>NC_055658.1:10987251-11298894 GCF_017976325.1 Chelmon rostratus | reverse complement strand
ACTCTATTACCTCGTACAATTGTGCTCAGCCCTCGCTGTAAAGGATTAGTTCTTATTCGCGTGATGTGTTTGTGTGCGCAAATATGTCTGTAATATTGTTTGTGTGGGGGCCAAGCAATGTTAATCAGATGTTTACAAGCGCCACATAGTAAATGTCTTTGCCAGTAAAGGTTGAGAATTGCTGTCAAGCCTGGGAGAACACATTACCTAATTTCTGAATTAAACCGCTCTTCAGACATGCATTATTTCAGCGAATTATGTGACACAGCGGTTTGAGAAAAAGCACATTTGTATGACTTTGTGCAAATTGACCTGCAGTTTTTTTTTTTTTTTTACATAACTGGTGGATTATTTGCCACTATAATATTTGGGGGTTTTAAGGATATTCCTTGAATGAAAAGTTTTAAACTTACATTTGCTTTGCAGATGTATTATTATTTTATTTTTTTTAACAGCAGCGTACAGAATGGGAGTTTTTACAACATGAAAAGTACAGAAACATCCAGTGACATAACTGATTAAATGCATTTATAACATCATATAGCACATCCTGTTCCTTAAGAGCACCAAAAGATTTTTGAGAACTTACAGAATTCAAGAAGCCGAAGAAATTAAGTTCATAAAATCCTACTACACTTCCCATAGCACATGAGCTTTAGATGCATGAAGGGTGAATACAGTCCCACTTCAAACATAGCTCATCCCTATTTCAAACCTAATTGCTGTAAACTATTTCATTTCATGATCACCAAAGCTTCTAATGGAAGGAAACAAAAAAAGTGCTGTCAATGACTTATTGGAAATCTCCATAGCCGTAAAATGCTTCTAATTTATTCCTTAAGAAAAAAAAAAAGCTATAGCCCACCCACCATGCCAGGCCATCCACACATTTCCACCTCAGTGGTGCACACCAAACAACTTCTCTCCACCCTGCAGGAAACAGTCGCTGATGTGCCTCTATTTCCATCCAGATTCCCATTTGCTTTCAAGTGCCACTACTTCCCATGTCTACTAGTCTGCCCACCTCCCCAGGGGGTACGTACATCTCCTGAGCCTCCCTCTATTCCTCTCCCTGTTTCATTTCACCAGACACTTTCTTAAAGGTCAGATACCTACAGGGCCATAAAGATGGAGGGAGGTGGAAAAGCAGGATGAAGTCGTACCTCCAACTCATAAACAGGCCAATCACAACCTGAAGGACAAAAGATAGAATGGTCAAGTCACCTGGTCAAGTGGATTATAGGTTTGTGTGTGTGTGTGTGTGTGTGTGTGTGTGTGTGTGTGTGTGTGTGTGAATCTACATGAATGAATTCTCATTTTTTGACTACGAGACAAACTAAATGCATTTAAACCACAATAAGTTTTGTAGAGACTTCTACCATGTAGATGTGTGTGTCTCTGTGATTTGCCCATTCACAGGTGTATTGTTTGGTTTTTCTCCACCAGTTAACACTATGCATTCCCACTGGGAGCGTGTGATCATTCTCCAGCGTCTCACTATTGTTATGTACTGCGTTCCTTTTACGCCCCGTATCTCTTGTTTTACCCTTTCAGCTTTACAGCATAGCTATCGTCTTTATCATTCCATCCACCCTTTTCCTACCATTGTGTTTCCACATCTACAGCTCTGTTCTGTTTACCATCGCTGCCTAGTTTCTATCTTCTCCCTCTCATCCCTTCACGCCCTCCAGCCAATTTCCCCACAGTCCCCTTTCCAACATCTAGTTTTCTCTCTATATCAGCGCTGATCTACCTTTCATGCTGGGCTCCTACACACTCTGATGCCCTCCCTCTGTGTTTATGCTGCATGTGTGTTATTTGTATCCCCTACCTGCCATAGTGAAACTCATTGCTTTGTGTAAGGCCCCATTGGCCCCACCCAAACCACTCACTATGCTGGCTGTCACAGGGGCCAAGCCACTGAAGATTACACTTCACTGAGCAAGTAGCCTCTCTGCAGGCCTATTCCTAGCAGATGTGGCTAATGCAGCCTATTATCACTGTGCCCCCATGCTTTCTCTTCATGTCTCTTTTTCCACTCCATTTTATTCTTTTATTTAAAAATATAATCTATTATGTGAAGATAGGTCATCTCTAGTAAGGCTAAATTGCTTGTTTTTTTGTCATCCTTTTACGGTGTTTCACTATAGTGTATTATTATCACCTGCGGCCATGTTACATGTCCTTTCTTTCATGTCATTTTTCCTGTTTTGCTTCATGTCATGTTATGGTAATGTGTGTGTCATCTTCTCCACAGTACAACCTAAGCAGCTCAACCATATGAGCTGAGAAATCACAAATTGTACAGTATCAATGTAGAAAGACGAAAAAGGACATTGAAAAGCATATTTTGATGTGGCTCCTTGTTGTTGAGTGAATTTCCCATCGTGTCTTTGTATCATTGCCTGTAATTCTCACATTAAAATGTAAATTCCAAAAAGAACCTATAGAGTCAAAGGTATCAGGTCACTAAATCATGGTTATATGCTTTGAAGCTATTTCTATGGAGACAAAGAAGCCCTCAACTGCTCAGCTGATCAGCATAATCAGAGAATGACCTATATTTTTGTATTTCATCACAGTGGTCAGTATTTAATTAAATTAATGATTAGTCACACAATTGTGTCATCTGCATAAAGTTGATAATTCATGCTGGTTTAGTTTCTTACTATATACTATGTATTAGTATAGTGAGTAATAATGATGTTATGTTAATTTTCTCCATTCTCTCTTTAATATATGTAGGATTTACTTAGCATTAATTAGCATCAGCTAGGCTTTTATTTGCAATCATATGGCAAAGCATGTTGTAGTATTTAGAACCCCTATAAATCACTGAATGAGGTCAAATAAGTGAACATTTGGGAACCAGAATGCAGTTTCCAATATTTCTCTTTGAAAATCCGTAAGGACATTGCATATTTCCCCCTGTATTATGTACGTGCAATGTTTTTCTTTGCTGTTAGTGTCATTATCTATGTTGTATTTGTACTTGTTTCAGATCCCTCATGAAAGAGACACTCATTTCAGAGCCCACGTGGTTAAAGGTCACATGAAAAAGGTCTGTGGCCTCCACCAGCCAGCACTCAAGCTGTGTTGGCCAGTTGGGCAGAGCACCAAGGTTCTGCTCCCTCACATCACCTTGTTAGCCCGCCTCCCTTTGTCTTACAGCTGAAGCTTACAACACTTTAGAGGACACCGTGCTCCTCTGCATCCTCACAGATGGCCAGTACTTACCTTCATATTGAACTTCCTCTAACTGAACTGACCATGAATCTGATGAACCTGATGTTGCAAATGTCCTGCTTTATTAACACAGGTCAAGCAATGCAGCCTAATCAACATGCTTTTGTGGAGTCTTAATGCTTTGCTGGTAATTTTGAACCTGAGTCAACTGACTGAACTTTATGATTTATGTGCATATTTTTTGAAAGTACCTCGAAGTAAGAATTTTTAAATGTAAAACTACATCTTTTTTCCTATGTATCATTCAATGCACTACATCTGCCATCATTTTGACTAAACTGTTGGGATGAAATTGTTTCCCTTGCTACAATAAAGAATAAAGACAGCATGAGGGCATTTATTTTAGTCGTTGTTAAAAAAAAACAGGCCTACCTTGAATTAGTGGCTGGCATGGAGTTAATTGCGGTTTTCTAAAATTACTGACTTCTCCCTTTCCACCCCCACAACCCCAGCTGTGGCACTTGTTTTGACTTGCCTTACATAAGCTCTTTCACAAGACATTTATGCCATGTCAGTTTTAAAACATGATGCAAATTATCATCATTGTGTGCTGCAGATTTTTTTTAAAGCTGTTTTTGTGAGGTCTCTTTATGCCGGGAATGGACTTTCCGTCTAGTGCAATTTGCATTAGTGCATACTGGGGAAAGTTAATGAAATTAATGCTTTTAAATTGTTATGTACTAATTGAATTTGTGCGAGTGTGTTTGTACGTGTATGTGTGTGCTGGGTAATGGTTACGAACGCTGCTTGGTGAATGCTAAAATGTAACACTCCTCTGTGCGCCACCTATGGTACTGGTTGGCTGGTTAGAAATGACAAGCCGACAGACAGCAGACGGGTTTAAAGCGTTCTCCCTCCTCCTTCTCCTTTTCAGTTTCCATTCTCTCTCTCCTTATATTTCTGTGTATCTGTCTCTCTGTCTGTCTCCTGCCTTTATTGTCACCCCCCCTTAAGGCTCAGTGCTCAAATCATTCCTCCAATACATGTCCTCTCCTGGGTTCCTCTCATTTTGTTCCAACTCATTCCAGCCACTCAACCTGTCAAACATTCACTAACTTCCTCAATAAATCTTTCCTGTGACACAGTTAATGTGTCCATTCAAACACTTAAACAGCGCTCATCCTCCATGATTGTGTTGAGCTCATATGTTTATGATTATAGGTGTGCAACGAGAGTTTATAATTCAACGAGGAGGTTACCGATTGCTTAGGGAGATTTGTTGAAAAACGTACCCATTACGCTTGAAAATGTAGAAGCGCCGAACTGGAATAAAGTACAGGACAAGAAATCATTCTTGTCCTCAACCAGCTGCAGGTATAACTATTGGGGACACTGAAACAGATCACACCTCAAGCTCCACTTTGCAGGATTTGCCATTATGTAGAAGCAGTAACAACGCAGCATCATCAAGCATACAGACTTAATAAGCACGACAGAATCATGATAGTTCTCATACACAATTACATTCATTTCTTTGATTATTTATGAAATTTCCATTCTCTTCTCTGTGATAAAGATGCACAATCTGCAGTCTACATTTATCAAACCTCATAGTTTTACCTAAGAGGCAAAGAACTGCCCAAACCATTCTTGGTTTAGCTCATCTGTGCATGATTGACAACGTGGCACTGCACAACATTCTCTGCTCATCCACACACATCAGTCACATCATTATGTGCTGGAACAGTGTAGAGTGGGTGGTGAGTGTTGTCAGTCATCTCCAGCTGGAAAAATATTGTAGAAAGACATGTTCAGACAGGCCAACAATTGTTGCCACCCAGGCACTAGTGCTTCCACAGTGTAGTCAAGTGGAGTTTGGAGAATTCAGGGGCAGAGACACAGAGTGGTTGTTTTCTCCCCTCTTTTCATCTTTTGACTGATCTGCTTTGTGTGATTGGCTGTCTGACAACAAACACTGCCGCAGATGCAGGCAGGAAGGAATCTACAGGTTGTGCCAAATGCCAGCTAGATGCAGAGTTGCCAGGGCAGGAGGAACTAGAATGCTGTATGCCTCCGCCAACCCACCAAGTCACCAGTTTTCAGGAGGAAGTACAATCTGAAAACATAATGCCTCTGACCACTGCTGCTGCCGGCGCGGAGGCAATAAAAATCTTCTAACCTGAGAATGAATGAAGCTCAGGAAGCCGCAATTTATTTCATCACAGTTCATGCCTCTTGCTCACTTGATGCTGACCTCTTTGCAAGTTAAAGTTTAGTGGCAAAATCTAAAAGGCAGACATTGAAGGGACCCTTCAAAATTATAAAAGTAAGCATGTGAGTGGGTCTGCCATTCATGACAGATCACCAAGCAACATGAGCAATTTCAGCAGTTTTCCAGTTGTGCTATTTCATATTTACCCCTCTTGCAGTATTTTGTGTGGACAGTGTATTGCTCTGAGTTTTTCTTTTTTGCCATTATGCTGGATGGATGTAAAGGGAGGTAATTAATAACTGGGAACAATTTATTCAATGTAAGGAAGATGTGCCATTAATAACTCCTATCTGTATATGTCAGGAATCTTACCTGCATTCATCCCTGATTTTGCAACAATGAAAACCTGTGGTGAAAGTGACATATACTGCCTTAACTGTGCATTGTTTTTTAAACAGAACATGTTGCACAGAAGTTAATGTAACATACTGTATGTGAGGCAATTATAATATTAAAATTCTAATAAGACATTACATTTATTTATTTTCTATCTATTCTAATTATATATTTGATAGCCAGTGCATGCAGAATAACAGTGAAGAATTAGTTACATGGTTTTAGCATTTGTCTGTTTTGGATGCGACTGTAGAAGTGTTGTACAGCCAAGTAAAACAGTCCTCATGCAGCTCTACTGATGTGTAGAAGGTGAGGTCAGTTTCTAGTTACTCCATTCTTTTTAGCACAGTAATTAAATGCTGCATGAAGTGATGGACCACAGTTGGCATCCAAAGGTCACTGTTGCAGTCACAGGGAAAATATACTCGCAAGAAGGTAAATGGTTATGTCACAGACTGTGATTCCACTGAATGTGACCTCTGCGGTTTTATTTCAGTGGCGGCTGGACAGAGTCTCTGCAGTTATGTTCTATACATGCAAAAAAAATCTATTCCAAGCGGCACAGAAGCCACTGTAATGGTTGTGATGGTCCAGAAAAGAATTCCACTTCTTTATGTGGTGGTTAGTTTCATTTTGGCAGGTACAGTCCCTGATGTATCACCATACAATAGGCCTATTTCACAGCAAATATTCTGACTGTGCAGGGAAAGACCAGGTGTAACTAATAACATTGACGATGGCCCTGTTCAATGTGAGTGTCCCAGTAAGCAATGCCGGTGAGCCAGTGTGCACAGTCGCAGGGCCTGAAAACTGGAACATCTAAATTAAATGCAGCCATTATTAATGTTATTAATTAGCTGCCTGTGCTTTTCCTCCTCTGATTTATGAAAATGTCTTCCCTAAGAAAAAACATTCATATAAATGGTTATGACTGTCACTGTATGTTGGCAGTCCATGACCAAACCCGTGAAGCCAAAGCTTTTGGGGCCATCACTCAGGGAGAAGTTTGATTTTTTACTTCAGCTAGAGGCACTTTTAGATAAAAGGTTCCACAGCTAACAGGACTAAATTCATTCACACTCTCCCCTCAGGACAGCAAAGCTTGAGGCATATTTTGTAAAAGAATGACTCTCTCTCATATATATCCTTGATTTAAATCTTTAATAAAGTTATTGCTCTTGCTTGAATGAGCAGCATGTCCTCCTAAGTCTAAATGTCACCCCTGTGAGATACAGTAATTAATAGAAACATTAGTCACAGGGTTTTAAAATGGGAAAGGAGTCACTTCAAGAACATTTTGAAATGCCCTTCTCCAGCAGCCCTGTTGATGGATTCCTGCTTTTCAGGATCAACACATGGGATCCCTCTATCGCCTGGGACAGAATTTGGCCGACTAACTAGATAGGCAGAGGCAAGGTTCTGTATGCAAATGAGCGTGGATACTAGAGGGTTTCTATTTTTCAAAGATATATTCCAATTTAACCTTCAGTTCATGGTGTATGTTGGGCTTGGTGTACCTGATGGTGTCCTTGCTGCTTGTTACATTCTGCCTGGTGCTTGTATTCACTTGCATCCCAAACCTAAAACTATTTTTAAATTCACAACAAAGACAGATGCACAGTCCTGGCAGGAAGTAGTTAAGAAAAACATATGTTTTTGTAATAGGAGAAGAAAGGTAAAACAGGCACATAACATATTGAAGATGATGATATAGAATGAATGAGTTCCTCTAGGCACTTTGCAGATTTTTTTTTTCTTTGGATTAATAACTCAGACTGACCAGGTGTGCCCAACAATGCAGATCAGAGCAGATGAAAGAGGATGAAGCAGTCTTAACATACAATGGCATTCTGCCAGAGCTACATTGCCAGGTTGCAGTGAGATTCCCTTGCACACATCCCTTGTTGACACACACTTAAAAACTTCAGTCAGCTGTCTTAATATGACAAATGTAAGGGCCAGTTCATGGTTTCTGCATCCATACGGACACGACTGTGCTATGTAAATTTCATCATCTGCCATGAGGGTCTATGTGTACGGTGGCCAAAATTAGGGGAAACGTGCTGCAGCTACAGAAACAATTCCGATTCAAAAACACATTTGAAAATCCAAAACAAATCCAACAACGGAACAACAGCCACGCTCACATCGTACATGTGGACCCCTGCGCGGGTGTTAGTGGTGCACAACGCTTGTTTCGTGCATCCTGAATAGGCCTTTAGACTACATTCCCAAGCCTTATTATTGTTAAACAGTTGTGTACTTTCTTTTCTTTTCTTTTTTTTTTTTTTAACTTTTTCTTGTTGTTCAGCCAAATGCAACATACAAAGGGGCTCTTTTCCTTGCAGTTCGGAAGTCACCATCTTTTTTGTGTGGAACATGTCTGCACACGTCCGATTGTAGTATGTATAGAAGTGCGCGTGCATCCGCGGTCTGCGTTGAAGTCCGCAGCTGTCCGCATCCGCCCAGGAGTATGATCAAGGCTTATCTGTTACTTGTCAGGTTATTAGGACTGTGGAAATGGTGAAAAAAAAAACCCAAAACAAAATAAAAAATGTAAGAAACATTCTTCATCAAAACAGCACTGCATTTGTAAATCTGGGACGTTTTTACCGTGTCATGTGGCCGGCATGGTAGCATGACACTTTGTTAAAAATATGGCCTCTGCCAGCAATTGAGATTCAGCAGCTCCAGCTAATGATAGTGACCTACAGCACATCTGCACGGGGTGTTTTCAAAGGCTTTCTGGCTAACATGCTTGTTATTGGGGATATTTCACTTCCCTTGGACTACAGTGAGAGAGGCTTACCCTCCGTGTATGTGTAGATTAATTCATGGTAGCTGCCGGACATTTTACACGGCTTAATGATAAAGGCACAGGACGGGGACATGTCCGGACCAGCTCCCGAACTAGCTAGCATGCAGCACACTGGTTAACATACTAATCTGGCAACATTACAGGCAATATCGTTATGTGTGAAAGTCTGCTGCATTGTAGAGACTCCGAGTTGGTAGGCGTGGGTGCTCACGGCGCTCACTGTTTGCTGACTGCTTAATCTATTGTTCTCTCATGTCTTCTCTTTCTTATGTTCGATATAGAGACAGCACGTCGTGGCTGCAGGCAGTACCGGCGCTGTGCTTGCCCTCATGTGCAGGATGTGCTGTTGACTCTGTCCTTGGGTTGCCAGATATCTAACTCTAGAATCAGTGTGCGTTCTTACAGTGTTTGTTATGCTGTTTTCCTATAACAGTCGGACCTTTTCCTGGGATGGCAATATCACGGCATCTATGGCTGGGTTTTTTACACGAGTCCAATTTGGCAAGAAAGCTATAAACCTGGCAACACTAACTAGGGGTTTGTGTGTGTGTGAGAGAAAGAGAGAGAGAAAGAAAGAGGGAACTTCTATGTATGTGTGTGCATTTGTGAGGCTGGCTAGCTGGGGGGCATGAAGCTGAGAGTAGGGCATTATTAAAAACCATCTGCTTTCCTGCAGAGTCAGAAGGCCGTCTGGACACAGTCTCTTAACAGGCCTTGTTTTCCTAGACACCCTGGGGCAATATGACAAATTTGAATGCTCAAACTAAAAAGTAGGGGGTGACTGAAACAATATTTTTTTTCTAATGCAAAACTATGCGTGTCTTCATGCAGACCACAAAACACCACTATACAGACCCAAAAACGTACTTCTGAATGTTATGGGTGCATCTTAAAACTGAAATCACATGAGCGTTTTAGCATCATGCAGGAGCATTCACTGACCCCCTCAAAGCTCGCACTTTGTAACTGTAACATGAGATGGTTTCATTGCTCCCAAGAAAAATACATGTAGAGAGGTGTCTTGCATGTTTTCTCTTTACAAGACTAAAGCAATTTTAGATTTGGGAGTGCGACATACTGTACAAACACACACACACACACACACACACACACACACACACACACACACACACACACACGGCTGCTTGCTGTCACACTGAATTAACAGCAGTGTTGTGTCTGAACCTGTGTTGAAATTAAATGTAGTTCACAAACCAACAAACAATTCTATGAAATATTTCGATGCCACAGACAGATCTGCGGGTAATTTAATTCTTTATTTAAATTTTTGCTGTTTTTAACTCAGCTGTCACTGCGCAACTTACTCCCCGACCCACCCCCACAACACCCGAATGCTCTTAACACTGACATACATAGCAGACTATGATGGATGTTTCCTGTGTTTACATACACTAGAATACAACACAACTTTGGAAATGTTGCATCTGACTTAAATTATGCTGTTTGTGAAATCTGGATTGTCCCCACAGAAAAAAAATAAAGACTAACCTCCCCATCATAAGATCTGTGCTGTGATCTACTGTAAATCCAAAGTAATGTTATGTCGGCCACATTCATGGTTGTTACAGCTCTGTTATAACAAACAAAAGGAACAACGTTCCTTTTAACTCAAAGGGACTGTTTCTTCCACTTGTTTTCTGTGCCATGAAGTGGCCAGTAAACACTACAGATACAACAAAGCAGGCAGAACTCAGTACTGCCTGCAACTTCCATTACTCGCAGTTTCACTTAGCTACTGCTTTCAAAGAAATGGTCATGATTCCATCAGGGTTCTCTCGCTCCAGACATATGACAAGAAATAACCCTTCTTGACACTAAAAGACCATAACATGTGTTGTAACAAGGAATTAGGTAATGTATCTTTATGCCTCAAGCTGAGGGCAAGTTTCAGTCTCATGCAGGTATGTGAACCCAGTACCTTTGACATTTTGAAAATGGTGGGTCTCTAATAAAACCTTTAAAACGACCACGCCATTGCGCACTGAAATTACTGCACCTGATTTGGTTTAGATGATAGCCCTCCTATCTTAGGCTTTCTTTGTTTGCATCACAGCACAATTTCAATTCTGCTCAATGACCCTGTTTTTTCCCCTCTTCCCTCTTCTGTTGGCATAAACAGACAGTAATGGCGCCTGCGTTTTCCTTCCCCCTCACTGGTCCTTCACATGGCTCAGCAGCTTAGCTTGACAGCTCCGCTGCGTGTGAGTTCAATTGGTAGAGTTGAAAGCCTTTTGCAGCATTGGGGCTTGGACTGATAGAATCCTCCATTTACCTTCTGCCCTCAGGCGATGAGAGAAAAGGAATAAGGTTAAAGCCATGCTGGTAGCAGAGACTAAATGGAACATGATCCTAAAAAACACATAGAAAAATGCAAGACAAAAGTGGGAGGAGTAAGAATGAACATACAGAGTTGGTAAAGAAGGTTTTCTCTATTTACGCATACTTGTTGGAGATAAAGTTTTGGTTTCAGGTGCTAATCCTGTGTTGCAGCCTTTCATCAATCACCTTGATTGTTTGAAAGACATCAGCTGACAGTGTGCCTGCATGCACAAATGCACACAGCGAACTCAGTGAAGATTCATCATCTATCTCGACTAATTCAGAACCTGGCAGCACTGTATGCAGTTTCTTCTGAAAGAGCAGCTCACTCAGCTTAGGCAAGAGTTTCTCAAAGGGGAGGCAATCATGCGATAAGATGTCTGCAATTAATAAAGTAACCTTAGAGAAATAAGAGTTTCACTTTTTATAGATAGTGAGTAAGAGCAAATGTATTACACCAGCGTTCGTTTTTTTCTGTCACGTATTCCCCGTGAACTGCGTGCGCTGATATATTGGCGAACTTTAGTGGCTACCGGGGTAGCTTGTGATATGAAGCTCAGTCCAGGGGGCATTATTCTAGACAAAGAGCGAGGAGGTGAGCTGAGTCCCCAGCGAGGCTCTGAACTGGCTGAGTAAAAATGTAGAGGTGTGAGTCGTAGCCGTGATGGCAAATGTTTGATGAATGACAGCTGGTTGTCAGGAATTGCAGTGAATTTGTTGACAGGCAGCAGGGGTCACTGTAGTGTTGTTAGTGATGATGGAAAGATCTGCAGAGGGCAGAAACAGCCTTGAAAGAGAAGCAGTTCACTCTTGTCAGGACTGAGCATGAGATGGTGGGCAGGCATCCATTCAGAGATGTCAACGTGGCATCCACAAATGAATGCCTCACACTGTGTACTGCCAGAGGGAAAGGAAAGGTTAGGTTGAGTGTCATCAGCATAACAATATAGTAGGTTATGTTATTGGATGACGGAACAAGGACATTTCTAGTGTAAAAAAGAGTGGTTGTGATTATGTCCAGAAGCATTCCTTGGGAGAGGATATTTCATTACCAAAAGACTATGAGATGAACGGCAGGATTTCAGGTCAGAAATGTACAATGGGACTGAATGCATGGGACTGTCATAAGATGATGAGGAAAGAAGACAGAGGGACATCATCATTGGCGACGTCAGACAAAACAAGCACCTCAACAAGTATCGAGACTCCTGATTTTCACCGTGTCCAGGGAGTGCAGGTCGTGCGAGGGCTTGAATATGCTACAATTGGACACATAAATAGGAAAAGATATGTCATTTTAACTTACACATTTTAATGCATGCTGAGATGAGATGATATATAATCTAATAAATAAGAGGCATGATGCTCAGAGGAATGAGCAAATTAATGGATGCAAAACAATGCTGATGAACAACTTTAATCTTACAACTCACCCTATATTGTACAATTTCTCAAGGGCCAGGCTTGAAGCTGTTTTTTGTATTGAAACAGTGCCATTATTTTTTTCTCTCTTGTGTCTGTTTCTTTTGATGAATTCACTTTCTGTAGTTTGTGCTGTATGTTCAAAGGATTGTACTGAATGCTGGACCTGAAATATTGGGCTAACAGGCCCTTCTGGGGCTCGTGTGGGGCCACTGTGGGCTGAAACTTGGGCAGACTTGGGAAACGTTCAGCTGCAATGCAGGAAATAGTGATCCTGCAGTGAGGCAAAAGTAAGAGTGTGGAGGTCAGGGTGGTGGATGGATGTGGAGCACGACCGTTTCCGCTGCCATGCACAGACACTGTAATAGCAACAAGCGTTTATATTCCTTGGTATGCAGTGTTGTCCAGTATTGATGTTCTGGTGATAGGGCTGTAAAGTGTCGTTCAGTAAGAATCTGTAACACTCCATTACGTATTAGATTTTTCTTTTGCATCTACTCCATTTCCTCATATTTCTTTCCAGTGTTTTGCATGTTGTGCCATTTGCTTTCAAGTTCTGCTTGAGCAGCCTTTTTTTAACTTTTATGAAATGAATCAGCTGCATCATTCATCTGTACTTTCTCTCTCCTGGAGCTAAGCTTTTATTGAGCTTGAAAATAACTGGCACTTTACAAAAATGCAGACACCGGGGGCCAAAATCATTGAATGACAGAGGAAATCAGACAGGCAATGCTAAAAACAATCACAAAAACACTCGCCTTCTGAATAGTGATGCTATTGTGGCAGGCAACGTCAAGTTAAATTCCCAGACTTATTGGGTCAAAGAACCCAATTAGGACCAAGCGGCAGATGTTATAAAAACAACCAACATTATAGAAAAGGCAACAACCCCAATTACGTGTGACTTTGTGGGGTCTTTGTACCACATTATCCCTGGTTCCATCCATCCGTCCATTGATTTTTCAGCTTCTAATCCAGGTCAGGGTCGACGTATATGAATAGGACAGCCCACATGCCTTCTACTTCAGGTTGATCTGCTTTAGCTAAGCTGTAAAGCCTCCAGTGTGTCTTGGGTCTCCACACTGGTCTTTTTCCAGTTGCCTCGTACACCTCTAGGAGAGTGTGTGGGCTCTTTTGTAAAAGGCGCCTAAACAACCTAAACTGGCTCCTTCAATGTAAAGAAGCTGCGGTAGCTTCATATTTAGGTCCTTCTCAATCACTGAACCTCATAGACTGTGACCAGCTACCCTGTTGATGAATCTCATTTTGACCCGAAATTGGTTCAGTGGACTGAACACATGATTCTATATAAAAGCAGGAAAGCAACAAATGCTGTAGATTACAGAGAGAGACAGAGAGAGAGACTGTGAAAGAAATTAAGACACCATATGGGCTGTGAAACATCTGTTGCCCCAGGGGGTGGCAGGGACCGATGGCTCCATTACTCCCATGGATAATACATTATTATGATTGAATAAATAAATAAACCATTAAGTCACTTGAAATGATCTCGAGCCCTAAAAGGTTTCAGAGATTCCATTGTTCATCTGTCCCATTGTGGTATTGTACTGTATTTAGGAGAGTGGACTATTTTATGTGGTGTGATATGAGCACTGGGGCCATGCTGTAAACACCGCAGTGCGCTATTGTGTGCATTAAATTACGACGTCTTCCCCTAAGACAGCAGCTGAATCTAAATGAAACCAGTATTTGATCAAAACAAACCATCCCTCTGCTATGTTGTAGTTCATGACCATACCTTAATGTGCTGCATTCTCTCTGCCACCGTCAATGATGACAAACGGTATAATATATAGCACATTTCAAACATGCACAAGCAATGCATAAAATAAAATAAATCAAACAGACTGCTGCCAGATGTCGACATGGAACTGAAATAAATAAGATAAAATCGACTGGATGCTTCAAAAATATACCTGCTGCTATCATGCGAAGCTGACATCTGCTTGTATAATAAAGCACTAAAAGGACTGATCAAGAATTGGATGAATTTCACACAATTATTCAAAAACAATGCAGGAACAATACTGTAGGAATCATGAGCATGGTTCGCTAACAGCAGTGTGCAACATGTGGTTTTGAATACACAAAAGGATCTTGTTGTCCAGGGTATTCTCTGTAGGGGTGCCATCAGCTCTGAAACAAAGCCTGAGGGAAAAAAACACCAGGAGATTGTTAAAATTCCAAGGACTGTGTGAAAATAGCAAATCATTTATCTGTTTATCCAGTATCCAGTCTCACAATTTAATATACAGTCTGCCAATCCTCACAGGTTTTCACCCACTGTCAATGTGTGGCAATATTTGCTTATTGGACTGGCTGTGCTTAGGTGCCAAATCTCCAGCTGGAGACACACCAAAGTATTATTGGGCAGATTTACTCCAGATTGTCCACCAAAAACACTGACGGGAAAATCCCAACTGAAGGCTTTGTTGGATCAGCCGTAATCACTGATTGTGTTTGTACTTGAAAATTATATATTCACGAAAAAGATGAATGCAGTAACGCCAAAGTGATGTGTTAGCCAGGGTTTCCCTGGCAACGCCAACACCGTGTCCCAAATACATACAGCTTATTCCAACCTGCGAGTGAGTGTGCAGTGTGTTTACACTGGAAAACAATCAACATCCAGTAGACTCAAGGTGTCCTGGATTGCAGAATAAACACACTTGATTTTTGTGTGCCATCGATGGCAGGAGTGGAAAGTAAGCATGTTTACTCAAGTACAGTAAGTATCATTCTGAGGTACTTGTACTTTACTTGAGCATTTCCATTTTCTGCTACTTTATACTTCTACTCCACTACAAATCAGGGCAAATATTGTACTCTTTACTCCACTACATTTTTTTGATCACCTCAGTTACTCGTGACTTTGCAGATTCAGATAAATTATACATACAAAAAACAAATAAATGCATTCTTCTTATTATTATTATATCACAAGCTACCAAGCAATGTCTAAAGTGATGAGAAGATCACCTTGCCCCACCTTTATCAACTGTACTGTGTTGTACACTTTAATCATATATTTTACAGGATTCTGAAATGGGCCATTCTGCATGATGAGTACTTTTGGTTATGGTCCTTCACATCAAGTCTGATGCCAACACTTTTATGCTTTAACTTAAGAAAAATGTTGAATGTGAGACTTTAACTTGGAACAGAGTATTTCCACACTGTGGTATTACTACTATTACCTATGTAGAAGATCTGAGTACTGCTTCCGTCTCTGATTGATGGAGATTATTGTGCCATAAGACAATGTCTATAAAGAATATGTTTGGCGTGTGGATGGTGTCGAGACAGGATGAGCAAACTGTTTCACTTTGATTCTGCACACTTGTTCACAAGAAACTCACTAACACAAAACGTGGCAGGAATATAGACAAAGACAAGACTAGAAACTCACTTACATAAACTGTGGTATGGTTAAGACAAAGACAAAACGAGAATTGTACTTACATCGACTTTGGAAGGACAAGAGACAATACAAGGAAACACTGGGAACATGGAACGAACACAGACAAACCAAGGGAAAACACAGACAGGAACAGAGACACGGACATGGACAAAGATGACGCAACCAAACACTCACTATGGTTCTATGGTAAGATTCTCGATCAGCAAGGGGAAACAAAGACAGCAAGGGGAAACAAAAACAGCAAGGTGACACAAACAACGACCTGACAAAGACTGTGGGGAAGACACAGACTTATATACACAGGGCAGGAACACTAATGACACACAGGTGAAACACATCAGACAATCACAAGGGCGGGAAAACACAGGAAGTAAAGTAAACAAAGAAACATAACATAACACTTCAAAATAAAACAGGACGTGACAAAAACCAGACAAAGACAACACACAAGGGGAAACTTAACAAAAAGCTGTGGGTCATGACACTTGTCTCCTTTTGAATCAAACTGTTGATCAATTATCTGTTTCTGGGTGCGTATGCAAGCTTGATTATCCTTTAAAAATTGCAGATATCGCAATAACATAAGCAAATTCATACTCTATACTGAATGTCAGATTTAACCAAACTATTTTATTGACTAAGTTGCACTTATGCAAATGGAAGGAAGTCCTGCCACACTTTACATATTGTATCAATGACTTTAAATAATATTTTGAGTCCTTAAAAAGGTTCAGCATGAAGTGTTTTCATTTAAACATGCTGAATATTTAGTTGGCCTGAACTGTTGTTCCTTTCTCTGTGTGAAAGTTGTTTGCTATTTACGAAATCACACCCTTAGATTTCTGTTTTTCTACTTCCTTTACCATGTACCCATGTTGAGTTAAATATCATGTTGTTATTGTTCTGTTTCCCCAGCTGAACATGTTCTTTGTCATTGTTGTGTTGAGAAAAATAGCCTCCCGCTACAAAATGTATACAGTAGTGTAAACGCCTTTTCAGTCGACCACAGAAAACATTAGTCATGTGTGTAAAGATGGACTATATAACCCACTGTGCATTAATGCAGCATTATTGAACACAACATTAAATGTTGCCCCCCCCCCCTCCTCACCTCTTCAGCTGCATACATATTGATGGGGGGGCTCACTTCAAATATCACTGAGCCTAATCCAGACCTCACGAAACGGTGAATGAGACCACAGCCAAGACCACAAAACGGTTTCACCAAAACTCCCTGACACGCTGTGCTCCTCTCAGCCAGCAGCAGCAAACAACAACATTATAATAAATTACAAACGCTTTCATTTCTGTTTTTGTGATCAGCTGAAAAGACTGCATCACTTTGTCTTCAGGTCCCAGAGGAACTCTCGTTGGATGAGGCATCAAAATAGCTTCCGTCCCTCCCACCCTCGGTGATTCCACATTCATCAATGGAGGAAATGAAATTAAGGCCCGGACAACTTGATAATAAGGATTTGTTTGGAGAATAAAGAACGTATTTGAGTCTCATTATTTATGAAGCATAATTGTAGAAGAAGGTGTGTAAAGGAAGAAAATACTGCCCTCATCATGGTGATTTTGAGGTAAAAACAAATAATGGTTAAAACTGTCTATTGCACTCCCTTACAAGACCAATTTAACAAGCAAAACATTAGAGCTCCATGACTTGTTTGCAAGGTTTTCGTTTTGATGCATGTGGTTTAGCTCACATTTTGAGACACTGTCTGAACAAGGCACGCCACAATGTTTAATCAGGCATTTGTTCAAAAACACTGTCCTCCTCTCTGGGTCCGAGCTTGTGACAGTAAAACAACATTGTTAATTATTGTTGCAAAGTTTCAAAAGATTTCAACATGTATTTATGTGTTTCTTCCCCTGATATCTGAAGAGTTTCCGCTTCATCTTGTCGAAGGCGCCCCATGCATATGTATGGTTTGAAGTTGTTTGGCTTTCTCAATATGTTTATTTTAAAATCTTTTTTTAGCTTTACTCATAATTTTGTGTTATTCCAAAGTAGATTGTCTTGATGTTGGAAATTATAATGAGATTTATGTTTCTAGGACACCATCGGAAATGAGGCTTTAGTCTCAGTAGGATATTTCAAGCACTCATCTGCTGTTTTCTTTTTTTTTATTTGAATCGAATAACAAAGCAGAAGATGATAGACAGGGAGGAAAGAAACAAAGGAGATTGGAGGCTTCATCTGAGTGCTGAACAACCAAAAAATGAGCAAAACTAAACAAAATCTTTAAAAAGTAGCCTTGACATGAGGGATAGAATGCGAATGGCGCTATCAGTGTGTTTCTTAGCAGTTCACTGGAGAAGAATGAAAATCAAGAAGCCTATCAATGTTAGAATTAATTAATTAATGATGTATTGATAAGAAAATAATATGCAGCAGGTTTATTTATCTTATTATTGATTGAGATGTTGAAAATGTGTTTAAAATTTGAAGTGTTTTTGCTGTTTTCAGTTTACCAACTGCATAAATCATGAATATTGATATGAAATTATTTGAAATAAAGATTTTAATTTAAAAAAACCCTCAAAATATTACAATATCCTTAAATGCAGCTAAATCTCTATTTTCCTGACATACCAGAAAGTAATGTAATGCCAGGCAAGTAGAGCAGAATAATTTATATTTTTGTCTTTGGGCACCGTGGCAATCACACATCCGAGCAATGACTTGGCTGAGAGGCAGAGCAGACTACACCTCCCCGACCAAACATAGCCCGTAGTCTTTAACAACCTGCAGGAGGTGCATAGGTGATCAGAGAGGAGGTGCAGCCTCATTGTTCACCTGGCAGCCACAACAACACCATTCCTCTTTCACTTGGCCATTTTACACTTGTGGGTGGAAGAGCGCTCTGTGCTCTTTTGACATCTTGAGTATTGCAGCGGTGCCTAGTTGTCTTTCACGACGGCACACTACACGGGTTAAAACGAGCAATTGTGGTTGCCATTTTTGTTCCCGCTGCCCCGTGTCTGTCGGGTCGTGCCACTGTCAAGGAGTCTGATTACTCAGCTTACTCGAAACAGCTTGCTCCTGATGGGGCAGTTCCTGCATGTAACAAGTCAAAGCTGAAAGTTTCCTGAAAGGAGGACGCTTTAATGACTGAAACCAGAACGACAGAGGATTAACTGCGTCTTCTGATTCACGACGCCTCACACATGTGTGAGGGGGAGCAGCTGTGTCTGTTGTTGCCTCACTCAAGGCTGAACTCTTGAAGCATCTTGAGTTTAATGAAGATGACTGTGACGTTTTGGAAGAAATAGAGATGTGATGTGAGAGGCCCTCTCTGATAGATGCTCTGATCAAGACAGTCTTCCCGCAGGAAAGCCAAGGTTAGACGTTTTTGTTGTGAGCGAGGCCCATCGCGCCGTGCCGATCGTACGTCGTGTTTGGGAGAGGGCTTGCACACATATGCTCTAATATCCTTTCCTCTTTTTAATCAGCATCAATGTTGGACCCACACATCAAAGGAGCTGCCTCTCCTTGAAGTTGAGCACGCTTGACTGGCTGCTGAGGTGAATGACAACCAGGTAGGCCAACAACAACATCAACAACAGTAAATTGACCACAGTTAAGCTGCTTTTGAAATGGCTCATTAGGCTCTGTCACAGTCTACTGGAGGAGCATGACAGTGTATTTGCTACATCTGATTTCATAAACCTGAAATATGTGAGAGAATAGCTCACTTAGCGCTGCAGCGGGCTAGCATCTTTCCGAAGGAGGCCTCTTGAACCTGAAACACGCTGATCAATTAATATTCAGGGCGAAAAATGTGAACTATCATATCTTATTTTCATACTTAAATGCTCACTCATTCACCCCTCTCTGCACTCACCCACTCTCATTAACTCACCAGCCTACCTGCCTCTCACACACACTCCTTCCCCTGCCAGAATCGAAGGGTATAAATCGGTACTATGACTACTACTATTACTGCTCCAGTCACTGCTGATGTTACTACTGCGGAGGCTGAAACGTAAGGTCAACACTGTTTGAGCTGGCTTTCTTCAGCACATATTAACAGCTGTTCTGATTACGTCCTTTGGATTTTTGGTATAAAACATATTCAGATCTTTAGTCATCTCCTTTTCTGGCATGATTTCGTGCAAACAGTTGTTTCATTGCTAGCTTTTACATTAGACTTTTTTTTAAATTATAAAATACGTAAACCAAAAGGCAAACCTTGACCATACTTAAGCATTAGTGTCAGGAATGTGTCACTAAATCATTATGTTCACCCAATTTTCCACAATAATAAAGACGTGCCAGAGATGTCGACAGTCCATGCTTTCTTGTTCAACCTTTTTATACATGTTCATGTGAGTCGAAACTTTGTGCCAAGCGAAGGTGAAGTGAAAGGCTTTAGTTTGGTTAGTCTATAGAAAGTATGAAAGCGCAAGCAGGGCACTGTACAGGCGTTCAATAATCCGAGGACGTTCTGTATTGTTAATCTTGAAATGCCATTGCAGAATAAAATATCAAAAGTACCAAAGTAAATTCTGAAACTTTCAACAAAAAGACAGTTGATTAATTCCTCATGTCACACTGTTGCAAAAATGGCCAAATTAGCATCTTCCCTTCAAGGTGTTTGGCCATGTGTTTGAGTTAAGATGCCTCAGGGTAACTGCTAGTCCTGAGGCTTGGAGGAAATTATAGAATATAGCAGATGTTAATGAAACGTACAATATATCCAACACTGAATTATTGAAGTCAAAAAGCAAAGAACATATGAAGTCACTGAACTGAATGCAAAGTGTTCGTTGTTTTAATATCTCGCAGAGACCTTTAAATATTTATGGAAAACATAGCGATACACAAGTCCTCCTCTATGAAAAAGTAGCTGCGCAGTTTGAAATGAGCATTCATCAACGTGCTTAAAGATAGACGTTGTTTGCTCGTAACTGTAACTTACAGATGTGCCTTTTGTCCCCCCCTTTGAATGTCTGTCTGTGTCGCTCAAGCGTTGCGAAAAGACAGCATATTTCCACAGCAGGATCAAACTACAGCAGAGCAGAGAAAAGCCATCTGCACCAAGCTTCGCCTTGAGTCAAACATCTTGAGGAGCAAATGGGGAAGGTGCTGCTCCTGTGCTGCCTGTGGAGATCCAGCAGGAGGTTGTGTCCCACCCGCCCCCCCTTCTTACAATAACTCTGTTCCATTTAGCCCTTTGAGTGATCACGGCCTTAATGGACTGATAAGTGTCAGAGCCACATTGTAGAGAAACTCTGGACATAAATCTCCCCCCTCGCCATGCATTTCATTTATTGCATTTCTGCTACGAGGTAATCAATCAGTGTCTGCATACTTTTACATTTACACTGCTGAAAATGTCAAATAATTATATGCATTTAAAGCCTTTTAGTACTGTGGGCTAACAGCCTATGTTTGCATAATGAAGGATAGCATTAAGGAGTCTTTTTGCTCTTATTGTAATTGGGACAAATATTCTTTGGATTGTAGAAGGGCTGGGTACTGCTAGAGATACATGCCAGGCCTCCTCTGTGGAACGTCTTGGTCTGATTTCCTCCTCCATATTTTTGAGAAACAGGGCTTTAAAAGTGAACAGCTATCAATGAATGGTAAGAAACGTTGTACTCGCGCTCTCTAATTCTAATGCCGCTCAATAAAAAGTGCCCGGTGATGCTTGTGAATGCACAGAGGAAGACGAAGTTGCCAATAAAAAAACATGCTTTGATTCAAAAGTTCCTGAAGAAGCCCATTCTGTCGATCCGAGTGCCCCTAAAAGCAAATGTTACTGCTCCGCCTGACGAATTATTAATCGCTCTCTCGCTCAAATATTTCCTCGTTCTCTCTCTCTCTCCTGCATGGGCCAGTGTTTCATTTCTATGGCACGCACGAGCTGCCATTTGCAGACTATAAGAGCAAATGTTAATTTGCCCCGTGTGCATTGCTGTGCCAGAGGAGCCATAGGGCTGGGAGCTAACGCAGTGGTCAAGAGAGAGGGGGGGGTACTGAGTTGGGTATTTACATAAGGTAATGTGATTGAGTTGTTCCCATAGATTTATCCTTTGCCTCAAAAACTCTTGGGTGAGGCAAAGAAAAAGAGATGAGACACACAGTTCACACAATTCTTCAGTGGTGTGAGAAAGGCGACACGTTCATCATCATCACCTGCTCCGGATTGTGTGTTAGTCTGTCAGGATCGTTGTCTTCGAGCCTACAGGTGGTGCATGTGCAACTACAGGAAGCTTTTAACATTTCTGAAGCAGGTGTTGGCGTCTCTGCTCAGTCCTTCGAGACTTGTACCTGATTAAGGTCTACAGAAACGAACCTACAGTTATGCTAATTTACCATTTTGGACTTGACTCTGTTCCTCAGAGGAGGGTGATCGTCGCACTCGAATATCTGCCGTACTGAACACGATGTACTGCCTCGTCTTTATATTGTTTCGAGCTTTGTTGTGACTATTCATTCGCAGAGCTTCACACAAGAACTCATGAAGCCATTTTGTCACTGAAGACTGATAAAAAATAGTTGTTGATGACCTTTGCGAAAGAAAAATGAAACTAAAACAAAAAGGTGTAACACTTTTCATCAGCGAATAAAAGCTAAACGATAGTGTGAAAGATGTACTAGTGGAAAAATGAACTGACTCTTATTCAAGAGCATGCATCTGCAGAATCACACACTGTACCCCAGCTCCTGACTGGTAAAACAGTATCCTCCGACGCCCAAAATATCTCTTATAGAAGTTGATTTAGTGCTTGACCTGATTGTTAAGAAGCATCTCGCATTCAGTAACATCTTAGCAAAGAGTGTCTGTCAGTAACGTTATCTGACGGAAGACTCGAAGAAACAGCTTCATGGACTGAACGAATCTACAATCCATGAAAGATTTAGACAAGAAGCATCAACAAGAGAGCTGGGACAAACTATGTTACGTAACTTTATCGAGGGCTGTGGGTGTTAATGTTACTTTCAGTTGGCTGTCTTTTGTGTTGCTAATCTAAATCCATCTTAGGCTTCAACTACATGTCCGGTACGGAGATATCACTATGTTATCCAACGTTTTAGCTTCCCTTCTCCAGCCAAACCAAGACAACGATTGGCCGCTATAGGATGTGGTGGTGCAGGAAATGCACGATTAGCTTGCTAATAGTCACTATATAGTAATAGCTAATTGTCACCAACAATCACTACTTAATTTATTGTTCAGTCTTTTGTTCTTTTTGGACTTTCATGTGTCTTTCTTTTTCCTATGCAAGTACCCTGAGTGCAGTGTTAAACCAGAGTCAAATTTCTTATATTTGCATGCATACTTGGCCAATAAAGCCGATTCTGATTCTGATTCAAATAACGTGTTGACAAATCTGAAATTTTCGTGCTAACGCATAAGTTTTCTTCTAGTGTTTTTTGCAGATAGTGATGAGCAACAGAGGATTTTTGCTTTACAGACAAAGCGAGTATAGCACAGTAGCGCATTAGAAATGGATGTTTCCAACGGTCGATGTGATTGATTTTAAACTTGGGCAGCAATCTTTTGCCCACAAACTGAATGGTTGTCTCATCCACAACTAAATGGTTTTGCACAGCACAGAAGGGAGAGGGAAGGAGGGAGGAAAAGCAGGTCAGTTGTTGACATGGACGAATGGGGATACAGCTGAACAGCATACACCGTAGTGACCCAGATAGGACCCAGTCCAAAGCTGGAACATGCACATAAATATTATATTAAATTAAATTATATCATATTGTACATGGGGCTGCATCTACATTTGCTGTTCAAGTGGAGCGAGTGAAAAATAGAACCAAAAGCGCATCTTTATGTGTGTGTGTGCATCAGTGCTTCTTTATGCATATGTGCAACGTGTGTGTGTTGCCGTGCACCTGCTTGAAAACATCTGCCTGTGTATATATTTTAAAGTAACTCAACAATGAGAGAGCGAGAAGGACAAAATGCAAATGGGGATGAGTTGTTCTGAATGATTTCCTGAGTGTGTAGGAGATGCAAAACGACCTCTACACCGTCAATTATTGCCCTGGCGCTTCAGCCACATGGTGGTGCTGGTGGACTGCTGACCGCGGGCCATCCGTCGCGCACACGCCGCCTCCTTTCAATCCCACACCATCTCATTCTCGCTACCTCCCGCCTTGACTTATCACATCCTTTGCTCTCTCACTCCTGCTCTCCTTCCTTAACATAATGTGAGATGAGGTGAAGTGTTATGGCAAATTAAGTAAAATTAAGACAAGAGAACAGCTCTACTCACCTTTGTCGTGCGTGGTTTTTATTGCAGAGCCACTGAAGGAGCCCAGCCTGTGCTGTCCTTGGAGATGGGTGTTGATGACAGACTGCAGACCATGAAAGGAGTGGGAGTGTTGCATCCAGTGGAGGTGGAGGTGCCTGCACAACACATTATCATTCACCCTCTATGGCTTGTTTTGTTCTCTTTCCCTTTTCACACTTTTTCTGCTATTTTTTCCTCTTCCCTTTTTTCATATCCTTTCTTTGGCTGCGTGCCCCCCCTCCACCCATACCCACCCACCTCCCGCTCCCTCCCTCCCTCCTTCTCTGCCTTTGTCCTTCCAGTTCCGCGTCTCTCTCTGTCTCCGGTCTTCTGTGTAGGTCTTGTCATTTGCTGAAATCTTGAAGTCTTTTCCATCTCTCCCTCTTCCACAATTCTGCTGTTATCTGTCCCACCACCTTTTTACCAACATCTACCTTTTCCTCATTCTGCCAGCCTCTCCCCATGGCACCTGTCTAATTCTCCTTGTACCCACTCTGTGGTGCCACTCATAGCTTGCTCCTTCACCCTCCCCTTCTTCCTTTCCTGGCTCTCTCTGCCCTGGCAGTCTGACAATTGTTGGAGCATACGCTGCTAAGCAGTTATCACCAGCTCACAGAGGTGTGTGTGAGCGTGTGTGTGTGCATGCGCGTATGTATGTTTGGTAATAACAGAAAGAAAGTGTGTATATGTGAGCATACGTGTGTCACTGTGTGCATTTTTCTATTTATATTGAGGTGTACAGCTCTTGTGTTCAGTAAAACAATACCAACAATGTGTCAGACAGGTTTCTATTATATTGGAGCTTTGTATGGCTCCTCTACTATAGTGTAATTTTTTTTGTAACAATGAGGGGTAAAATGACACTGAAAGGCTGCAACTCCTCTCCTACCTCTGCCAAACATCCCTGGTGTCGAGCTGCTCTGGATCCATATAAAAGGCAGTAATTTCTTTGTCTTCAAGGATTTTTTCTAGTTTTGGTCCCATCTGTCACTGGGAGGAGGTTGAAAGAAGGGAGGAATAAGCCCAGCTGGAATCCTTTGTCTATTGAAGGTAGATCACATTGTAGTAAGACCAGGACAATGCTTCTCTGGCCTTATGGGTACTGAGAGATGAGGGACACAGGCCAGGCCTGAGACCTCAGGAGCCTGGCATGCCAAACAATCATCCTGGAGGAAAGTGATTCAGGAGGGTTTGATTTGTTCTTCTTGATGGAGTGAAAATGTATGTAGAGGCTGTAAAAATGTTTGCGCGCCCCCCCGTTGTCTGTCCAGATATAAATTAGACACCTTGTTGTGTCTGTGTGTTAGCTTTTATTAGAATCCATCATTTGTCATTTCTAATTGCTAAGTTAGTTGCCATGCAGGTGGTTAAGGCAAAGATAAACTGCCTTCTTTTTCTTGCCTAGTATCTATGGGGACATGAATGAATAGATTTGATATGTCGGAGTTACTTGAGGTTATTTCTTGCAATTGATTGTAATTGTATGGTCCCAGTGTGTTGCAATCAGAAAAGATGAGGGAAATTCTGATGAAAGGATTGCTTCGTTCACTTTAACATCCTTATGAAAAATGGCTAATGCGGCGTCATTGTTTTCTCCCCACAGGAGGGCATGCATGAAAAAAAAAACCCTGTAACTGTTACTCATACGCCGACTGGTTCCCTGTGGTGATTGTGTGAATTCGACATGATAAGTTGAGCTTTTAAATTGCTGGGATCAGGACCTAATTCGCAATTTTTGTGCGAGTCAGTTATGAGAGGAGTTCCAGGTTTTGGTTAGACACACACAGCGGGGACCTGAAGTTACTTGGATGAGTTCATTTCTTTCAGCGTATACTGTAGAAACTGTGAGACAAGCATCAGTAACATGCAATATAAAACTCATTAAAAATTCATTTCATGGGGCGAGTTGCAGATTCTGTAGCTGTGACAATTTACCCTCCACCTTTAAAAGGAAATAAGCTGTGGCTATTTAGATTATTATTTTTTTTTTACTACAAATGTAGATTCATGACTTACAGTAGATGAAGTACAGTGTGGTTGGATATGAAAAACTCAGTACATACACATAAGCAAGGCTCGGGAAAATAAGGCCAACTAGAAGCAAAATGAGGCCAATTAGCAGGACCCACTTAGACGAAAAAGTCTACAAGCAATTAATAAACATCTAATTAGTAAAAATAAATAAAAAAGTCTAATAATACTTCATCAGACTTAAGGTTTGACCTCATATGTCTTCTCTTGTTTATGGCGTCCACTGTGCTCACATTGATTCCTTGCAGTAGATGGTTTATGATAATGTTCTGAAGTCTTGTCTTTGATAGCGGAGTTGTTATTTTTATGTGTACACTGGTGCTTTTGCAAAAACAACATTTGTTTGGTGTTAAGCAGGAGTGCATTTATCTAACCACGCTGTCCTGTCTAAGCATAAGCCAACATCCAAGTGGCTTAAAAACGCCTGGAGGAGGTGTCTGCCTGTTCAAAAGCAGGAAACAGATTCCTTATCACTTATGTAGCAAGACTGTCTCTTTACAGTTAAAGAACAAGTGCATATGGCTGAGGCAGCAGGGAGGCTTCTCGCATTGGAAAAACAAAATGAGCACTACAATGTCTTGGGGATAAATGGAAAAGGGAACAGCATTAGGGAGGTGTGTCTTATCCCCCCCATGCATAACTTACAAATTATCAATGTTTTTATTTTCCCTTTTGCCACATATTGGTTGGAAGGCCCAAGAGACCTATTAAGGAACCCAGGGAAGAAAAACACCAGATTTCATCTGATTCTCTGGGGGGTAGAGTCTTACAATGTTAAGAACACTTGCTGGAAAGAGTCCATAGCAGTACAAAAGTTTAGTGGAAGGTTTTTTTTTTTTTTCTATAGTATTGATCCACTTACCATTTACTCTCCCTGGTGTCTACAGCAATAGTGCAAGTTAGACAGGCCTAAGGAGGCACGTGCACCATTGTGATTTAAAGTGCAGCCAAATAACAAAATAAAAAGGTAGAACATTCAAGAGGCGCTATTGCAACATACAAATGTATTGATTGAACTGTTTAAAATTGTCAAGTAAGGCTGTCATCAGAATGTGAAAGACTGCAGATAAATAAATTAGCCACAGATATACTCGAAAAAGCCGCTGTCATGGTGTTGCAGCTGTGCTGAAATGAAACGATGCACCGGAGATTGATGATACTAATTTATTCCCTCTGGGTTTCTGTCTCAAGAGAACACCACAGCTCACTGTCTTTTGTATTGATAAAGGACCTGCATGCTCAGGGTCCACCCACACAGGTGTTTCCACTTATCTCTCATGATTAGACTTCTTCTGACGACTGTTTGGATGTTTCCAGACTGTGAGTGATTGAGATTTAGCTTTGTTCAGAACATACGCCTTCATATTTCTCACAAAAAAAGACAGACACTTCTTTTTTTTTTATTGGTGAATGAAGCACAATGATTGAGCTGGCTATTTACCAGGGGTGTCTCAATTTCGACTGTAAATCAAAAATCAATCGGAACGAGCTTTCATTTCCGCTCCTTCAATTCAAAAGAAGGATCAGCGATTTTCCCACTATTTTTTTTCTCTTCACTCTCGCCTACTTGTGTGTGTCCACAAGAAAAAAAAACAGAAAGAAAACAACAACGCCTCAGAGACGACACGCCGTAGGTTAACGGTAGCTTGCAGCAGCACGTTTCAACTTGACACCGTGGCCGCTGCCGGAGTCGGAAGCAGAACTGGAAAATCATCCCGCTTCCCTGAAGTCATCGTGTGGCAGCGTTTTTCCTTCCCTGTATGTCAACGACAAACTATGTCACACTGACACACACACACACACACACACACGTGTTGTCCAAAGCTGCCTTGTATTTTTGATGTTTTTGACCCATAACAGTGACTTGTAATCCCATTTTTGATGGACCACGTGTATTTCACTGCAAATGAAATAGTCATTTTACAGAATTGGTGCACAAAGTTTGGCAACTTCACATAACCCCAACTTAGCTCCACCCAAAGGTCTAACAGGACCTGAAGTGACTATTTGTATTAATAAGTCTGGATGATTCATGTTATTTTTTAGACAAGTTTTCATTGGTCGGTTAATCTCTTGTGTGATGTTATACAGTGTTGAAACAAATGAAGAAAATTGTTGGGATTGTTTGGATCAGGCCATGCGCTTCGTGCATGTGCTTCTAAAATGTAGATTTTAAAGGCTCATTATTACAGCTTTGTATTTCTCTGTAGTGTAGCACAATGTTTTTTTCTCAGCCCTGGAACTCAAAACATTTTGTGACACGCAAAAATTATGTCCTTATCCTTAACGTATCCTTCGTATCCTAAATCCTTCATAATTTGTATTTTTTTCCCATTGCCTCTGCTGTTTTGCCATTTTTATTGATGCTGCCTGTAACGCCAAATTTCCCCAGCTGGGCATGTAATAAACTTGATCTTATCTTATCTTATCTTAAAATGTGGGGAAAAAAAAGTATCTACAGTATCCAAATTACAGGCTAAAAGTTAATCTCCACAATTTTACGTGACATAGACACAGATGTTGAAACACAATACAATGAGGATGTGATGTCAGGAAATGTGTATTTTTCTGTCAGTGTCAGAGGTTGAAAGCAGATGACTGAATCCTTTGCAAGAGAGCATTTTGCCCATAGGATTAAGATTGGATGGCTGGGTTTAAACCTGTCAAAAGAGCAGACTCAAATCCCTCACTCACAAACACTTTATGGTTCTCACTTGAGGTGCTTGTGAGCAGTGGTGGAAGGAGATATTTCTCTTTCATGCCACTTACTTCAGAAGCCATTCAGCACATCAACTGGATTGTGGAGGATTTGTAGGGCACTGAGCGGAGAAAGCTAAATTCGGGGAAATTAGCTATCATGTTTTTCTTTCACGTTTGTGACAGGTCTATTACAATTCACTCTATAAAATTAGCTCTTTAAATACTGTACCATTATGAATTAAAAGTAAGTCAGCAATAGTAAATATCTAGACCCAGTATTGTGTTTTTCTCCCAGAAAAACACATTCTAGTCTCATTATGATCCTCTGCTCTGTTGCTAAAGGATAATTCGGGTCAATTTCGCACCAAAGTGTCGCAAACAATCGGCCGTACATGTCTTAAGTATTGTCACAATGTATTATGGCAAATGCAAACTTATTTCATTTTTAAAAAGTGTGTGCTAAAGCCTTTGTTTTATTACACCTGGATGAGATCCTGCTCTCCTTGGGGCAGCGTTAGAACCACCTCAAGGAGAACAGGTTCCTGTACTGCAGCCAGACCAGCCATTTTGTGCAAGCTTTATGGACGGCGTGCTTGCTAGTCAGCTGAGCATGGAGGCCCTAGCAAGCCCGTGGAAGCTAGTGCCATCGTTGGACACCTCCTCTGCTCCGTGACTCGCAGAATTGTCTCGGTCCACCAGGGCAAGTCAGGTAATCACCACATTCATCCCTATAAGTGCACCATTGACCCGGGCATGTTTCCACCCAAGGGTGTCCGCCCTACAACTCGAGCTATGGAGAAATACATCAGTGACTCCTTGGCAGCACATATCTCTCCTCGTCACCAGCAGGGGCAGGCCTCTTGTTTGTGGACAAATCCACCCCTGCATCGACTGCTTGGATCTCAACCTGTCACTGTCAAAAACAGGTTTCCCACTCAGCCCTCATGGCCTGGTACATACTAGAGAGAGGGATGAGTAGAAGGCTGCCTGTAACACACTGGTCACTTTGAAGATCTAGTGGTACCTTTTGGTCTGACCAATGCTCCGGCAGTTTATTCGCACCGGGAAATGCTGAGCAGACTTGTTTTTGCATATTTGGACGACATTCTGATCTTTTTCAGGATCAAGCAGGCCCATGTGTAACATATGCGGTGTTCCCTACAAAGACTGCTGGAGACCTAGCTGTTCGTCAAGGCAGAGAAGTGTGTTTCATGTCTCCAAGGTGCCGTTCCTGGGGTTCACTGTCACCGCAGGCAGCATCCAGATGGACCCCAGTGGCCAGTCCCTTCCTCTCACAAGCAGTTGCAGCGCTCCCTGGGGTTCGCCAATTTCTACCAGTGCATTGGGAACTATAATTCTGTGCCAGACCCCCTTGATGACCTCACCTCCCAGAATAATGGTCTCTGCTGTGGAGGCCTTCAGAGAGTTAAAGCATCATTTCACCATAGCTCTTGTCTTTAACCTTCCCAGTCCATCACAGCAGCGTGCGGTGTAGGTCGACGCCTCCGGAGTGGGTGCTTTTCTCTCCCGGTGATCCGTCCAGGAGCTTCCCGACAACGTGTTCTTCTCCCGCAATCTATTCTCATTGAAGAGGAGCTATGACAACGGCAATTGTGAGCTGCTTGACTAGCTGTCAGTCTAGCTCTGGAAGAGTGGAGACACTGGTTGGACGGGGTAGAGCAGCCATTTGTAGCGTCTAACAGACCAACCTGGAAAACACCCGCACAGTTAAGCATCTGCCCTGTCCTGTGTTCCCACTGCCTCATCAGCCCAGCAACATATATACTGGCACACTTCCATTCATTCCCAGCCAGATCATCTAATGTACGTCTGCCTTAGCGGTCTTGCTCTGAAGTCTAATCACCAACTGGACAATTTTGCCTCATCTCCTGTCTGTCTGCCTGTTTTGGATTGTCGCCTGTTTTTGACCTTGAGTAAACTTGAACTTTTCATCTCACTGGCATTCCAACCTGTTTTTCCTGAGCCTTACACTTAGTTCAGTCACTGAGCCCAGAAATAATACTTAGTCAAATATAGAAAATAATTAACTTGAGCACAAGGCTATTTGTGTGTGGCAGTGCTTTTTTGGATGTGTCTTAAGTGTGATGGTGAGCAACCAAGGGAGAAATTGGAGAGGGCAAACAACAAAAACAAGAAATCATTTTCTGAGAAGTTATTTGAGTGGAATTACAATGTCTTGTTATTTTGCAAAATTATACTGTGTTTGCATAAAGAGCACAACACTTGGGAATTGCCTTGTGTATCATGCAAATGTTGCTCTGTATACCCTCTCCAGCAGCTTCTAGTTAAAATCTGGAATACCTTCAATGCAATGAATACTGATTTATCAGTGAGAGTAAACTTATAGGTTGCTACAACCTGCTTGATTTGCCATAAGAAAGGAGGCCACACAGTAAAACTGTAACTGATGACGTTTACAAGAACTGAAACAAAATAACAGAATAACACAGAATGCATTATGGGATATGCAAGTCTCAAACACCAGCTAAGTATATTTCTGGATGAGCAAGCATAGTGTGTCTGAGGCTGAAAACCAAATATAGCATGAAAAGGAACAAATATAGCATCCCATATGCACTTTGACCCCTTGCCTGTGTATGAAGTGCATATAGGCTGACTGTCTTGTAACTCCACCTGTAACCGCCCCCCACAGTAACACCAACAAATACAAAATACTGCTTGTGTATTTTTGCTAATTTTACAATGATTGGGAGCATTTCATTGGTCTTAAATCTGAACTCAATAGTCTTCCCATGCTCTCAGATGTAAAGAACATTTGAGCACATCATAGAAGTGTTTTGTAGGAACAGTTTACCCCAAAATAAAAAAAAATGAGATGTCTGCCTTCTCTTGAATATAAAGGAACTACAGGGCACTGCTACAAACTTTAATTTTATGAGTGGCAAAATTGGAGAAAAACCTATATCAGCTTATTAAGCAAGCCTTTTGTCACGTTTCAGGTTTCAGAGGCTCAGGTGCAGACTCAGACACGGCAGACACAGGTTTGGCAAAATAAGGAGTTTATTAATAACAGAAAACGCTATGCAGACAGGGCATAGGAAAAACTAAATAGACATGAACTACTAGCGCCCTCTAACGGATGGGGAAAGACAATACTAAACCGAAAATCACACCAACTGAAAACCAACACAGACCTCTAACGGTCTAGTGGGGAAAACTACATGGAGGGATAACTAATGAAAACTACTTTGTCCAACAATAACCAAAACACAATAATCACTAACAGAAAATACCTAACCTAGGTTTATTGGCAGGACGAGCCAAGAACTGAACACAATACCAAGGACTAATAGGTGAGGCCGGAGAGTACAGGCTGGACGCAGGACTTGGGTTCCTGGATGGCAGAGGGTGGAGGTGGATGATGTGGAAATGGAGCCAGGGGATGCAGCGGAACAGGTTGCGGTATGGCAGATGAGACCAGGCAGCGAGGAGGGTATTGATGAGCTTTTACGATCAGGCATCGAGTCGTGGTCAGCGGGCTTCTTAAATAGCGGAGAGAATGATGAACAGGCCACTCCTCGCCGCAGCTGAAATCAGTTACTCCAGGATCAGGAACAGGTGTGTCTCCAGCCCGTCAGAGTAGGCAGGAATGGAGTGATGAATGCTCCACTAGGCGGAGCCAGAGGTGGAGGGCATGACACCTTTTTCGGGGGTTATATGAGCCACAACATCACAAACATACAGGCATTGCATAGATAATAACAGCCAACAACAACATCAAAATACTTTATTTCAATTAATATAAATTAAAGATTAGATTAGAAACTTACAGGCACAGCTATCCTCGGGTAGCTTGGCTCAGCAAAAATGTTCCATGGGTCCATCTGATTCTTAAATGCTTCATCAACCCAGACAGGTGCAATAGGCTTTTTCTATAAATGCCCATTTATAATTTTAAATGCCAGCCGACTGCTTCAATAGAATGTTGTGATATAAATTCACAGACTGCGAGCCATTTAATTGAAGAGAACTTTTAAAGATCTTCAGCTTGCCGAGATAGGAAAAGGAATGGCAGCCTGTAGGGGAGATAGCTTTGAGAGGAAAGTACTCTGAAGAGAGTTTCTCTGGATATAGAGACTCAATTCTGTCACCAGCAGGCCTCTACAGAGAATTAAAGTTACTCCTTTCTTGTAGTTGCTGGAGTCGTGTATTTTGTTGCACACTCCATAAATCTTGACGATTTGTGATCAAACCTTACAAATTTCATGAAGAAAACACTGTATTTTTCTACTATATGGGCACATTGATCTGTGCAGTCTTTGTAAAGGCATTTTTCATGGAAGGCATGACAGACTTGTCTTAGCAGGGAAAGCACAGGTGTTTCTAATATCATTAACGACTGTTCATTTGAAGTGTCCCAATAAGCCATGACGGTGAGCCAGCATGCACAAGCCAGTGTCTTGGAACCTGCACACCTGAATGGAATTTAACCATTACTAATTACTGTTGCTCTGTTTGCTACTCGTGCTATGGCATGTCAAAATGTGTGCTGTGAAAAGGACCTACTGGCACATCCCATCTTTGGAAATCTGCTCTAACCGCTGTATTTCTGTGAGAGTTTCCATTAAGTGCTTTCACCTGATCCTCCCTGTTTAATCAGGTTTAAACGTTGGAGATCATTGAGGCTGCACAATGAGGGAAACCTCAGCCAAATGTTTGTCTGTCTTCTGCATTCTGAATGAATGAATAAGCAGCATATGAGAGATCCAAAAGATCTGAAACAATAACTTATTATGTGGCTGAACCAGCATGATTACTTCTATTTGGAGATGCAACAAATAAAAGCACTCTACAGCCTAATTTGGAAAAATTACCAAATTACTTACGGTGTTTACTCAAGGGTGTTAATTCTGTGTCCAGTTCAGTAGACATATCAGATTGTTAAACAATAATTTTTATTATTTCAGTATGTTTCCACAATTGTTTGTCAGATTCAACCTCTAAATGCTGCATGATTTGTCATGCAGTTTGAGTGGATAAAATGCAAGAAAAAAGAGTGACTCTCCCAACAAAAAACACAATTAAAATTTGCAAAAATAAGGAGCTGCTGGGGTTTCTTTACTCTGTGCATTATTATGCATATAGATGACATATATGACACATCAGTGTTAGCCTTGGTCATTTGTCTACTGCCACTGCTAATAAAAGTAAAGATGTGCCATTGTGAGAACCCTTCCATTCCAGCGTGGATTATGTATTCAAAGGATGAGGCCTCTGTGGGGGTTGTCCATTTGTTAACTTTAGGTCTTTCCCCTCCAAATGTCTTCACACAATGGTTGTGTGCAGACATTTAGTTATTATATTCATGACAATTGTTAAAGCGATGCTAACAATGATGATGAAACTCTGGGAAACTTCTGTAAAAGACTGCTGTAGGAGACCAGCAACAGGACTGTGCTTCAGGCTGACGGGAGAGTTGGCAGATGAGTCCCAGAAAAAGCAGCCAACTTGTTGATCCATGCACGCATGCGCGCACACATGCGCTCAGGCACGCACGCACACACACATGCGCGCACATGCTTCACTGCACACTGCACATCACTTTGTGATTAACCTCAATGTGGCCAGTCAACACTGGACCGGGGATGAAACTACACCTTTAGGGATAGCCAAGGTTGTGCAATGTTTTCAGTTATTTCAGCATTTCTGCTACTGACATAGATCATGCGCTCCCTTGGCAATAAAACTACAATAAAGGGGCTGTTACCTTAACACAGTTAATTGGCACAACCGGACTCACCTCCTCGTGAACTTGGCCCAGATCGATTCTAGCTATTGTTATGATCATGTTCAGATGGGCATTGTCATAACAAAGAGGTCAGATGTATATATTGTGGCTTTCCATTTATAATGAATTGTTGCTCTGGAGCCCTGCTGTTGAAATAGCTATTGATTAGCAAGGGCTGATGGTTGCTGGGTTTGATTATTCATGTGAAGACTTACCTGGGTAGATCGATGTGGCCCCAAGGATGGGAACTGCACACATGCTCATATGTGTCGATGGAGGCATACACACAACAGCGGGTACACAGAGAAAAAAAGGACCACCATAATAGATTAGATTGTGTAACAACATGAGTTTCCTCATTTGAATCAAGTAATTTGTTTGAAATTGTGTTTCGTTTTCATGATGTGCAAAATGTATAACTTATAAAGGACAGTAAATTTGTAAAACAAACTTTGTTATTTTTATTTATATAGTACTGGTAATGAATTGAGTAGATTATTGAATCATTTTGTTTTCTAATTCTACAGTATGCAGTCTTGCTCTCAAAAGAAAACATGTCAAAACAGCAGGAAGCTTGTGAGTAAGTTTGCAATTAGCAACCAAGGAGCATTATCAAATTTATTTAGGGAGAAATTTGCCAAATCACTAAAGCCCAGCTCACATTGCATTTGGCACTGACAAAAATAACAAACCTGAGAAGTTAAGAAAACAACAACACAATAGAAACACAAACAACAGCCTATTACCTGTGAGGGATATTGTGCTTGTTTCTGTGGTGACGGTGGAATGGTAATGGATGGACAATGATGGCAATGGAAGCAATCTCCTCATCGCAAATGAACGTACATCTGCTGGATTGTTTCCCCCAAAGAAATCAAGAGGAAAAACCCCATCAATTAGCAGGCACACACAGAGGCACGGTGTGATGTGAATGACAATAGTCAGGGCCTCCTCCTCCCCCTCCATTCCCCGGCAGCCAACGTCAAGCATGCAGCAATCTGAAAATGAAGGCCCGTGCCTGCATGCATCCCCTCTCACAAAGAAAGAAATGCTCACTAATAAGTGTGGCTATGTATTTCTGCTTTGTTCTCCCTTGTGGTGTGTTAATTTGTGAGCGTGAGTACAATGTGTTTGTTTCCGTGCTTGTCTGTATTAATATTCGGACTCTAAAAAACGCTGTTTGACGCTCACCGTATACTGGAGCAATTGGTGAAATACAACAGTTGAGTTCTGCGGGGCGCCTGGAGGTCGATGTATGGAAATATGGAGCCTCGTTGTGCCTCTGTCTCTCTCTCTGTGTCTCTCTGTCTCTGCATGCATCCAAATGATAAAATGGGCACACAGAGCAGCAGGTGAGCCTACTCCCACCTGAGGACCCTGTGGTGAAGTTCTAGATTTGGCTAAGGAAGAGCAGGAGGCCTTATCAAAAGCCCCGGGAACAACAACAGCCTCAGCTGCACAAAGGACTCCTAAGAGAGAGAAGAAGCTCTCATTTAAAGCGAAGTATGCTGCATCTGTTTTCTTTGTTTGTTCTAATTCCACACAACTGAGGCTGCGACTGTATTTTTTCCAGTGTGAGAATTTGGATAGAAATAGAAAACATACAGAGCTTCCCCAATGCCACATTAGTCTTTCTACCTTTGTCATGGGACAAATACATTATGCAGTGTGCACTGACAGACGAGGCACAATGAAGATCTCATGCACATAAATATGTATAGACACTGCATTCGCTCTATGCTAATCTGTTGTTTTACTTAAAGGTGATGGATTTGACATGACTCGGAAATTCTTTGTGGCCCCCCAAATCCTCATTCACATGTATCAAGATGTTTTGCCGCATGCTCAGATGTTTTAAAAAAAAATATTGTGTTAATGTGATGCAAAGCTCAACTTAGTCAAATCCCCGTTTAGAAAAAAAAAAAAAAAAAAGCTTTGAGAAAATGAAATAAAAATGGAAAATGCAAGACCTTCGTCAAAAGTTCGGGGGTGTTTTGTTGCCTTGCATTCACTCTCTATTATTGCACCATGGGCTCTCGGGAAATATTTAATCCGATACACAGGTTTATGAAATGTATTTTTATGCACTAAGTATGATGAGAGTGCATTGCATTCTGCACTGCTGCTGTGTTAATCCTTGCACTATTATTCACGTTATGCTGGAAGTGGAGGCTACAGCACCGTCTTGAACAGATTAGAACTGCAAAAAAATTAAAAGTAAAGTCAGTGTCATCGGAGGTTGTGCTTTTCAACCTTTAAATGGTTTGCATTTAGATGAAGAACTTGAATAATGATTTTGTGATTAGGTGAGAAACACAACAGTTCCTCCACTACATTGTCTCTTACCGCCAGGACAGAAAGGAAAACAGCACTAAGACAATGATCAAGATGGCAAACTCAACTGGATTCCTCTGACCCTGGATCCATATCAGGGAACAGCAATACGTTTTCATCTCTAACCACACTTTCAAACAAATAGTCATCCACTCCTTTAAAGTGTTGCATATTTTGTCCTTTCCCTCACTGGAATGCGCACTTAGTATCTTCTTGGCAACTCTTGACGTACAACGCAACACCCAAGGTCAGTTTGGTCTCCCTGGCAACAGTGCGATATGTTTGGCGCATTGTCAGGCTATTTAATCAAGACTGGCTTCCTGTGTGTCAGATGAACATGGACCTTCCTTTTATCTCCAAAAAGACTGAGCGAAGGGACGCCCCTCCCAAAAAGTGGAGAATGGGACAAGATGCGAGTGAAGGGGGAGGAAGAGAGGGAGATTGAGAACCTTGACGAGCGTCGCTAGTGTGGCTGAAGTCCTTCATGATGCTTTTGTATTGATCAGACTGTACCATGGTCGCACACAGTAGATCTATTCACGATGACCGCTGTAGCTGAAATGCTTTTGGAAATAGGGCAGCGAGAAGAGTAAACAGAAACATTCCACCAACTGATTTTCAATCCACTTAACCTCTCCTCATTCGAACAATAACAGGGCAGGAGAAAGGGACAGAGAAACAACGGATGGGAGGGGGAGATGGGAGAGGGGTAATTTTGCATCTCATCTGTTGACAGTCAAGCATGTTGTTATCATTGTGTGCTGCCCTCTAGTTTATCTCCCTCTAGAAGATAGTGGCCCGCTCCTCGTGACTATAGGGCCAGACAACCAATTATCTATGTGCCCTCTATCAGATGTGATTTATATCACTAAGCTGTCCCTACTCTGCTGTCCCCTCTCCGCCTGTGATCAATCATTCCCTGCACAAACACAAAACAAGCCTTTAACAAAACATAGTTAATGTTCTGGATTGCCTGCTTAGGACACTGAAGATATTAATCGGCTCAGATCTTTGCAGAAATAAAGCAGCACTGACATTGAGAAGGAGCACAAGGTGGAGGCAAAGTGAGGCTGATACTCTAAATGCTGCCAACTACAAAAGGCTGAATTTGAATGCATTTTAGCAAAATAAATACGCTGGTGGAGGCCCTGTCATGTTTCTCTTCAGATTTATAGCAACCCAATGAAGAGGTAAATTAGTAAAGATTTCAGACATGGTTGATTTGGTGACACTTGTGATTAATGTTGGTGACAGCAAGTGTGTTTCACTACTAGAACCCAGGGTTCTGTTGGAAATGACAGGTACTGGCGCCTGTATATTGGTGTCAGAAATGCTACAGAAGAGCAACTTGTGTATGTGTATACAATGCCAAATGAACCTGGGGATGAGAGGATTCATTGCATTGCATTGTAAAAAGATAAAGTCAATAATTGGCATTTTTCCATCAGCCTGTTAACAAAAAAGCGTAGTAGCAGCCTGCAGCTCTTCATTTAACTGTGGCTGTTTCTTCTTATTACGTTAATCCCTTGAAAATAAAACATGATCCGCTGGCAATAATTGCCAAAGATGCCCATGTCTTGTTTAGTAGATGCATCAGCACGAACCTTGGTGACAATATACTGCAAATACACTGCATTTCCTTTGGCTGCTTCACCAGAAAAGACACGCTGTGCTTAATGTGAAACGGCACCGGCAGAAAATGTTTGGTTTGCATTAGCAGTAACTTAACACATCTCCGATACAGATGTGAACTCTCAGTTAACAGAGAGGCTTCTGCTTCTATCAGTTAGATGTACAGATAATTGAGACAGAGTAACACTGAAGTATATGCCTGTGTTGTTTCCTGTGAACCTCTTGTGTATGTGAAGGCAGTTTGATTTCACTGATGACAATAAAATTTTCACGAAAGAGACACAATTACTGAATATAAATACAGTAATTCACTCCTGAGTGAAATATCTTTCTCGTAAGGTGCTAAATGCTCCGTTATGTTCAGCGGTTAGTCGTAAACTCGTACCCTCTGTGGTTTGGTGCTGGGGTCGTTGAATTGTTTTTCAGATATTTTTCACAGGAAATAGCTGCTTGCTGCATATGCGACTCAACCAAAACAGTAAAGTTGTGGGCCAGAAAACAATGAACTGGTCCATAAAACTCCAAAGTTGGGTGATGTTTGTCATGTAATTCACTGTTGATATAAAAGTATTGATTAGAGCAACTAAGTAATAAGATTATCTATATGCTTATATATGTGACGGCGGGTGCAGAGAGAGACCCAGGAGCGGAAACGGAGAAGGTTAACAAAAGTTTATTTTGCAACAACAGGCAATAACTGAAACAATCGCTGGCAGCGTGAGGTCCAAACAAAACACGAACTCAGAGAGGTCCAGAGAGTGCTGGGCTGTGTGGGCAAGGGAGGCACTGGAACAAAAAGAGAAGAGACAAACAATTAATCAAAAAGGTTCAGCAAGCTATCAAAACGTACTATACCACAGGAGACTGAGACCAACTGATACCACGGTACGCGGAAGTATACTCTGGCGTCGAGGAGTCACTCCGCAGAGGTTAAATAGGCGTCCTAATCTCCTGAAGTGAACTCAGGTGTGCCCAAACACTCCTCGACGCATCGGGGGGGAAGGGAGCCTCAGGAAAACAAAACGTAAAGTTACAGCCCACAAAACAGAACACAGGAAATGGACCTTCAAAATAACAGCACAGACAATACCAACCGCCACAGTACCCCCCCCTCAACGAACGCCTCCAGGCGTTCTACCCGGCTTGTCCGGGTGAGCGGCATAAAAGTCCCGAAGGAGAGAGTCATCCAGAATGAGTCCCCTGGAGACCCAGGAACGCTCCTCTGGACCGTAACCCTCCCAACCCACCAAGAACTGGAAACCACGGCCGCGTGGACGGACATCCAAGATCCGTGACACCGTGTAGGCGGGATGACCATCAATGAGGCGGGGGGGAGGTGGGGCGGCGGCCGGCGGGCTGAGCTCGCTGGAATGCACCGGCTTCAACAGGGAAACATGGAAGGTGGGGTGGACCTTCATAGAGTCTGGTAGCTTGAGCCTGACGGCAGACGGATTAATGATCTTCAACACCTCGAAAGGACCGACAAAACGGGGAGAGAGCTTACGTGACTCGACATCCAACGGAAGATCCCGTGACGACAACCACACCTGCTGACCCGGTCGGTACTCGGGGGCGGAGACGCGGCGAGCGTCGGCCAGCCGTCGGTTCCTCTCCGTGGAGCGGGTGAGAGCAGCTCTGGCAGACTGCCATACCTCCTTAATCCTCCGGAGGTGCTCCTTCACAGAAGGGACGGATACCGCAGTCTCCTGCTCGGGAAACAAGGGAGGTTGATAACCCAAACAGCACTGAAACGGTGACATACCTGTGGCCGAACAGGAGAGGGAGTTGTGGGCATATTCTATCCAAGGCAGGTGTGTACTCCAAGAGACGGGATGATGAGCAGCCACGCAGCGAAGAGCGGACTCCAGATGTTGGTTAGCTCGCTCTGTCTGGCCGTTACTCTGGGGATGGTAACCAGAGGACAGACTTGCCGTGGCCCCCACCGCCTTACAGAACTCCTGCCACACCTGGGAAGCGAACTGTGGACCCCGGTCCGAGACCACGTCGAGGGGAATCCCGTGAAGCTTGAACACATGAGTCACGAGTAGACTAGCAGTCTCGAGGGCAGAAGGCAGTTTAGGCAGGGGAACATAATGCACAGACTTGGAAAAGCGATCAATAATAGTTAAGATGACAGTGTTACCTTCAGATGGAGGAAGACCAGTAACAAAGTCCACGGCGATGTGAGACCATGGGCGGCTTGGGACGGGCAAGGGGTGCAGTAACCCCGCAGGGGGATGATGAGAAGCTTTTCCCCTGGCACAGACAGAGCAAGCGGCAATAAATGCACGGGTGTCGCGGTACATCCTCGGCCACCAGAAGCTCTGACGGAGGAACTGGAGGGTGCGGTGGAAACCAGGGTGACAGGTAAGTCTAGAGGAGTGAGCCCACTGGAGAACTTGCGACCGGACCGAATCCGGGACAAACTTGCGATCGGGGGGACCGGAACCAGGGTCCGGTTGTTGCTTCTGCGCCTGGAGCACGAGGGATTCGATCTCCCATGTAGCCATACCCACGATGCAAGCCGGCGGGAGGATGACATCCTGATGTTCCGAGTCCAGGGGAGGGGCATAGAGACGGGACAGGGCGTCGGGCTTAGTGTTACGGGAGCCGGGGCGATAGGAGAGGGTGAAATTGAACCGGCTCAAAAACAGAGCCCATCTGGCTTGGCGGGGATTAAGCCTCTTCGCGGTGCGTAAGTAGGCGAGGTTTTTATGATCAGTCCAGATCAAAAAGGGAACCGTAGCGCCCTCCAGCCAGTGCCTCCATTCTTGAAGCGCCCAAACCACAGCCAGCAACTCTCTATTCCCGACGTCGTAATTCCGCTCGGCCTGGGATAAGCGGCGAGAAAAGAAAGCACAGGGATGCAGTTTATGAGTCTGAGGGTCTCTCTGGGAGAGGATGGCACCAGCACCGGAGTCGGAAGCGTCCACCTCGACCACGAACTGACGAGTGGGATCGGGGTGTTTGAGCACCGGGGCAGAGGTAAACAGTGCTTTAAGCTGGGCGAAAGCCTGTTGGGAATCGGGAGACCACTGGAAGGGGATTTTCACAGAAGTAAGTCTAGTGAGGGGAAGAGCTACCTTACTGTAGTCACGGATAAATCTGCGGTAGAAGTTAGCGAAGCCGAGAAACCTCTGCAACTCCTTCCGGGTGGTGGGAACGGGCCAATCCGTGACAGCTTGGATCTTGGCAGGATCGGGTCTTAGCTGACCCTTGGCGATGATATAGCCGAGGAAACCCACTGAGTCAGAGTGAAACTCGCACTTCTCCGCTTTAACAAACAATTTATTCTCAAGAAGTCTCTGAAGCACTAGTCTTACATGCTGTCTATGTTCCTCTAGATCTCGAGAGAAAATCAATATGTCATCTAAATAAACGAAAACAAACCGGTTTAACATGTCTCTGAGGACATCGTTAATGAGAGCCTGGAAGACAGCGGGGGCGTTGGTGAGACCAAAAGGCATGACTAAATATTCGAAATGACCTAACGGTGTGTTGAAAGCTGTCTTCCACTCATCACCCTCCTTTATCCGGACGAGGTGATAAGCGTTACGCAGATCAAGCTTGGAGAAGATGGTGGCGGAGCAGAGTGGTTCGAAGGAGGGGTCGATGAGAGGGAGAGCGTACCTGTTCTTAACGGTGATGTCGTTAAGTCCACGGAAGTCGATGCAGGGGCGAAGGGAGGCGTCCTTCTTCTTAACAAAAAAGAAGCCAGCCCCTAACGGAGAGGATGAGGGGCGGATGAGTCCAGAGGCTAGAGAATCCTGGATGTATGTCTCCATGGCTTCCCTCTCGGGGCGTGACAGGTTATACAGCCGACTAGAAGGGAGAGGAGCACCAGGGAGGAGGTCTATGGAGCAATCGTAGGGGCGATGAGGAGGCAGGGACAGGGCTAACTCTTTACTGAACACAGGGGCTAGGTCATGGTACTCGGGAGGCACGGAGGTAAGGACAGGGGGCGTGGGAGGTGGTGGAGAAACACGGGAAGAAAAGGGGTTGGCCGAACGAAGACAGTGGGCATGACAGAATGGGCTCCAGGTGGAGATACTAGCTGTAGTCCAGTCTATCTGGGGGTTATGTTTAAGCAACCAGGGGAGGCCCAACACCAGGGGAATCTGAGGGGAAGGAATGACGAAGAATTGGATGTCTTCTCTATGATTCCCAGAGATTATGAGCGTGACCGGGACCGTACGTTGAGTGACCTGAGCTATACGTCGGCCGTCTAAGGCGGTTACATTTCTGGGCACCGGGAGGGATTCAAGGGGGAGCTTAAGCTGGGTGGCTAGTTCGGTGTGGATGAAGCTCTCGTCTGCCCCTGAGTCAATCAGAACCCTCATGGGAAGCGACTCACGACCCCAAAGCAGACAGGAGGGCACGGTAATACGGGAGGGAGAGCTGGGATTAGGGGATGTCTGACTCACCAGTGCGCTCTCCGTCACGGGTGAGCCTGCCCTTTTGGCGTCTGAGGGCAGTTAGCGAGAAAATGACCTCCCTGGCCACAGTAGATACAGAGCCGCTGGCTGAAACGTCGCTGCCGCTCGCTGGGGTGGAGACGGGTCCGACCCAACTGCATGGGCTCCGAAGGGTGAGAGGAGGACGTGGAGGGAGCAGCGGAGTGGCCGGAGGATCCGCCACTGGCTGAAGGGGGAGCGAGGGAAGCTGGCTCGTGAACATGAGAGAGGCGAGTCTGGGCTTTCTCTCTCTGTCTTTCTCTCAAGCGGTTATCTATGCGTATGGCGAGGGAGATTAATGACTCTAAGGAATCGGGTTCATCTCTGGAAGCTAATTCGTCCTTTAACTCACTAGAAAGACTCCGTAAGAAAACACCTCGTAGCTCTAACTCCCCCCACCCGCTCTCTGAAGCTGCGATACGGAAGTCAATAGAGTAATCTGCCACTGATCTCGCTCCCTGCGCCAAGGAGAATAGGCGTTTAGCAGTTTCCTGCCCCTGTCGTGAATGATCAAAAATACGACTAAGTTCCCTCGAGAAACTGTCGAAAGACGAGAGAATGGGGGAGTGCTGTTCCCATAACGCTGTAGCCCACTGCGCTGCCCTGCCCCGTAACAAATTAACTGTATAAGCAATCTTAGCTCTATCAGAAGGATAACTAAGGGGTTGTTGATCAAATACTAGTGAACAGCGCAAAATAAACCCCCCAGCATTACCAACTTCACCTGAAAAGGGTTCGGGGGCCGGCACATACGGCTCACGCTGAGAGACAGACAGAGAGGTAGATTGGGCTGCAGCGGTTGCCGGTGGGGGTGGCGCTGGTGTGGGACTTGGGGAGGAAGGAGAGCCACGGGTGTCCGTGCGGCTGAGGTAAGCGGTGAGGTCACGGACTTGGACGCTGAGACCTTGTACTGCCTCCATTACTCCCCGCAGCATGTCCTCGTGCTGGCCGAGACGTAGTCCTTGGTGGGCGAGCGCCGCTCGAAAGGGGTCCGAATCCGCTGGGTCCATGTTTGGCCAGAGTATTCTGTGACGGCGGGTGCAGAGAGAGACCCAGGAGCGGAAACGGAGAAGGTTAACAAAAGTTTATTTTGCAACAACAGGCAATAACTGAAACAATCGCTGGCAGCGTGAGGTCCAAACAAAACACGAACTCAGAGAGGTCCAGAGAGTGCTGGGCTGTGTGGGCAAGGGAGGCACTGGAACAAAAAGAGAAGAGACAAACAATTAATCAAAAAGGTTCAGCAAGCTATCAAAACGTACTATACCACAGGAGACTGAGACCAACTGATACCACGGTACGCGGAAGTATACTCTGGCGTCGAGGAGTCACTCCGCAGAGGTTAAATAGGCGTCCTAATCTCCTGAAGTGAACTCAGGTGTGCCCAAACACTCCTCGACGCATCGGGGGGGAAGGGAGCCTCAGGAAAACAAAACGTAAAGTTACAGCCCACAAAACAGAACACAGGAAATGGACCTTCAAAATAACAGCACAGACAATACCAACCGCCACAATATATTTCATAATGTGTAAATTCACAATATCTCATAATTTATCTCACATGCACTATAGTAACATATGTAATTATTAATTTTGTGCTTCTCTATGCCAAGCAAGAAACAAAGCTATTGTTGTTTTAGCACCATAATTAGGAGGCTTTGGAGAGAAACTTGATACACTCCATCTGTTAACACAGAGTTAACACCAACACACTGGAGTACTTAAGTCTGAGGCAGTGCTGTGCGAAAATCTACACCACCCGACTATCTGATGAATGTGAATCACTTTGGGTCTCCGCCTCTGGACACTTTGAGAGCCCACTAGACTCCATAAAGCCTTTGCAGCAGCACAGGTGTAGAGCAAACAACTCCCCTATGTATTTTTGTTATTGTGAGAATGTTGTGAATATTTCAGGATCATGAGGTGATCAATACCAGAAGGCTGGCTGGTTAATGATGTAGAACCTGAGCAACGTCTGAGAGAGGAGAGATGGGTAGAGTCAGGCTGTTGGACTCTCCTCTTTCATTAAAGACGTGATCAGTAAGCACAACATGTCTCTCACCGAAGGGCACCGTTTTAAGAAGCTTCATACGAAAGAAACTTTTCTCACTTTTGGAGTATATACAATGCATGAAACTGTAAGGAGGAGTGCAGAGGGTGAGGGAAGTGAATAAGTAAAGTCTTTTAAGTAAATAGGTCACAGGCCACAGGACAGGGCGTGACCGACGGAAGCATCTGGTATCTAATGAGACAATGTAGCACCAAACTGTTCACTGCTTATTACAGATTACTGTGTGTGCTTGTTTGAAGACCAAGGATGGTTTTGCATTGTTGACACGGTTCTGATTTGATCCTGTTAAAATGCAAACACACGTACACACACACACACACACACACACACACACACACAGTGCACTCAACCACAAGGCAAAACATGGTGTAAGATGCTGTGTAAGACTTTCGGGAGTTTTATGTTTGAAAGGAACTTTTTAATTTTCTCCACTCCGCTCTTCCAGAGATCTCTTTCTGCCTCTTTCTCTCTTTTTGCCTCACCCTCACACTTTTTGCCACTGAACGCCACTGCGAGCCAGAAGGATTGACAGCACTGCGCTCTCTATTAAAACAAAGTTTGTGCTGATAAAAACAGTCACGCTCACCCGCCCCCACACCAATGCGATGGTCAGACACTCAGTTCTTCTTCGTTTGAAGTGACAGAGGAAATCTGGATAATTGTATGATTGATTCTCTTGTGTTCTTCCTCCACTTCACTGAGCAGGCTTTATTTAGGAACTGAAGAGGGAGAGAAATCTTGAGCTACAAGATGCTCGAGCATTGCAGAGACTCACATGTGAGCTGCATGCACACTTAAATGCACCCACACACACATAAACCCACCAACTATTTTTGGAGTGTGGTTGCGCATTGTTGAGTGTGTGTGTGCATCAATGAGTCAACTGACTCTTTCTTTGCCCTTTGTCTCTCTGCCACTTCCACCTCAGAAAGCCAGGGAAGATCACATTAAGTGGGGCTGCTGTTGCGTAGCTGCATTTGGCTGAGTGCTGAGGGAGATATGGGGCAAGGCATTACTCTAAGTCAGTCCCTACAGGCTTCAGCCGATCCAGAAACAACAAGGCCAGTGTAATTCACAGAGCCAGACATCCTCACTTCAGTGATTCAGGGCCTGTTATAAGCTCATGTTCTCTTTTGAGAGAGGACATGTCACATATTAAACAACGTCTGTGAGTACATATCCATGTGTGCACGTTAATTTCTTCGTGAGGATGTGTTGATTACAGATTTTTTTATATTATATATATATATATATTTAATAGAAGACACATTTATATGGCCATTTAAAATGTGTATGTATCTTCATACAATCAGTTTGGATTACTGATAAAAATAAGGGAAACGCTGCAATATGGTATGAATGCCATTTACTACCTTCAACTCTTTAAATATTACAATATGTTAGCACATAAATCAACCACTTCAACTCAACTTATTGTTCCTTTCCTCCATGATTCTGTCAATGTCCAACTGATTGGTCGCTGAACATCAAGAAGGCGGATTTTATCTAATATGAGCCTGTCAAGGGCAGAGAAAGGAAAGGAGGAAACCAGGGAATGTGGAGTTGGCTTTGCTGTCAGGAACGCTCTGGTGGGAGCAATAGTACCACCCACAGGTGGCCCAGAGAGAATCTTAGCCCACTGTCTGAACACAGCGATGGGACCTGTCCACCCGGTGAGTGTGTAAACCTCAACACTTAGCTCCTCTCAAGAAATGAAGGACAAGTTTTATGATGAGCCTGAGGTGACTGTAAAAAAACATCCCAAACAAGAACAGCTTGCTTTGCTTGGTGACTTCAATTCAATAGGCGCTGACCATGACCCCTAGCAGTCTTGCATGGGACAATGTGGCACTGGTAAAATGAAAATGGGCAGCATGTACTTGAGTTCTGCACATACCATGAACTATGCACAACCAACTCATACTTCCAGAAAAAACCCTGTCACATAGTCTCCTGGAGAGACCCACAGTGAGGTCACACAGGTTGATCTCAGAGGCATCCCTCAAACCTGCAGCTTTCACAGTGCAGACGGCAACACAGACCACTCCCTTGTGGAATCTCGAGTCAAGCTATAGACAAAATGTATTTACAAAGCTAACAAAAAAAAACTAAAAGGAGCTTCTCACGTTGGTGACAGCAAAACAGTTGATCCAACCAAAGCTGTGGCCGTCCACTGTGCCTTTCAGAAATCCCTTCCTCCCTCTTGGAGGTGAACAGATTGCTCGCATGAACTGCAAATGCACTCCAAACAACAAGACCCTACATGCCTTCAGAACTCAAAGGAAGAAACTTCAGCAAGCCTCACGATGCCGTGCCAACAGCTACTTGCGTCAACTTTGCAGCAACAAGCAATCAGCTGCTGACACAGGCAACATCAAAGGCACTTGGACGACGTCACACAATTGCTCTGCTAACCACTGCTGAGCGCTCCAAGCAACTTGACAACTGGGTAGCACACTACTCTGAGTTCTAATCCAGTGACAACGCTTTCTCTGACGCAGCACTCAGTCATATTTAGCACCAACCTGTAATGTAAGAGCTTGTTATGGAACCAACAATTAGAGAACTAAGCAAAGCAATCAGCAGCCTAACTTGTGGACACAGCTTAAGTCTGAAAGTGTGAGAAGCCTCACAGATTCACAAACCCCACAAACTTCTCTGCTTGTGCTGTCTTCTGGACATGAGAGATGCTACGATTGTAACTGTGCATCTGTCTACTCAGCATCACCTGTGAAGCCTTCGCTAGATGCTGCTCAGGACTGTCTTCAGTGGTAGCAGGCACTCTGCAGTGGGCTGTTGAAACAAAAAAAACACCTTGGCTCAACACAGAGAAGCAAAGAGAATGAAGAGGAAGCAACAACAACGGGACACCACCACATCATCAATGGCCTACACATGTAACATCTGCAGCCGAGTCTGCCTTTCACAGATTGTACTTCAGAGCTGCAGCAGATGCTGCACTAAAACTCCCAGGCACAAGAAATCAATGGTCTTTCGAGACTGAGATGCCGATGTTGGACAATGAATTATAACGCTCATCCATGAAGTAATCAAGTTTAGTGTCTTTCTGTATCTACATGTAAACCTAAATGAATTGAAACAAATGCTGAGCTGCGAGCCTTCATTTTAAGATGCACCAGAGGACGCCGGCCCTGCACCCATCACCCCACCTCGAGGAAAGTGACACAGCCGCACACGAGTCAAGCTCACCGGGGTTCGGTGTACATGTTATGGTCTGTTAGCAGCTGGTACAGCCGCAAGGCTTCGTGTGAATTATCTACCATGGACGTAACAACGAACCATTTCTCCGACCTGTGCCAGGGCAACAAATTCATGATCCACAAAAGAGAACATGAATATTTGAGTTTCAAAGTTGCATTTAGAAATGGCTTGAAAAGATTTAAATAATTGTTTATACACATAAAGAAACAGTGCTGAAGATTAAATGTGGGGGCACCAGGGGCAACAGGACTTGTGAACCGAAGGTCAATAATTCATGTGCACAGTCTGGGAAATTGTTAAAGCATGAAGTCAAGACCCTCAACAATCACTGCTGAGATGCCTTTCAGCAGGGCACCTAAACCCCCACCTGCTCCAGCAGCGTAACCCAGAGGTCAACAGCAGAACAATGCAGGTGTATGAGTCTGTTCTGTGTCTAACTGTGTGTGTGGGAGTTTGAAAAAGCATATGTATCAAATACAGCAAATACCCCCCCCCACTTCCCAATTATTGCTTAATGAAGTACAAAATTAGTCTTAAGATGTTTGCATATGTACCACGAGGTTTACACAGTCACAGAATAGGATGTGAAAATTATTTTGCATTTTCCTCTGTGAAGATTTAAGTGACAGTAAAATAATTCAATTGGCATTCTACACAGATTAAAACCAACTGTGTATTGCCATAAATAAAGAGTTATTTCAGTAATGTGACACAGATATATATTGGTTCACACATACGCAAGATTATGTTAATATTAGAATCAGTGCAGTATTCCTGTCAGCTTTGGCTTTCTTTATATCTGAGGCACAGAAAGTTGAAAGCTGCTTTTAAGTATTTCATCTGATATGCAAATGTTTATGAGTTGATGCCTTAAATGTCTGGAAATGCTTTATTGTTAAATGCATCAGGAAAAAAAAGTTTCCTATGAATAACTGACTTATTTAGTCTGGCTTAGTTATGATGAAAGAAAACAAACAAAAAAGACATCTTGTTTTCACAAATTCCATTTAAAATAGGCTACTTGATTGGATTTGAGGGCTTTGCTTGGGAGACAGTAATGTTCTGATTGTGAAAAGGTTGGCTGAGCGTGAACTAATTGGCCCACTATACTTTATTGATATACTTTATCCGTGCCCCAAGGGTAAACGCCCCTTAATTATCTTGGTCAAAGGTACTTTGGCTGTAATGGCTTTACTGGGAATCGAGATGTTAAACGCTAAATTCTGAGTTTGGCTCCTATTTGAAATAGTCACAAAATGTGTTTTAAGTTGGCAAATCTAAGGACGCAGTTGCTACACTGCCAGGACTGTGCCATTCTGCTATAGCAATATCGTTAAATGTGCATTTCAACAATGGAGACAGTCAGTAAGGGACATTCATTCTGCTCAGGCGCTCCACCAACAGCATCACTTGGAGTCAGAAGACCAAAACAAGCTAAAACACATGATTCTAAATTGTATGACATTCAATCATCAAGGTTCATGGAAGACAGTGACAAGTCAAAAATGGCATGCAGAAAGGAAATAGTAGAGGTTATGCTGGTAAATGTCACAGTTAACTGCAGCACTTCAGACAGGCTGAACATTTTGACAATTATTTTGTGGTCAGTAAGAAAAAAGGACACTGCAGAAATCAGCTGAATATAAAGATGTGGATCGATCCACAAGAAGTTCTGGGAATGCATGTTAGGAACTCTCAGGACCCACACCTGTAATAAGAGGGTGGATCTAAGTGGATAAATGCTGCATTGCTGATGCTGCTGACGTGAGACTTTCGTAGCAGGATTACTTGCTGACAAGCTTCATCACAGCAGGGTTCTGCAATACTTTATAGTTAGCAATAGTTAAGGAGTATCCTCAAAGTTGTCCATGTCAGCGATCATCATCTCCTTTGTCTGTCTCGAAGAGCAAAAAACAGCCCATCTTGTAATTTCAGGAAAGCCTCTGGAAAGGCGAAAAGTTGAAGTGTGTATTGACAAGCATAATAACTATAGTTAATGTGTTTACAGATGGGTAGCATGTAGACGGGCAAATGAGCGAATTACGCAATCAATGGGGTGTATGATGAGGCAGTTGCTCAACATGTGGTGCTGTGTGTTTAGTTCGCTACATTTATATAACTGAGCATACAAATATAGATACACAATGCCCACTTTCCTGCAATGTAGAACATGGTAATCATGAGCATACGCACATTTCCATACACACTTGACTGTCAACAGAAATTGCAGAGGTCGGCTCACCAGATGAGCCATGCAAATCTGCCCATCTGATACCCAACTGCTATAATTACATACAGACAACGAAATACGGGTCATGTTAGTGTCATGTTAGTCACCAATACAACAACCAACCAACAGTCAGCAAGGTCTTGTTCAAAATTTGGAAAGTGTGGAAAGCCAACAATTTCACTGTGAGAGTGGGACTTCTAAGACTTCTGCTCCCTAAACCACATAATGTATTTTCTTTTTCTGTTTTAACATATGCTAAATATGCAGCTGTTGCACCTTTCATGCAACTGCTTAGGTGTTAAGATAAACAGGTCTTGAAGCTACTTTTGTACCAAAAACCCACAGGTGAACTTGAACCTGATCTTTTCATCTACTTTAGAATTGTAGAAATGAACTTGAGCAGGAGGACAAATTGTTGTAGAATTGCAACTATAACTGCCAAAGGCATTGTGTTGGAAAATCACATAATAAGAACTAGACAAGAATTTTGGAGTATTTATGGTGTTGTAAAAATAGATGCTACAGCCCAAGAAAATCCTTAGAGTCTGAAACCTAGACAGCAAAACGGATGAAGTTGTATTTATGGAGCATTGTATATTTGTACAGGGGAAGCACGCGCTGTCTTGATCTTTGATTTAAAGCTCACTGCAGACCAATGCATATTCAAAAAACTAAGCGTCTTGATTCTGCATACACAAACCACACACCCCCACGCATGCACACTGGCACACACACGCACACTGGCACACATACAAGTGCCGGTGGATCTGCTGTGGATGATTTTTGCAAAAATCTTGTATTTAGCTGAGTCAACTGAAAATGGTTTATGGGAGCATGGCTATCGTTTAGCTTGAATATTTTTTGTGTGTGTCTTGTGTGTGCTTTAAGTTATGTGGAAAGCTACTAGACAATAATACACAGAGAACAACTTGTCTAAGTTGTATTTTATGTGGCCTGATCACCAGATCTGTGAGGACTTAATGTCAATAATTACAGTATATAGTAATGAATTTAATGATTTAGTGGTTGTCTGATCATCTGATATGAAACCAATAAAACTGCCTCTCAAACTACAATTAAACAAAACATGTTTAAATTGTATTTTAATTTCTGTGACTTAATTATAGATTGACACTAACGAGCTCCAGCTCATTTTATTTCCACATTTTCATAACTCATGTGTTGGTGGTCCACATTGGGCTCACTCTGCTGTATTTACTGGAGCTGACTGAAGTCCTTCCATATCTTCTCAGCACACTGGATCTGCTGAAATCCAAGACATCAGCAGTATTAGAGAGAGAGAGGGTGTGTGTGTGTGTGGGTGTGTTTGTGTGTGTGTGTGTGTGTGTGAGAGAGAGAGAGAGTGAGTGAAACATGCACGTGCCAACATTATTAGGGACTAAGCGTTTTAGCCTGTTTCTCCACTCTTTCTGTATCTCTTATGGAAAACGCCCAAAGACTGATACTGCTATCACTATCCGAACAAATGGGTCACAAGGCTTCATGTTGTCGCTCAGATTACTGCATAACCAACTGAGACGCAGCCAGTGGCCGGGGGGGTGAGGGGTGCTCTCTGCATCCCCTTCGAGCCCTGAGCCCCAGGTAACTCTGCAGCTTCACCCTAAAGAGGGAGGGCACGCTCCCAGGGAGATGGGGGTGGGAATGCTGCTTAGCCTCCACCATGGGTTTTTCTTGCCTCATCAAAGCGCTTCATCCAGCTCTGCTTTCCCTGCCATGAAAGGTCTGCAGCCAGGCAGCTCAATCAGACACTGCACCACTGGTTATTCCTCAGGGTGTTATACAGTACATCAGCAATAAGGCCAAGCAGATGTAAAGGCTTTCTTTACACTGGCTGTACACAGACGCAGTGCTTCAGGCATACTTTGCCATAGACAGACTGCAATCATTTACAGCAACTTTGTGGAGAATACCATTGTATAATTATTTATTATTTGAGAATGACAAGATAAATGGTGAATTGAAGTCCCCTGGCGTCTCTTTGTATGGTATAAGGGGATTTCAGATGCAAGACTGACATTCAGTTGTATGTCTTTATGTATATTGCTTTTTCTATTGATACATTAATTGACCTCAATTATTTTTCATTATGATTATGGGCTGAAAACAGATAATCATGGAAAAACAAGCAGTTTGTAGAATGCATCACACAAACGTGCTAACAAGACAACTATTTTAAATAAATGCGTGTTCAAATGTAATCAATACACACAAATGCTTGAATTATGTGAAAATACGAGTTTTATTGAATAATGCTGGAAGCAAGTTGACGATACACAAACAGAAAACACTATTTCATCCTTGGTCTTTTGTAGTGATAACATCAATCAAATGTTTTTTTAATAGTAGCTTTCCGTTTGTTCAAGTGGAAGGATTTATATGAGATGAAGCTCAAATAAAAACCTTAATAATATTTTTCTCCATTTATTTCCACTTTAAAGTTACATCAGCAGGACCTTCATTCTGTGTTTACACAGCGAGTGAAGTGGAGACACCGGTCATGCTACATGAGCTATCTAATGAGGCATGTGATTGTGGGGGTAAATACGCAGGCAAAAAGCAACATGAAATGAACACACACCTCTAAGGTAGGATTGCAGTGCAATGTAATAACTCATGTATCTCACTCGTGTAATGTTCTCATCTTAAACCAGTATGGTGATTATTGTTGATTTAATGACTTCTTTATGTATCAAATTGATGCTTAAATTAATAGCACAATGAATTAGAATTAACATTGGATTGGTTGGTATCGTTTTCATAATTCATAATTCGATCAGTTGTGTTCTCATGAAGCTTCTCTGCTTAACTGTTCCTTTTTCCAATACATTTAGCGTGTGTGGGTCATGGTCGTGTGGATAAATGTGTGAGTAAATTTACTGTATTAAAGGTCCAGTGTGTAGAATTTAGTGGCATCTAGTGGTGAGGTTGCAGATTGGAACCAACCGAACACCCCCTCGTCCCACCTTCTCCTACCGTGGGCGTAAAAATTGTGAAAGGCGCTCTCTAGAGCCAGTGTTTGTCTGTTCTGTGCCACTGTAGAAACATGGCGGCCTCCATGGAAGAGGACTTGCTCCCTCTGCAGATACAAAGGGCTCATTCTGAGTTCCCAGCTATTTTGTGCTGCTAAGCCCTTCTGGTAAAAGCTGTTTGCTGGTAGGTCAGGTGCGTAAGGAGTTGGAGTGAAAAACATATCCCAGTCTCAGCACAAAGACTTTAATCAATGTGTATAAAATAAATATGTACAGTATACATTAACAGCCTTGTGTCCTTGAGCACCCGAGAGCCAGCCAAATGCCACGATGTAAAATTTAAGAGATGCATAGACCATTGCTAGGTTTGGCTCTTGATGCCATTTGAATTTAAAATAATTTTTATGTTCATGACAAGTTTTGTGAAATGAATGAAACAGATGCTTACCTGCTGTATTTGATTCAGTTTTCTATTCAACAAATCACTGCAATCTTCGAAACACTCCGAGTGCTGTGGCATCTAGCATGAACACACACTCACATGCTACATGCCGGGAACACAAATCATTATGCATTGCAAACTGGATTATGTGACAATGGGAGAAAATGGAAAGATCAGTTCCACTTGTTCATCATGTGCCACCGTTAAAGAACAGGCAAATAACTTTGGCTGAAGGATGGCCACTAATTCTTTGTACATTTCTTTTCCCCACAGCGTCAAACCCATGATCGTATTGTATTGCAGAGCATGGGAAAAACACTAAAACACACTGTCATTGAAGATACTGTCCATACTCTGCTATTGAGGAATGTTCATTGGGGTTTGCTAGGTTACATTTCTCACTTGACAGTGTTAATGCCCTTTTAAGCCATCTCCTGAGTGATTCACTTATTCACATTCTCAGACACTCAACAGCATTTTCACTGCATACCACAGACAACAAGGTGACTTCACCCTGAATGCACCATCATTTGCGACAAGTAACAGATAGGATGGCAACACGTTTAGGGCTCGGTGCTCTTCCTCCGGCAGCACAGAGTCAAGGGATCCTAGAAATATTTGAAAGAAATAGGGAATGAAGTGAAGTGAGGTCACATGAGACAAATCAGATAATGCTTCATCCTGAAAGATCAACAAAAGTTTACATGTCATAGTAATAGAAAATTACAGAAAAATGAATATTGATATAACAATAATAACGATGATATGGGGACTGACACAAGATTGCAAGCCGACAAGACTAAATGTAAAAAAGACAGCTACAAATCACAAAATCCACAAGAGGCAAACAAACAATTACAAAATGCTACAAGAAAACAAGATGTATCACTTTCCGCTGGAGATATGGCGCCTGGATCAAAAATGCATTTGACTTGTGCCTGAAGCTGAACCTTTACACCCTTGGTGGAGGTTTTATCCACTGTGACCCAATGCCCACATTCTAGGATAATGTTTGCAAAGTTTGCAACGTGGGAGAAAGTCTTTCCTATTAATGCTGCTTTTACTATACGTTCAGGGCCCACTGTGTTTTACCTACATACAGAAGAGTTTGGGACAAGGACACTGAATAGAATAAACAGCCTCTTGGGAGGAGAGAGATTTAAGATGGACCATCTTCCTGCCTTTGGGATTTACAGACTCCTTGAGTTTTTGGGACAAAGGGCAGATGGAGCATTGTCCATAAGGTTGGCGTCCACAGGAGGGAGGCAGTACAGTGCTGTGTATTATGTCAAACTGGTGTTGTGTTTAAGAGCCACAATGTGGTTTTCTGCAAAAAAAAGAGGAAATCATGAAACTGTGGGGCATAACAGTATTTTGGGAGGACTCGTCTGATTTTATTGGATAAAACTGGAGAGTGTACACTGCAGAAAATGCAAGTGCTAAATTGTTTTGTTTGCTCATTTTATGCATCCCTCAGCACTTTGTGTCTATATCTTCTCCATAAACCTGGCTGTCACCTCTTTGATGCCTGAGGAAGAACTCTGAGGTCTGAACAGGTTGCCATCATATCTGTTATCTATTGCGCCAGTGTCTTTGATATTGATCTTTTTTTGCACTATGCAAGATTTTGTTTATGGTGGGCCCCTCAAAAGCTTTAACGTTTTGTTTTGTTGAAAACAGTGAGCTTTCGTGCTTCATGTTCATGTCGCTTTATGCTTGTTTGAAAACCCATTTCCCCACTCTATTTGTCATGGATATACATGGATTTACATTGTTAATATATCACTAATGCAGTGCAACACAGCACTGGCACAAGAGCAACCCTGTCAATTGAATCTCCATGGCATAGTATCAGGAAATGTTGAACATCATAAGCACCACTATGGCTGTTTGTGGGATTGGATTTAACTATATTTACAGGGTGGAGGTTCATCTTTTTGTGCCTTACCCCTGTGTTTCTCTCATGATTGGCAAATTAAGCATATTCACTATTCTTTTTGTATTGTAGGACACTTTTCCTAAAATGCGAGTAAACTAGGCTCACCGTCCACGTGTGTTTTAAGGATTTAACTATTTTGGGTGCTTCTGGTTGGAAGACAGATGAAGACCGTTTGCTTTAAACTTACATGGCAGAGGGGGTAAATGGGCAAAAAAAAAAAAAAAGAGAGAGAGGAAGATAGAAGTTTTGTGGTTCAGTGAAAGAGGACTTAATGGAAAGAAGAGTAAGCTGAGTGAATTTCTTTGCCACCTTGCATTGGCTTAATGAGGGACCTCAAGAGCGTACATGAAAACTGGCATTAGGCAAGGATAAAGTGGATAAATGCCATCTCTGCTCTTTGATCTGCTTTTCCGCTGTAATATTATGGACAACTGGCACACTGTGAAATATAGTCTCAGGTCTTCTCTTGGCATCAGATGATTAATTCTCACACTAGTTCAATCTGCTGTACAGCAGTTTTAACATCCTTCTAAGTAATAATCATGATATCTTTAACAATAATTACACATTTTAAAGGCAGCTATTTTCAAATGTTTTTTACAGATATGTTAACATATGGATCGATACAATCAGTACACATGGTTTGATGCCAGAACATGGTATAGTATTTGATAATATTCATATAATTATGGCATGTAAAGCATTGTTTCCTTATTTGAAGACTCAGGTGAGGCACAGATGAGAATCCCAGGCATGCATTAAAAATGATCACCCTCTGAGAAAAATACTTTACCATCATCATGTATGTAAATGATTAGATGAGATGATTTAATGGGATTATTTTGTGGTGAATCATGGCATATACAGGTGCACAGATCACTAAAGCAGGAATCTCTATGAGTGTTTGCCAGCAGGTTACATCGATCAGTTCACGGTCTAAGCTCAAATATTCAGCATTCGTTAGCCAGACGGCAGGATTTCTAATGAATAACACATGTCCCAGAACTGGAGGAAGTCCACAACACTGTGATCCAACAGGAAGAACGACATTGACTTGCTGCGCAGTGCAACTAATAAGAGGCAGCGGAAAAGCTTCAGGGAAGTTTTGATCAAAGAAAAGACTTATATCTATAGTCTAAACCTGCACTGCAATAATTCATTACCAGTTTATCCAGTTCGGAAAGATGAGTGCCGTGTCTGGTACCTACATGATGTTTGACAATTGACGTAATATGTGATCAGGTGTTACACATAAAACAAATTATCAGCATCATTTGGGAACTTACAGATGCCATGATTGTCATAGTTAAATGTATATTCAAGTGCACTATGGGAGGGATGTGAGTATCAAACTATGTAAAGCCAAATCAATAACACCAATAATCAATGAAATGAATAATAAATATAAAGAATTTTGTGTGTAGACGAACATATGTTAGCATACAATATTAGCACTGGGAAATAACAGGAAACACTATAAAAGCATGCCTTTTATATAATGCAGTCAGCACTCTGTCAGTGTTTAATATTCTGCAGCTACAGCCAACTAGAATAAACTAATCACGGCAATCATCTGATGCTGTGATAATGTTCTTGCGGAAAATTTGGACCTTAAGAACAGACAGGCTAAGAGTTTAAAGGAGGCGACCAAACAGTATAGACAGCTTTCAGGCACCTTTGCTTCACAGAGCGTTTCACTCTCCTCATTGTCGAGTGAAGTGCTGCCAAGTGAACTGTTGAACACAGATTTTTCTCTGATAGAGATCTCTCAAAAAAGACCCCCTCAGAAATATAGGAATAAGGCAACAGCAGGAGGGATGGTCCCACGGGGACTGAAGAAGAAATATGAACAAATGAACATGTTACCCAGCTTGGTCTTCAGCTGTCTGCTGTGCCTCAACTCACACAAACTGCGAGACTTTAAATGTTTCACTGTTTAACTTTAACTTAACATGTGTGCGATGAATCATACTTAATGCTTTTAACTCCATAAAGGCCAACACATATTCAGACACAATAGTTAAATGATGAACCTCTTAAAAACTGTCCAGAGCATTGATTATATTTTCTGCATAGCTGCAGGAACTAGGGGTGCTCCGGGCGCTGCAGCACCCCAACCTCAAGGGGTCACACCAACACCCCCTGGTGGCTAAAGTATACTATAATGTATTTTCCCATTTTGTTTAATTTTATCTTTTTTCCTTGCATTGCACACCACTTCTTCTGGTTCCTGCCACCAGTGATAAATATTTTTTTCCCTTTCTTTTTAAGTTATTTTGAGCAGCGCTAATTTACTGTTTCTGGTTCAGTGTCACAAGCCGATCGACTGCAGTAGCGAAGGAACGGTTAGCATTGGTGGAGAAGGAATGTGTCACAGGCAGCAGCTACAGAATTGATGTCCATGACTATCAAAGTGGTGGGAGTTGGCGCAGCGATGTGTTTTGGAATGGAAAAAATGCACCTGTGCATTCACTCCAGGCTGGTTTGAATAGTTCCTGTGGCTACATTATATGAAGACAGACAGAGATTGTTTTGTGTGTTTTTCTGTATCACAGCAGTGGAGAAGAAAAAAAAAAAGTCAGTTAAGACATTGCCAGACTTGACAGATCTTTTGTTAAGGGCGGTGGATTTACAAACCCAAAAATTCATGGAACATGAGAAATTGCAGCTGCACATTGATTCAGTTTAAAAAGTAGTTGCTCTGGGTTGAGCATCGATCTCTGCCCCGCTATCAGACATAGCTGCTGAGAACCACAAGGAATGTACTGGAGTTGTTGTTCAGATGTTTTTGCAGAAAAGGCCTCCCATTCAGAGGAAACAGTACTTGGCACAGTATGCTTTGTGAGCTAATGTTTGAGTGCATGTTTGAGTGTACAGTCGTCCAAAAGAGCGGGAATGGCTACTGAGGAGACACAACTGGATGTCAGACATCATTCAGAGCTGGATCATTGAATGGTTTGCTCATGCTGTATGGAGGGAAATAGCGTCTTAAGCATCAGAATGTGCTTTTATCGACTGACAGCTGATCTCTGGAACAGTTTACACGTAACCTGAAGTATGTAAGTATGTATCTTTTACAATGCCCCCAGCTCTGCTGTAGAAACACTGTTCTTGTGCGTGAGAGACGTTTGTGTTTAAACCTTCATCCAGATACAGTGATATTGTTTTGATGGGGCCAACAACATGTGATGGTTTTCTGGTGTTCAGGCGTGATAGACAGAAATCTGTCCAGATTCACTGTATGTGCACAGCAGTGGGATCCTCGTGGCTGACACACTGAACTTTGTGTAAGGTGTAGCTGTCTTTATCAAAGACTTATCAAAGCGCATGAAGCTTTCTGAATCACTTTTGGGGGTTGATGAAGTAGTGACTAACGTCTTAGGTCAGCGTCCCACCAGGCGGTGTGTCCACACTAAAGCAATCCCACGCATCTGCTCTTACTATGCGACTCTCATTGCAAAGTTTGACACACTGAAGGACGACGACAGTGTTAAGGGGGAAACAAGAGCCACAATCAGAGGCCTACACAAACAGGCGCTTAAAGGAAGGACTTTCTTCGGCCTTCTGTTTCATGAAGTATTGTTCGGGCCCTGTGAGGCTGTAGCAAGGAATATACAGAGCACAAAGGCAAGGCACTTGCCTGTCGCCCTTGAATGTTCTAATGTGTTTAAAGGACAAATAACAGCATTGGCAGATCACAGCATTGTGGAGGAGATAACTTCCAAGGTGATGACATGCTCTAGCAAAACAGGACTGAGGGTGGCGACAGACACTGTGTCCCAGAGGAGACGGAGCCCAGCCCAATATTGGCCCTCTGAAGCGTTTGAAACACTGGCAACTGAAACAGAACAATTCAGTTGGAGATGCGAGTTTATGAAGCAGTGGATTTGTTGCAGTCAGAACTTGAGAGGAGATTGGAATAGGACGGTATGTGCATAGTGGCAAGAACTGCCCCTTCATCTTCCCAAGCAGCTGGACACATGTCGCCTGCTGCTCCAACTCAGGATGTTGGGAGAGAATACCAAGGATTCTCCATGCAGCACAGTCCCAGAAGAGGCCTCATGTTTCACCAAACTACGCCCACAAACCAGTGGTTTGTTCAGAAAAGTAGAAAACCTCTTAAAGTTTTGCCTCCATATTCCCATATCAGTGGCGTTGTCAGAGATGTTTCTCCACTCTTTGGCACCTGAAGACATGGGTGTGCAGCATGATGACAGAGAAGACTGACCCATGTGAAAGTGATGCATGTACACACTGACATTGTGCAAAAGTGTAATACACATGCCCTGATGAAGGACTTTATCAAACATCACACCAGAGCACAAAAGCAGTTTGGAGTTATATAAAGTAAGATGACATCAACATTATGCAGAAAAAGTCAAGAAAAGTTTCATTGTCTGTGATTCTGTAATGCAGAAAAATTGAAATTAGAGGGGCCGTTGACTAGTGAACTTTAAAAAAATAACAATGCCAAACTTGTGTGTACTCTTAAAAAGTTTTTAAGTCATAATGTAATGTTAATGATAACACTGGACAGTGTTGTTGATGGTGACTTGAACTGGCACTTGTAATATTGCTGTTATCTGTGTCCTTTGGTGATATTTTCCTTGCACTTTATGAGTGACTCTGGCCTGAGGCACTGCTATGGGTGCTGTGCCTGTCCATAGTCCATATAAATATGAGCGAGCTACATTCTCCTTCATGGTGCCCCTGATGGATAACAGTCAGCTAGCTAAACAGAATTGGTGCTAAGTAGGCAAGTCACATCAAATATACTGACACTTGGCCAGCAATCTTCCATTTCTGAAGCCACTTGTCATCATAGAAATGATGTGAATTTTAGAGTCTGTCAGTTATTACATTAGCATAGTTGCCAGCTGTACTGTCCTGAGATCTTATGGTGCCATTATGTAACCAGTATTATGGCCCCCTCAATCATCACACACTGCAGAACAGTTTCATCTACCCCACTCAAGGACCTCTTTTGCAGTGGTAGTGACGACAGATTCAATCAATCAATTATTTTAGTAAGGACTTGACCATTAGCGAATGTAAATACTGCATCATGATTCACTGTGGTAAAACCTCTGGAGTGGCTTTTTGGATTCGCTATGTTACTTTCTGACATAGACCTTGCCATTGTACTTACAATGTCAGATGGAAAACACAGCCCATTAAAAATGCGGCCATGATTTTAGCCATCTTGAGACCAACATGTCACTTATGTCTGCATGCTTACTGGCAGTATAATAAAACATGGCAGACTAGAACATCTGCCAGCAAAATTGAAATGATAAAACAGATCTCGGTGGATCATTATCGTGTTCTTGACTAAATGTTTTACAGGATTGGATCGTCTGGACCATTGCCGATGTAATAAAACTGAGTGTTATTTATTGTTGGATAACTATCAGACTTCACAGGTTAGTTGCCTCAGTTTTATAATCAGTTGTTTGTTGTTGCTGCTGCCGTCGTGATTGTATCTGGAAATGGATTACATCCATTGTAATCATTGGGTAGAATTAGGCAAGCTGTTTCCAGTGTCTTAAGTAAGCTAAGCTAAGCTAAGCTAAGCTAAACTCCTACTACATATTTACCGTTGAGATGTGAGTAGTATCAATCTTGTGATCCAACTTTCGGCCATAAAAAAAGGTGTCACCTTCATACTTATAATTACCACCTCGAGGAGATTGCCTGTTGTGCTGCCAGTGATACTGATGACAAACCAATGAAGATAAAGGCAGTGTAACAGTTTTAGTTGACTATTTTTGCATGAACACCTCTTCAAGAGGAATTATTTTTAACGCCTGGTACCTGGAGCTCATGATATTTCACCTTGTTTCGTCTTTTGACATTGGTTTTCCATGTTGAGATACCATCTGGCGTCTTTCAGCTCCAGGGTGAATTTGAATAAGTGTCCTGGTTTATTTAGGTAGCTGGAAATGAGACATCACAGAATATGTCTGCGTGTTTATCTACAGTATTTTAAATATCACCATGGGGTTTGCTTGGCTTGGTTCTACCCATTAAGAGTGAAGGTATGATATATGAAGCAAGCTTAACAGAGTAACTTGTGTGTGCTTTGCTGATCCCAAGACAATCCCAATTTAATTGTGCATTAAAGACCATGCACTGCGTCATTTATTACATTGTTTATTTAGCCACCCCCAGCCCCCCTTATTCCTATTTGAGCTCTAATTAATCCTGCACAGAAATCTCAACTTCATTAACTTGGGCAGCTCTAGGCCTCAACTGAGGTTAATTACTAAAATAAAAATGGAAAGATTTTGTTCAGTGCAACCAAACACTGGGTCTGATAGTATTACAGGAAATATTGAGTCCAAGTTTTTAAGGTCACATCTCACTTTTTTCACTATTAGATATGAGACTAGTATGCATGCTAAAATCAAGACATTACAAAAATTAATTACTTTCCATCAAATGAATGAAATTGTGATTTTAAAGCCATTAAATAGTATCAGTCAACTCTGCCCTCATTGTGAGGCAAAGATTAAATATGAGCCAGCTAAGAAGCTAAATCTCTTATAAACAGCGAAAGACTACAAAATGTGTTTAACACAAGCAAAACGCATGCTTCAAAGTAATTTGGTTATAATACTAGTGAGGACTATTCGGAATGTGTGACCCATTCAGGTCAGCTCCCAAGATCACTAAAGGTCACAAAGACTCAAAAAGGGTGTAAATGTTTTGTTACTGTTCTCTTTGGGCTTTCAATCACATTCAAAAATACATAAAATTAAGTGCAGCTCATGAATATTTACAACAAACTTGCTCACAAGTCTATAGTGCTCCGCATTGCTTTTTGTCAACAAGGTTGTATATTGCAGCTGCAACATCTGGCTCCCATACACAAGGGCTTCAGGGGGCGCTTAAACACATGCACACATCACTACACACACACACATACACACAGACATGCATGCACAGAGGCATATAAACATGCACACAGAGGCTATACAAAGAAGGGGGGTGGAGGGATTAAAAAAAAACATTGAATTGGCTCAAAAGTTAACAGCTGTATAATATCTGCAATGGGTCTCGGTAGATGCATCCCCACAGTAAAGACTCAACAATTAATTATCCTGCTGCAGATTCCTGGCAGCCCCTCATTTTACTGACGAGTGCACTCCTGCTGCTTCTTCAAAGATTTACATTTAAAAATTCATCAGCTGGCTTTTCCAGGGTACTCAAAAGCCCTGACTATTATTCCATAAGAGTATGTTTTATTATCTCTATGTGCTTATTATCACCACCATCACAGCTATGAGGCCAAATTAGTAGCAGGATGCTTGACTTACTAAGCCAGTTCACAAGAAAAAAAAAAAAAAAAAAAAAAAATGGAGAAAATAGCCAACCAATATCTTTTGTGCTTCAGGCGATGGCCCAACTGTGTGTTACCGGAATCTGTTACTCCACATTTTATAACCGAAATGAGAAAAAATGTTCGGATGACCAAATGATGTCTGTGAAGATTCTCATTTATCCAGGTCTTGAAAGGCAACCTAGAGCAAGTGAGATGCCTTTGCTCTCAGCTCTCAGAAATAACCTAACAATGAAATCATGCTTATGCTGACCCTCTTCAGTCACGTTTTTATGTTAGAACATTATAATTTGATTCAGCTGCTTTTGAACACACAAACAACATTTGTATGGGCCTGGTCAAAGACGCATCTCTGATGTGTTAGCATACTGTAGGCAGCAGGGGAGACATAGAGGGCATTTGTATTCTCTTTAAAATTGTGCTGTGCAAGATAATTATTTTTCATCACTTGAATCAGCACAGGGGATGCTGATCAGGAATGAGACTGTTTTTATTATGGAAAATGTATCCGCATCCTGCAGTTGAACTATGAGCTGTGCTTACTTTTGCTGACATGGGTCCAGCATATTGGAAGGGTAAACCAGCACCAAGACTTCGCATTAAACTGTAGAACTTTGCAGTAGTATAAAGCTAAACATAAGCTATAAAAACAGGCAGTGTGTAGGCTTTAATCAAGTTCCCAGACTATCTGCATTGTCCATCTTTCTTCAGAGGGTTTTAGCACTAGAGTGGCTGGCCATGCATGCAGGAGGAGTAATGAAGCAGAAGTTGTTATCGTTAGTCTCTCATGATAATGGAGCAGAGCTCTCTCGCTATTTTAGTCATTCATAACCGCAACATAACATTGTTCTTAATAGCTTTCTCATTTATCCTCATGGTGACAATACAATACCGAGGCCAAGTCAAAATATGATCAGATTCAGAATCCAACAGAACCACCTCACCCACTTCACAGAATACAAAATAGAGGCAAGCTTCTTAATGAAATCAGATGAATAGATACATATATTTTAAACCTCATGTTCCCTGTCCCTCCCTTGCGTCTCCCTGTGTTTTTCTCTTGTCCCTTTGTGTGGACTGAGTGGTTCCTCCTCAATATGGCTCGCCTACACCTGATCCTCGTGCCAATCAGCCACTGCAGCTGCAGCCAATCCAGGAATCATCAGCCTCGGGATAAATTGCCGGCTCTCTTCATCCGGCTTGGACAGGTTGTTGTATTCTCTGGCCTGGTAACAGATCTCTGCTGTTTAGCTCTCCTAGCGCTCTTGCCTTTTTCTAGTGACTAAAGCTCTGTTCTTGTGTCTCAGGATCATCTCCCTCATGTGTTAACCTGCCAAGTCTGCCCAGCTCCAGTCCACCACCTGAGATCCTGCTGCCCGCTCCTTCCTGGATCTGCACGGATCATCTCCCAGTGATCAATGAACCCTTTTATGACAATAAATCCTTTTCTTAATCCAAGCCATCTGAATCTGCGTCCTGCATTTGGAGTCCAGCCATTTACAAAGCCTTTAACATGTCCATGTTTTCTGGGTGTCATAAAATGATAAAGTGCAATATAAGAATAACATCTGTTGGTTCAGTTCATGACTGAAGTTGTCTCTGAGATCCCACTAAAACGTGCAGAGAGGGAGAGAAGACAGACAATGCAGAAAGCTTCCATTCGGCCACAGGTTTGGCTCCATCAGCACCAGGACCACCACACACTTAAACCGCTTTTTCCTGAAGGCCATCACTCTCCTTAACAACCCTGGCTTCCTCCCTCATCCTCCAACTCCCCACCACGCATCGTAGCCCTCCTCCCCAGGCACACAACGGATGCACACGCATGCTCTCTCTCTCTCACACACACACACACACACACCGTCCCAAGTTTAAAACATTCACATAATATATGGAGTCCCCTGTGGGCGATGAGGAGGGGTTAGTGTTGTGTTCTGTTCGACACATCCTCGTACTAAATGGCTGAACAGGTTGATTGGCAGTGACTCTTAAAACGACATATATTCTCACCGGGAAGTACCAGCGGCTAGCAGGTGCGACGGATGCAAACCTCAAAGACGGACTTTCATTGTACCAGATCTTTGACCTCACTTGTGAAATTGCTGCAGTTTTCTTAGCCAGCATGTAAAATGTGTCAGTGTTGACTTCCAGTTAAAGACAGGTTTTTGTTTGACGCATTCATCCATCCCACCTTTCTCCAAGTGCAAACTTTCTTGCGTCATCTGGGTTCCTTATTTGCTCTCATAATAATTACTGCAGCAACTAGAAGTCACCGCCAACAATAAATATGTGTCCTGATACCCGCCTTGCAAACTTGACCCATACCTCTGTTTTTCCGGTGATGACGGGCTCGCCACATCTCCATAGTTTCACATTCATTTATTACTAGCAGAGGTGTTAGACCATAAGTGTGGTTGGTGGCACAGATCAGTGACATTTCCTCTCGTGTGAATGCCTGGGCCATCTGCTGTAAAGTGATGCTCTGCTAATAAAGCGCCTGTTCAAAAGAAAACTGTCTTGCTGAGTTTTACCGTGAATGAACCACAGCACGCCACAACATGAATACTCACACCCACTGTTTATCACAGAGTTCGTACATGGCAGTTCATACATTTGCATCTACAATGAGAGGAGATTAAAACAACTCTGGCATCAGCAGGGCACAGGGAGCTTTTAATAGGTTAACAGCAGATGTTTTGATGACTTCACTTGCGCCCCGAGAGGCTTACCTTTTCATCAGGCCAAAATTAGCTAAATTGTTTCACCTCATCTGGCTCAATGTGGGGTAAATTGGTGGGGTGATTTATTATCACTTTATTAAGTACCACCAAGTGTTGAGTTTATTCTGTTTTTTTTGAAAGAACATGTTTATACACAGAGAGTAAGTAAAAAAAAAAAAAAAAAAAAGGATATCTGTATGTGGAGGATTAAAAAAAAGACATTAATATTCTGGCAATATTTATTGTATTTGGAATATTTGAATGAAATAGTGAATAAATAGGTTAACAACTGCTTGTTTTCCAAAGGCCCCAAGCCTGTGCGCACACTGTGGCTCAATGCCTGAGGTCCGTCAAATCAAAAATGGCTCCTTGTTGGTTGCCAGCCTTAAGGCCATTGCACGGGGACACAAGCCTATTCAGTTTAGCAAAAGGGAGTAGAAAAACAGCTGGGAAATAAGGATGCCTCTGGATGTTATTCTGCCACCTTCTCATCTTACATTAGGCATTAGCCCATCAGTTGGCATGAGCATGTTGCCACAAGCAGTCAAAGCGACACGCACGTGAACACACACCCACACACTGCACACCACTGGTTAGAGGCAGGGGGATGACGGACCAGTGTTGATGTGTGGCCACTAATAAAAACTGTTTAAGTTTGTTTTCCCTTAAGTTCATGGTGAGTTCTATATAGTTTATGTAGTCAAACTCAAAAGGCTTATGTTGCATCACTTTGGAGGACTCAGATATTGTGATTATGACATTTCAGCTTTTTTTTCTCGCCCTTTTTGTCACATTTCTTTTCCTAGTGTTACATGTATGTGCTTCAACTGAAGATATATGTATGCAACTATGACTACTACTGCAAATTGCTTAAAACAAAGACTGTATAGCTTGCATCAGGCACGTTACTCGACTGCATATCAGGTAAGAACTAAACAAGTGATTAAGTAAATATGTAACTACAGTAAGTAATTAACTAAGGACATAGTATTTTACACACTCCATAAACGCCGGTGAATAGCCGAGCAGAGAAACTTTCTCACTCAGATAAGAATAAGAATTAAGAAATTCGCTGGTCTGTGCAACTGACACGTCCTAATTTACTAATTAAAAACAGTTTTTCAAGCTGCAGCATATAAAGAATAAACCATGGAAAGAACCATGCAGAGACATCTCAGATTCCTGTCATATGGTAATTAAATCAAATTTGGATCTTGGACAGAAAGTTTGGCATGTTTTCATATTTTGCAATTATGATGTTGAGTTTGATTTATCAAAGGAAAAACATTAACAGATGAACGGTCGTACGCGTTTCGCTGCTGTGCACTGAGCGCGTTCAGTCCACTGTGATGTGTCTTAACAGATGAAAAATGATTTTACTGATTAAATCCTGTATTGACACACACAGGTCCATCCAAGAGATACTCCCTATACACTGCAAACAAATGATTATATGCCTATATATACATAAACATCTGGCATGTATGTGATCTTTGCAGGCAATTCTCCAGTACTGTGGGTGCATTGTTCTGCATGCTTCCCCGTTCTTAATCCGTAGTTGACTATTTTAAACAGGGTTTATTTCCCCAATTCCTCACTCCCTTTGACAATTAAGTTGAAAGATCAAATAAAAAAGTGGAAAATGATACACAATGATAACTATGCTATACTCTAAATGTAAGATAATAAAGGAAATGAGCAAAATCCTCATTCACAGTGGAATTTGTCAACTAGTAACCGAATAATATTCTGTTCTATTGCTGATCAAGTCCTACCAGACCCATGTTAATCAATTCTTTCAACATCAGACCTTTAATGTATTTATAGGATCCACACAAAATACAGCACTCTAGTGAATCAATTTGCAGCTGTGTTTTGATAACAAGCCTGAAGTGTTTTTGACTTTACGTCTCTGCAAGTCATTTTCAAGTCTGTGCTCCTTTAGTGGCCCATGTAGGGTTTGAACAAAGTTCCATGCATGTAAAAAGGGTATTTCAAGGAGACTGAGCCCACCATTCTGCACACACCAATGTCTACAGAGACGAGGCAGTGGCAGCAGCTGGACTGAAAAAGTAAAAAGCCCCCTCACCCCCAAAGTCTCTGCTAAGACGAGGATGCTCCTTGATTCTGGAACCAGCTCAGTGGCTCTCAGAGGCTTCAAACATTTACAAAACCAAGCAACAGGCTGCGGCACTTCAAAAAACTGACCTCCAAATTATTTAAGAGAAAGTGGCAAAGGGGGCACATTGCAACAGGCCTCTCGAGTGACATGGCATCAGGTGACATGACAAGCGCCACAGCTCATGCTCAGAGATCAATAATGCATGATCAATAAGCAAAAACCCGTGGAAATCACAGGTAAATGGCAGACCAGTGCAAAATTTATGGACCTACTATACATATGTTATAGGAGCAACATGCAAGCACAACATCTACTAATGTTGTTGATGTCTATCTGCAGAAAAAAGTACCTGACATACCAAACCACATCTGGAGCTGCTCAGGGACAGATTTGATGTGTGTTACAAGTGTATTATTGCATTTCTACACCAGAGTGGTGCACACAAAGGTAAAGCAAAGTAAGGAGGCAGCAGGTAATGGGTGGGTGACATTCTACAAAAAAAAAAAAGACTGAGGAGTGATGATCCATCATCAGGTATTCAACACCACGTTCACTGTGGATAAGCAAATCTTATTCGAGGAAGTGACATCGTAATAGTTTGATGAGGGAAATATCCAGTGTAAATGCCTGACACACATACCGACAGGTGGCACAATCTGTGTGAGACGCTCGTTACAACCTGGTGCAAAATGACCTGTTTTCACTCTATTTAATTACAGAACATGCCAAAAATGTTGTGACATTTTTAAGTTGATGAATATCATTCACCAGAAGCCCTGACGAGACAGACAGCGAGACATCGAGAGCAAGAAATGAAAATTCTGCGCTTTTCAGATGCAAAGTGGGACACCACTTATGGCCTTATGTGTAATTCACTGACTGGATGTAATTTCACAATTTTTGTGAACGGTTCATCGCCTTCAGCCACTGACTCACTGCTCTCAGCCATTTGTAAAATGCTGTTTGCTGGGAGATTGGTATCTGACCTGCTGAGGCAGCCGTTCATCCAGCGGTGTGAGTCATTGCTTTAGCTTTTCTGTTTTTAATCCCCTCCGCTAACCTTGCCACACCCTAAACACAATGTTACAGCACTTGAAGGGTTCATTTGCAAAAATGTCTTTGTATTATTTATTTGTTATGTCATAAGTCATGTTTTGTTTTATTTTTTTTGTACATTTTAAGCAAATATACAAATATCACTGGTATTCATCCATTTTGAGAATGGCATGCCATTTAAGGATGAAGAAAGCATATATAGACATACATTAATGTAATGTAAGGAAATATATTCCATTATCCCAATAAATAAAAATGGGATGTAATATCCTGTGTGCCATCTTTTCATTTGTTTTTACTGCATCTTTGCATAAACTATAGATACATAAATAGATCCCTGCACTTTTCCACTCAGGTAACTTCAATTGCCAGTGTGCTTTACTTTATTCATAGACTTGAATATCAAAGCACAACCAGTGAAATTTATTTGCTACGACTCCTCTGCTTGTTATACCCTAATTCTTCATAACACCTTAACTCTGTTGTGTCATATATTAACAACCCATTAATGAGAACCTGGATAATAAAGTGGTGTCTAGATAATGAGCACAGGCAGGAAGTGTTTGCCAAAGTGTATTCCAGCTCATTTAATGTGTCAAAGTTTTTTTGTTTAAAGTTCAAAATCTCTAAGTTGGCTATTTTGCTTAAAAATCCTTTACATAGAATCAGCAGGTTTGGAGATTTGCTAAATTAAACACAGCCACAGCTCAACATGACTAACAGACACAGGTAGTGGCACGAGGAATGCAGGAGAGCTCGGCTGGTCTAAGACTTTGTAAATTATGTAATGTAAGGGGTAATTAAAATGCTAAACTACCTAATCAAAGCTTTATTTCAACTAATCTGAAGTTAAAGAGTTTTCTTTCCTATTATGGTCCAATTAGCCAGGAGAATTAGCCTATCAGCAGTACAAAGACTGGGGGAGTCAGCAGCCCCAAGCCAATACAGGCCTTTCTGTGTTAGAGTTATCACATTCTTCCTCTGTGTGTGTGTGTGTGTGTGTGTCTTAAGTTTTTATTGCTGCCCCACTTTCCTCCCACATACAGACATGCAAATCAGGTGAATTAGAGACTCTAAATTGGCTTTAGATGTCCGAGTCAAATCGTGTAATTTATCTTGGTTAATGAATTGTGATGGGAGCCTCGTAATGACTTGATACATCAAGCTGAAAGTCACGCTTCAAACATGTGAACATTGTTGTTAGCTGATGGTTGGTGGTGGCTAATAGTTAACTACTCATATATTTAGAAAAAAAGTACTTAATATTAATTTACAAAGTCTATTCAAGCCTGTATTGTATCCTTCATTGTATCAGTTGTTGAAACACTTAGCTGTGTTTTCCCAAAGGTCGCTTAATGCCTGAAATGAACATCACAACTGCACTGCATGAACAGTGCAGCCTGTTAGCATGGCAGAAAACTGATGCAGCTTTGGTTTGATGTGGCTCAGTAGATCTAGCTAGCCTCAAAGCAGCCTAAAGAATGCTAAGTATTGAACACATCCTGCCAGGAGTGCAAAGCTGTAGGCTACTGACTGCTTGATTAGATTTCAAGGTGCCGTACTAGTCGAGAGCTTAATGACAACTTAATGAATGCGAAGCAATAGAGCATGTCGCAAAGCGGTACTGCAGAGAGCAGAAAGTGATGCTGAACTTTTCAGGCAAGCAAGCATTTGTTTAGATATTACAAATGGTCTAATAAACTCAAGGTAAAGAGGGGCTGAGTGGATTGGGCTGTCTTCACATTTTCCAGCAAGTCCAAGAGGGTTTTTTTTTTTTAAATAGTTAATTTATCTTAAGAAGTAGAAGACTGTTCCGTGGCACACTTTAATCCTTCAGTTTAGCAGGAACATTCAAATTCAAAATCCCCAAATTTGGAGATATGTGGTTTTCATCGGACAGGATGGGTAATGTGAAAACTGACTAGTAATTAAAGGATAACTTTCGTTTTTTACAACCCGGACTTTATTTGTAGCATTAAATATGACCATTTAGACACCCAGACAACTTTAGAGGCATTTGGAGTCGTTTTGAAGAAATTACCCCCAGAGGAGCGGCGCGTATATCCGTATAATGCGAGTAATCGGGGCACCCGTGCGTAGCCTCTATAAACGCATAATCTGCGGCGAAACTTGTTCATATTCCAATATTTTGTTATGATATGCTGGTGCTATTTCCCTCTGAGCCCGTGGTGGCATGTTATCAACATCCAGTGTCTCTAGACAACTACTTCTGACATGGATGACATCATTTTCGAGCGCCGCGCGCTGCGAGCAACCAGCCACAACACGGCTAACTCTGCGGCGGTCGGCTAGTTTAGCTGTAGTTTGCGACTGTTATTTTTCACAAAATGGATGAATATTTTTCCGACTCTGAGGTGGTGGACGATGACTTTGTTTACGATGGACGTCCTTACCGTTCTGAGCCTGAGTACACGGACGAGGCGCTCGTTGAAAGGAGGACGAGGAGGCAGAGAGAGGAACAGCTGGCCAAACAACAACAAATGGCTGCGCGTCCACAAGTAGACGGTAACTGGTGGTGTTCCTGCGTACAACGTTCATCGATGACAACAGAGGAGCACAGTTTAGTTGAGTTGTTAGATGAACAGAGCCTGAAGATCAGCTTGGAAGTCACCAAAGACAAGTCTGAGGAGCTGAGAATGGGATATATTGAGACTGAAACAGAGACTTCATGCATTTAAAGTAGGAAATTTATGGAATGTTTGCCGAGTTGGACTACGATGAAAATCAGCTCAGGAGGAAAAACATTAACATTGCAGACGAGAAACTCGAGAACCGGAGTGAATCAGAAAGACCAGTGTCGGGGAAAGCCCGGGAAAAATGGGGTAAACTTTGGCCCTGGAAACACAGACAGTGGAGACAGTGCATCCTTTCCTGTGCCAAGAAATTAAAGGGCGCAAACATCTACTATATAAATGAAGCTGAAAGAACTGTTACTGTGAAAGGGGTGATAAAGCCGGCCTGAAGTACGATAAGCTGGTCCTCAGCCCAGGGATGGACAAACTCAATCGTCAGCTGAAAGTGGTTCATGGTTCAATATTTATTTTATGAAAGATTGGATTCCGTCTTATTCCTAAACTTTACACTGTTTTGTTTGTTTTATGAGTCCAAGTTACAAAAAGGACTTGTTTGTTATCAAGTTTGCAGAGGAAGAGTTTAGTATTAACTCACTTAACTATATTGCAGCCTTCGGCCCAAGGTTTGTGAAATTACCAGAATCTGTTCCACAGACAAAGTACATGTATTTGCCTGCGTTTAGTCAGAAACAGACCTGGGTGCTACTTTTGATGATTCTGAGCTGGCTGTCGAAGGATGCAGGTTATATAGAAGAGAAGGGGGCAAATATCGTGGCAGAGTTGCACTTCATATTCTGGAGCTATGGAAAATATATTATGATACATACATTAAACTATCGAGGCAAGTTTTAGAACAGAATATACAAAACTCTAGATATAGTGACAGATGGGAATATCTTCCTTCTTAGTGATCTGATTATTTTGGCCTTTTCTGTTAGAATTGCCCATTGTGTAAAAAGTTTATTCTTATGGCGGATGTTTGTGATCTTACGCACATAGCAACTAAACCTACAAGAATGTCTACAGCCATGGGTGGTGTTAAAGGTCTGGTCTTAATAATGTCTACTAGCTCTGAAATAGCATGAGCGGTTAATGATTAACACAAAAAGAATCATGCAAGAACTTTTTTGATTATTTTTCTTTGGGTTGATAATATATGTGACACTTTTGTTTCTATTTAAAGCTTCTGTTCTCATATACAGTTTAATTTCACTTATTTTCTGATCTTTATATTTGGCTTGTTTTGGCTTTTTCGTTTTATTGGTACTTTCAAATTGTTTTCATTGTTACTGTAGCTTGTAGAAACTAATGGGGATGCAAATAAAGACTGAAAAATACTTTAATTGCATTGTCACAGATGTTGTGACGTCTCTGCTGACACACTGTATCCATGGGTGCTATTTGTCTTGTGCAAATACAGTTCAAGATGCTCTGACTCACCAACTTGAAGAGGAAACGATGATTCTCACCATTTTGACAGGTGAGACTTTCAGTGTGACTGAAGAAACGATTTCGCTTCATTGCACAATAGCGAATTATTTTTTTTTAAAGTAAACCACTCAGCCTTTTCCGACCACTGATCTGTTCTGCTGGTGTTTGAAGGGGTTGATTGGTCCCACAGCTGTCCATTTGCTGCCTACCTTATGAAAAACAGAACCCTCTGAAAATTATCTTGCAACCCAAACCACGTCAGCTAATTGACACTCAAACAAAGCTGAGAGAGCCGCAGTCTGCTGCGCTGATTGATGGACGAACATGAAAAGTAGCCTGCCTTTTCCCATTGTGTGACTATTCAATCAAGCGCGGGCCAGCGTGGTTGGCTGGCATCAGTATGCATGGTGATAGCCTGTCACCACTTTTCTCTGCTTCTGTGTGAAGCGACACAGTCTGTCTGTTTTTCTTTGTTTGTCAAGGTGCTATCCATCTGTCCACCACTGAGCATTGCAAGAGAGTGACCCGCTACACCTCATTTTCATCAGTCTGTCCAAGGGAATGGAAAGAAACTCTCAGAAAATCTCTTCACTCCACTGCCTCTGCGTTAACTTATGTTTACATCGTCACATTTCCATTTGGTATTATGTTAACCTGAAAGCTGTTAATCTGGAATAAAGTAAACAGCCGTCTGCACGTTTTTAAGCATCGCAACAAACAGAAAGTACAGGATAGAATTAAAAACAGGGATCATATGCTGTACACTTTTTTTTTCTGTTTCACGTCTTTTCAGGATATATTAAATTATGGAATAAATCATGTGTTGGTATATGTGTGTATTTAATGGAAAATTTGAGCATCAAAGAATAAAATTGAGGGAAAACCAGCAAAGATAACGCAATTAACTGTTACTGTCAATCGTGTATGATCTTGGATTTGTGTGCAGAATGTTAAGCAATGACATTTTGGACCACAGCATATCCAAAGAAAGACTCAGTAGGCCTCCTGACGTTCCTTCCTACGGGATATTTGAACAGATGTTCTCGGCGAATGAGACACAAGTAAACAGGTCCTGTCATTGTGCTGGTGTACAACACCTGTCAGTACTCATAAGACAGGAAGTAGGTCAAGAGAACTTTAAAGACAGGATACATTTTAAGGACGAAGGGACTCCTTTAACTGACAGGGGAAAGTCTGCAGTATCTATTCATAGCTGAAGGAATCTGAATGTTTGACAGTATGACAGTTCCAAATAGTTGGTACCTGTCTGGTTGTTCTTCTACTCAAAATCATTTTCACGTGCATAAAATGTATTTACAGGGTGATTTTTGATTCTTTTGTGTTGCCGACGCGAACGTGTGTAATTAATGAGCAAGTTTCATGTTGGTGGATCATATGTGCTGATCTGAGGAGACTCATCTGTATTCATCGAGAGAGGCTTCCGTAAATGGAACCTCACAAGCTCTGCTGATCAACAAGTCCTCTAATTAAACAACAAAATATTATGAAGATATGGTTAGGTTTAGGCACGACATGAAGCTAAAGGTCACTGTTTGGGTTGAAATTATTATTTTGTTAAGGTAAGGGGACCTTTGGCATTATGCTTTAAAAAAACCCCAAAACAACGCTGGCTGTCGGTGGGAAAGGGAAGCAACCAGTAGTCTCCTGTGTCAAAGCTCAATATTTGGATGACCCATCCATCCACCCCGAGTTGTTCCACGCTTTGTCGGTTGAACATAAACTACTGTGGCCTGACCAGAGCCCACAAAGTTCTGCACAGAGCCTTGGCCTTCTGATCCCAGCAGTGATCCACGGTCCTCTGTCACAAGTCTGCAAGTTGCTCTGCAAAGCTGCAGGACATGGACATCCACCCCTTTCCCCTCTCATGCAGTGAGCGAAGCCTGGTTAACAATAGGTCACTTCTCCTTTAAGCTCAGTGAAGACTGAAAGAAACCCGCTCTATTAAGTAGTTGCAAGAGAGGACAGCTGAGTGTCTGGCTAGCAGAGTCAAGGGTCATGGAACTTCCTATGAACAACCTGAATAAGATGTATGTTCCTGCCAAATGTGCAGACATAAGATGTATTTTCAAGTTGTGCAAGATGGAAGGGAGCTTTTTGGGAACAGCTGCTTGCCAGAAATGTCAAAGTGTATTTGTCACTGCGGAGTTGTGGGTGCACGGTCACATACACAGATCCAAAGATGGATAAAAAGTTGACCATTTAGCTGGTTGAGGGCTTCTTTGATGACTGCTCGGGGAAACTGTCCATCTGAGATTTGAGGCTGCTCTCACTCATCTCTTTGCTTAACTTGACACTTTGATGCTCAGCCGTTGCGAGCTAATGATAATGATTTGTCATGTTTGATGAATGCTTTTAATTTGTTTGCAAAGCGTGAGGATGTGTGCAGCGTAATCCTGGCGATAGACATTTTGATGTGATATTTTGATCATTCCTTTTATTACATTCGAAATTGAGTTGATATTACATTGTAAATTGATTTTAGAAGCATTTGTTACTCTTATTACCTGCTATCATTTTTACATTTGTATAAATTCATTTGGAAAGCATTTATTCCTTTTGAGATTTTCCAATATTTTTTAATATTTATGCATATCAGATATTTGATTTTGGCTTCTTTTTCTTCATAACTGATTCAATGTTGCTCATTTCTTGTTTAGGATTTGCCTTTGCTGGTGCATGGATGAGAAAACATTTGAAATCTGTTTTGGCATTTGCTTTACATGTTACTTACTCGTATGCTTAGATTTTTTTTAGATCTAGCACAAATAATTGCTGTTTCATCAAGTGTTGTTGTTTTGCCTGATTCATTTTCTCCATCAAAAACATGTCAATCTGTCACTGATCGACATTGCCTGGAAGGACAGGTGGTCTACATCTGCATGTAGATGCAAAAAACAAACTTCTTTGTTTTAGCAAGTCAGGCTAAAACAAAGAAGAGAGGCCATTTTTTTCCCGAATGCCACTCCTGCAAAGTGAGTCAAATGTTTGTGGAATTAAATAATAGAGAAACTCTGTGCGATTCAGCTGTGCGAATCATGATTTGGAAGACAGCGTACCTCAGCGGTCAGAGCCCGGTGCAAAGGCTGGATGCACAAGGCATCTGCTGAGCTCAGCATTTTAAAACGATTTCTTGGCACCCTCTGTACGCCCTGGTAGATCTGTCTCCTTTGATGTTTCTTTAAAAATTCAACTGAATTGTGTGCTAAGTGAAGCTGTGAGGGTGTAAGAGGTGTTAAAGGGGCAAGAGAGGGCATAAAAACTTGAGATTGTTGGGATCATGTTTACTTTTTAATGATTTTTTTAATATTTCTGCTTATTCAAATTATTGACCCACATTAGTTTTCTAAAATCTGGTGTGCAGTCTTCATCTTTTATATCACCGCATGATGGACATTCTGGACACTGGATAGGGCATGAGCACACGGGAAGTAAAGCAAAACAATGACCTTACTTGAAGCGAAAACCTACAGTTTGTAATCTTAGTTTCACACCTTTGTTTAAATGCTGCTGCACATGGCGCTTGTAGCAGTGAGTCCATGTATCTCCATGCTCGCTGATTGTGATGCAATTATTTTCCTGCTGTAAATACATAATTTCCTGTGCACATCCTGCTGGAGGTTATTCAGCACAACTTGAAGACGCGCTGATGTGTCCCTGTGGTTCTGTTTGGCTCGTCGCCTAATACTGTGGAAGCGTTTTGAGAAATGGTTCTCCTGCTTGGACCAGAGCAACACATTAACCTCTGCCTGTGGTGGCTTATTCGCAGTGCTGTACATTCACTCACGACAATTCTGCTCTTCCAAGAAAAGTACATCAGTTTCCCTGTACCAGAAACTTTTATGGTGTCAATGCTCCACGGCTCCAGCTTTTAAAGGAAAAGAAAAGAGGTGATTTCGTGTTTCACCTGTTCTGAACATCATTACTCCAGTCTTTGTATTTGTCGCATGGAAGTTGTTATCTCAAGTTTAATTTGAGAAAATGCACAGTATGAATGTAGTTTTAGCAACATTGCTTTGTATGCAGTTGTAATATTTCATAGAAATAGAATTACTACAGCTGCACTGTTATAAAAATGATGACCTCATTTCTAAATTGATCTGAAACTTTAATTTTTAATAATCCTATGAGACATGAGCGGCCACATTTTTAAGTCTAGATAGTCTGTGAAGATCAGTATATCAGGGGAATGCCAGTCAGAGGTTAACACATTCCATTGGAGCATACTACACTATAGGTGAAAAATTACACAAAGGTCTCAAGTATTTGAATTAATTCTCTAATAATATGATTAAAATGATGCAGTTTACCGTGTAAAGTGCGCCCATTACATGTCATATTAATTTCTCACGACGAAAAATGAATGTGGGCAATAAGGGTAGATGATATATCCAGTAAATGCAGGGGATCAATAATGAGCTGATGCTGAATGTGGTGTGAAGTTTTGCAAAATTTATTGTAGTTCACTCCGCACTGAATCCCATTTAATGGCCAAGTGTTTAAATTACGGAGCAATGAAATGTCAGTCAGCTGGCTTGTTTGGTTTGAGCTGATAGCATTTACGGTGTGTCCGAATATACACTATAGGCCGATATATCAAATTTGCTATTCTAAGCATCAGTTGAAGTGACATATAGTAGAAATCATGAAGAATTGTCAATATAGTCATGGCTTATTGTATCAGAGATGTGGCAAATCTTCCCTCGGGTGAAAAGAGGCATATGCAGGACATACAGCACAGTGTTTTGTAACATAATATTGTTATAACGCTCAGCTGAAGCTACAGTATTTGGTATGTTGCTTACACATTATTTATGGCTGCACTGTTCAAAAAAATTCACATTGTCTCCTCACCTATTTAGCAAAAAAATAATTAATTCATACAAATGAAGGGATACATATTTTAAGTCAGTTCATCAAGAATATAAACTGATATATATGTATATATATGTGTGTGTAAAGCAAGTGGCAATACTGAATCCAAGTAACACGAACAGAACTTCATCGACATTCAAAATGAAATGGACCAAAATATTTTCAATGTGAAAGAGCACGATGGTATTTGTTTAGATGGCTGTTGAATTTTACATGAAAACGCAAAGTAATCACCACATCTTAGAGAATTTAACATATTTTCCTTCCTTCTGGCTGTTTTGAAAAACTATGGCTCAAAAGATGTTGCTTGCTGCAGATTGGAATCATCTATAAAACAGTAAATATAGCCCAAAGGAGACAGTCTGTGTGTGTACTAATAAGTGAAAGACGTTTTATCGCCTTCACACACTCAGTGGCAGTGTGGTCGTTACTTTTATTAAGCCTCAAGGTTGCATACAGACAACCAAATTAGGAATCATGTAAAGACCTGGAACACAGGAGGGCATCTTGTGATTTTTGTGCTGCAAAAACGTGTTACCTGTGGTATTTTCTTGTCACGGTCCAGAAATTGCTTTATGTAACACATTGAATTGTCCACAGTTCACAACCACAGCAAGATGAACCACAATAGAGACTTTTCTCCCCTACATGGATCCTCAAAACCTTTTCTTCATGTATTTTTCTCTACATGCTGTACTCTTAAAGGTTATTTTCAGGACTACCTTCATCTCAGAGAGCGAGAGTCCCTTGGCCATACAGCAATCGCTGACCATCTTGAGCTTCTCTGACAGTGATCAAGTGTGGCTTACCAAGACAGCTTAGGTGATCGAGGTGTCTACAGTGGCAATTCATCATGCTATCAGGGAGCGCAAAGATGACAAGTTGTTTCACTGCTTGAATCAATTTTCTACAATTTTTAACTGCAACATGTCTCATAGTTGAAATACAGCAACGTTCTCCTTTATCGGCTCTTTCTTTAAAGCGTCAGCGTCAAGTCAGCTGAGGTTGGAGAGATCGCTAAGAAGGCAATTATAAACAACACAAACAGGTCTGAACAGTAGAGCAGGTGATGCCTCTGAGTCATGTGTTCATCAGCTGTCAGATGTCTCCCACAGCTACCTGCCAACACACACACACACACACAAGCACAGCCGCATTCACATCCAGCCAAAGTTTTCCATTCAGCACAGTATCACTGTGGGTGACAGCCCGCCGCTAATGCGAGCAACAGATCTAATCAGCGTTCAACAGCAGCAGCAGCATCAAAACATCAATATGACATCAGCAATTATCAATAATCATCTCTATGGAAGAGGAATGTCAGCCGTTGGGTAGAGAGGCTCCTGAAGCCGGCGATTGGAACAGAAATAAAGCAGCTGAAGTCATATTAATGAAAGAGGGAGAAACATAAACTAATAGGACAACAGGTCTTGTGTGAGAGTGTTAGAAGGCAGATGCAGCGGTAAAAGAATGGACACCAGAGCAGGAGTATTAGTGAGATGGCATGCGAGGAGTGCATCTCTGCGGGCCCCACAGGACTGTTTGTGTAGTCTGCCCCGGTTAAAGACACTTCTGTAAAAGACAACAGAATCATTTATTGAACTAACATTAATATTTAATACTAAATGGCACTCCCATGCTGTTTCCTATTGTTTTTTCAAACTACTTGATAGCCTTATATCGTTCCCATGTTGCTTTTATTATCTGGGGGCATTGTGTAATGTTTCCTTTTGTGTGCTGGGTTTCCTTTTCCTTCCTCCCCCACTCCTCTATGCTGCCTCTCTCTCTTCCTCTCCCACCTGCTCTTGGCCTCCATCTGTTTCTCTGAGCGCTTGACTTCCTCTTGTTTTCCCTCTTTCTGTGGCTTGACTAGCTGTATCATCCTCAGGAGATTTTGACATGATATTAAGTTATAGTTACAAGGCAATACTGTGATGTGGCTCCTGGGGGAAATCTCTCAGATCTGGAGTTTGCCATTTTACTAGAGGAGGCAGGTATCTGCCTGGCAGAACCAAACAACGATATATTTAATTTTGAAAATGGATACATAGTACCACCTTCAAGCCACCAGGGATTTTCATTCTGGGATGAGAGAATCTAGCTTTTTTTCCCCTCTCTTAGCCCAGGAGGATGTTAATTCATTGACAGAATGAGGTATGATTCCAGCAGTGACAGGTGTAGGCATAAGCAGGTGCTGCCTTGCGATACTGTCATGAAATTTATGTCTCTCATCTCACAGTGAGGGCCTTGTCTATACCAGCTGCTGCAACCTTGTGAGGAGAAAGCTAAGAGGTTTTAATTAGGAGTAAGAGTGTCATTAATTACACATTCGTTCGCACTCACATCAGTGTCTTCCTGAGAACTTCCCTCTACGCTGTGACTCCTCCCCCTCTCCTTCCCTGTCAGTGCAATACCGATTTAAGTACCCAAGAATTTACTCCGTTGCCTACCGGGAAAAGGAAAGCAAATTTGTTAATTTGATGAATCGCGCTGCTATCTCCCTTCATGGCACCCCTCTACCCGAGTCTCCCAGATCGTTCAGCACACTTTCATCTTTGATCTAGGACCCTCACGGGGATTCATGTTTGAAAAGGCAGACCCCTGACAGCTCTTTCAGAGGGCCAGGATTTAAGTGAGGTGGGGGCGTATTAGTCTCTTAAACGACTTGAGGAACAATGAGCAGAGAAATTTCTTATGAAAAGCACCTAGGTTCATTACTCTAACTAATTTAATTTTTCCCTTTTGTACAAACGAGATGATGAGGTCATAACTCAGCGCGGAAACCTGAGACGGAGGCTGTTGCTGCCGAAAATGTGATAAAGACATGTAATATGCTTAAGTTCTCCAGATTTATCCTTCAGAGAGTGCAGACTTTAATCTTCCAATATAATATAGCCAGACTTTATTAATATTCATTCATAGGTATAATGTAGCTTTGCCATATTATTTATGCCCATTCATAGTTTGACTGCAAGGCATTACAGGCAACTGGTACTATGGTATAGCAATCAGCAGGAGCAGACTGAAGGCAATCCCAATCCTCTACTGTAAAGAAACATTTTAGGAGCGTGATGTTGAGGGTTGTTAACCCCGTCTCCTCACAGCAAGAAAGCTGTGTTCAAATCTGCCTGCTAGCCAGATCCTGTCTTAGCGGAGTTTGCATATTTGCCTTGTGTCTTTGTGGGTTGCCCTCACAGTCTCTGGTTTCCTCACACAGCCATGAAAGACAGGTCAATAGGTAGGTAGGTTTCTGCAAACGTTTGAAGTTGACATGGAAAAAATAGAGCCAGTGGATTATAGCTGCCAAATTTAATTTAGTCAAAATGCGCCAAATTTTGACCCTATTTTATCTCCATCATGCATTTGCCTGAATTTCAATTAACTGGCTTAACTATGGCCATCATCATTAAACTAAGAACATGTAATTTACTGGTAAAGTTATTAATCAAAACAATGTAGTCAAGCTAGTTTTGGCTCCAACAACAGCTATTTCTCTACAGACAGCACTCTTGCACCAATTGGATGCCATCAGCAGGTGTAATGAAATGCTGTGGAAGACATCCAAACTCCACATGAAGACTCTTTTACAGCAGTTTGGGAGTAACAGTCTGTGGTCACTGAGGAGATTGAAGAGAGTGCAACTGTTCACCCGGGAGAGACAGGTTTGGATCTGAGGTTTCGCTCATTTTCTGCAAGGAAGGCTGTCAAATAATGTTTGAGCCTATGCCAGGGCTTTTGCAGTATGGTTGACTTCATTTAAGAGATCCAGAAAACTAACAGGAGAGATGGACATGAATGTACTCTCAGCTCCACTTTCCACATGGGCTGTCAAACCCCACTGAGGATGAGCTCACCTCACAATAGCTTGCAGATGACCAAGGTATTCTCATCTCGTTGGCGGTCTGGACGAACAGTCATCTTTGTGAACAGAGGAGAGATACAGGCTGATGCAGCCAGGAGTGGCCAGAGCCAAAAAGCCTCTGGAATGGACGGGGGTTTGCAGAAATTCATCTTCTAACACATCATCATCTGGTCATTTCAGTGGAAGGTTATAAAATATGACAATTTGCTTGAGATGCGTTTAAAAAAACACAAAGAAAGTATCAGCCTCACTGTTTCAGGCGAGCATGGGCTGGTGCAGAAGGGTTAGGGCCAAGAGATTCAAATTCATAAATTAAGTAATTTAAAATAAGGGTCAGAAAAGAAAATATTGCAGTACTTAAAATGCGGCCTGCAGGCAGGATGTTGTGGTGATTAGACAGGAAAAAAATGGGCAGGAAGAAAATGCGACTCTCTAGCAGCCCGCATTTCCCAGACCCTGATTCTTGTTGCCTCCTCTTCCTCATGTAATATCTTTGATTAGCCCATTTGACTCTAACTCGCAAGGGGCAATGCAATAGGTAACACTCGTCCCCCGTTGAGCAAGAGAAGAGAATTAGGCCGGGTGCTGAATCTACCGTGTAGTCCATACACTTCAGATGAACCTGCCCAGAGCTCATCAGTAAGCAAAGGGCAGCTGGTGAGCAAAACCAATTCCCCTAATTCTTCTCCTATTCACACTCAGAGATGTGTTTATCCTTGAACAATCAGTATTTATCTCGCCTACGCCTCATGGATTCTGTTGCAGATGATTGTTTTACAGACTCAGCTCTTGTTTGTTGCCTCAGTATCTCCACAATACCCTTTGACACTCACCGCTTCCTACGGTTCCTATGGTAATCCTGTCAGGTCCACGGTTAGGTTTTAGCCGACTCTGTGTCCCCTTTGTTCAGTTGCTGTTAGCCCTAAAGAATTTTCAGGCCTCTAATTTCTCTGTTTAATCTGCAACGTGGATTTGATGGAGAGCTTTGGAAAGCAATTGGCTCCTTCATTCCCATCGTATTTATGGGGGTGTATCTTACCTCAGGGTCCATGTATGAGCAGATATTGCAAAATACATTGAAAAGTCTTTGGTTGCTTTGGTGGTCAATAAGTCCAACCAGAAGCAAAGTCAGTGGGTGTGAATGATTGTACATTGGACCCAATGTCAATTTCCAGTGGCTGAACCAAAGAATTCTTCTCCAGCGCACTCACATGCAATATTTGCAGCGTCTGTACTTTTCATTTAACTGCCTTATCATGCGAACATGACATGCATTGATGTGATTGTATGGATTGATTATTAACATAATCATATCAAAATAAGTATGATACAAATAGAATTTAAATGAAAGTGAATTTAAAGCAGAGATTATATTGATCGGCCGTCCCGACATACTCAGGGAGGGAGTTTCTGAGTTAAAGGTCCTGGACTGTAATAAGTGAGTTGCATGAGCAGCCAGGAGGCCCATGCCAGAGGATCTAAGGTTGTGCTGCATTTCCTAAAGGATCAACATATCTGAAATGTCGGCGGGAGCCTCTCCTCAAAGGTTGTCAGTAAGATCTTAAAATCACTTGTACAACTCTCAGGCAGCCACTGAAGGGAGGCACCAATGTTTCTTCTTGTACCATTTCTTAAAATTGACTCCTGGTTAAGCACTGAACAGACAGCATTGCAGTAGAAAGCCTGAGAGGAGCATGGACTATTTTTTCCATGCACATTGTGTTTATAATCTTTATGATTTTTCACTATGTCTCTCAGCTTTTTGCTATTTCAACTCAGGTGTTGTACTTTCAAATTACAAGCAGATTCTTACAGTGAAAGACGGTTGGTGCGGTATTTCTGTTGGAATAATAAAGCTGTGAGTTCTGTGCTGTTCAGGCTGGACACTGGATCTATTAACTGAGTCACCAGGTTGTTTGGCGATACAGAATTAGCCCGTGTATCATCTCCATAACTGTGAAAATGAATACTGTCATGCTGAAATGTGTAGCCCAGCATCAGCATGTACACAGGAAATGGCAGTCGTCCTAAAACCACCAAACGTGAGTGGGGCAGATAAACAGGATGCTCCTACTGAACGTGCTGGGGACACCGGTCCAAGTCCTGAAATGACTGTCGGAGAACCAGCTGTTTGTCAAGGTCAGCGGATGTGAATTCCACGTGTCCACCATCTCCCTCTTGGGTTTTTCAAAATGATCTGTAAAGATCGATCCAACAAAGGTCAAAGTGGTGATATAAGCCTCTCAGTCAGGTTCATCTGCGCAGCTCCGGAGTTTCTGGGGATTTGTTAGCGTTAATTGCCATTTCTTTCATGACTTCAACGCACTGACAGCTCGTCTTGCTGTCTCACCTCAAGCTCTTCCCTGTTTTCTTGAACTCCCGAATGAGCTTGAGTTAAAACAACATTTCACACCCCTGTCCTAGTCTTGCCTGGCCTCGCCTTTTGTTGTGTGATGGACATGAACATGATTGTGCTGGAGCCATCTTATTTCGCTGCCATCACAAACACAAAAGAGGTCATCAAAAAATGGAAAAAATGTAGTTTTTAAATTTTATTTGATATTATACAGTATAATGCTCTACAGGTTTTACATACATGGAAGCAGCTAGAGATAGCTTCATACCTTTTCTTGGTCTGGATGGATCACGGCAGCCTGGCGTGCAGTCAGTTTTGCCATCATTCATTTACAACCAGAGTTTTGATTCCACACTTTAGGCTTTAGCCTGTGGCAAACTGATGGTTTTGTCTAGTTTTTGCACCTTAATGGACATGCTGATGTGCAACCAGTCCAGTATACAACTTTGATATTCATAATATATATCCATTAAACACTAGAAGCTTTTCAGAATGTGAAGCTTATTCAGCGCTAGAAGCATTTAATCTTGAACCACATTTCTCTTTTTCAAATAAAGATGGTATACGGCTCACACATTCTTCAAATCATGTTACTGGATGACTTTCTAAAACCTCTTTAGACACAAGTCCAGATGCCAGGATGAGAGCAGATTTTCTTTTACAGGCAAGGTCACCTAAATACTTCAAACAACCTCTACCGATGACACAAAAACAGTGGCAGAACAGAAAAGTCCTGAATCCAGCGACCTGATGAAAGCACTGCAGAGTTGTATCTCTGTGGTATATTTGTTTACCTACATGTAGGTGAAGGTTCACAAATGTACATGTGAACTGGTGTTATTAAATACATTCAACACAACAACCCAACTAAGAGTGTAGGGAGAAATGCTGCTACAACAGCCAATCAGAGCACAGGTGCCTCCACTGTGAATGAATGTATGTGAATAATTGCCACAATAAAACTGCCAGCCTCCATGTTTGATCTCCATCTAATGATTGATTGAGAGCTTTCCAAGATATTACACCAATAAATGGCATAACAAGGCCTTGATTTCGTAGCGTGTGAGGCGGAGACGCATTTATTCAATGATGCCAAAAGTTAGATGCCTGCCCAAGCTGCAGCTTTAGCACGGAAATATGTGGTTGCTAGATGTCTGGTAACAGCAACAGATATGCTTTCAATGCACAGTCGATTTGGTGCCCTGTTGCTGAGATTTAGAAAAGACCAAAGCCGTTGTGCACGCTGTGTGAGAGAGATGAGTTAGGCTGCAAAGAGAGCTAAAACTTAGCAACTTTTTCTCCCCCCAATACTGAACTGACTATAATTATGCACAGCTCATTTAAGGGTTAAATCCATCTTGCCTTTTCAAATCTTTATATTTACACTATGACTATTTTAGCTCCAAACTTAGAGGTTAAATATTCAGTCGACTTACACTTACATTTGAATCCATATTTCATGTATTATTAACTCTAATTCTAGTTTTGTTTTACAACTAATGCTCAAATCTTCAGAATATTGGATAAAATGAAATGTTTTTTTTTTTAAAAGGGAGTAGGTGGCTGATCACTGTACAATGGCGCCAGGGTGCAGAATAATACAGACCACAGCAGCCACAGAATGAAGAAAACAGCATATGCTGGCTGCATCTTAGACAATTCTCTCTGTAATTTGTTCTCTTTGCACCTAATCCTCTTCATTCTCCCTTTTTCTCATGTTTCAAATTCATACTTTACAGCGTCCCCTGGCTCTTTGTTCTGTCTTTTGTCTCCCTCCCTTTCTTTCTTCTCTGCTCCTCTGTATCTGTTGCTGTGCCACCTGCCCAATACCACCTCTCAGCAGGACACAGGCATCGCATTGATCAGAGGGATGCCATGCACAGCTACGCAATTCCTCCATCTTTTCTTCAGTTTCTTTTTCCAAGGTAAGGACATGACTGTGCCTGTGAGTGAGAGCCCGTCACTGAAAATTCATGATCTCTCAGAGTACAGTTTGTGTAGAAAACACAAAGGATGCAACACGCTCCACTCTGATGTGCAACTTCACAACTGCTCTGTTGTTAAATTCAACATTTTCAACAATCAGAATAAACACACCTTATTCTGAATTTTACACATCTGCTGATTTGAAGAACTGGATTGTCATAAAGACAATGAGTGAGCAGGATCTGGTTTTAATATTTCTGATTGCACCTATAATATAACACCTAATTGTTTTGCACAGTTCTGTGCACCTCAGCTCCGAGGCCACTGCCGATCCCTTTTGCTATATCGCTTTATGTTCACAGCACCAAAGTCGCCACAGTTGTTCGACTGTAATGGAATTCAATTTGTTTGAAAAATATGGGGCCATGGCTCGCAGAAAGCTGCAGCAATCGTCAGTGTGCATGTTTTCGTTTGTACACGCACATGTAAACAGATTTTTCTTGACTGAATGACTCCATTATTGTGCCACTTGAAATTTGTCTCCCAGCCGACTATTGTGGAGAAAGAATCTCAGCATAAGTGAACATGGACACATTTGGAAAGGCAGATGTTTGGCAGCCTATGAAAACAAGTAGCCTCTGTCCTACTGCAGCATGTCAGTAACTACTTTTTGGCCCCGGCCTTTAGTCCAAAGAGCACATGTTTATATACAACAAAGGCTGAAGAAGCTCCAATGGGACCACGACACCTTTTGCGTTAATTTAGGCTGATATCGATGATCGGTTACAGCATCATGAGGTACTTAACGTTAAATCTTTAAACATGGACAGTGACATTTAAAGCTGTTTTCTAAGTCACTAGCACAGAATGTCAAAATAAACATGACAATAACCTGCTAGACATTGTTGCCTTGACACAAATGCACATCATAACTCGGGCAATACTTAAGTCTTACCTGACATTCAAAAATTGATTAAATCCACACCATTTCACCAATATTTCATTTGACCCAGTTTTGGTTGAGGTGAACAATCAAAGGTGCTGGTTATTGATCTGCTATTGGTCAGCAAGACAACTCAATGTGTGGCTCAGTAAATGTGAAGGCTTTGGTTTGTCTCAGTGCTGATCTGGTTTAAATCTGCTGCTTCTGACAGATTGTAGATTAAGTCTTGTTTATCTTGCCTAACAGGTTATTAATTCTGTTTTGATTATGCATCATTACCATTTGTTTAATAACTTGGTAGCATGTTGCAAGAAAACACATTACAATTGGAAATGAGATGCAGGCTATAAATCAGCTTAGTATGTCCATCAGTTACTCTCGACCGTTTTTAAATACAGCTAAAACTTTTAAAATATTGAGTCTTCAGCTCAATTTAGTGCATTAATTATAATTGTGTCACCATTGGTGACCAGTTGTTGTTTCTATATTTCACAGAGGCACATTTTTCTCTTATTGAGTTCTATATAAAATAGAAATGTATCCACTATGACACAGATATTGTATCTCTTGTTTAAAACAATGGATTATTTCCCATTTACTCCACGTGAGGCACAGAGAATCTGAGCTTCCCACCTTCCCTTGGAAATTCCCAACTAAAAATTTTAGGTGACCTAAGTAATCCTGTTTCCAACAGTTCGTTAAAACAAGCTTATGGTCTACCATAGCCCGAGGATACAAAGTTAATGTCAACCACTACATATATCTCTCCTTGTGTTGTTCTTATATGATAAGATACTGCACTTTAAGTGATTTATATCCTTTGCAGCGCTAGAATAAAGTTAATATGTAAGAAAAGACTACTACTACTAAAACTGCTAATCAGAGCACGTGGTCACATTTACACACCTAAGATTAGTCAGACCTCTGTTTGCTTTGGCATGCAAGGTGGCAGATAATGTTGCACTAAGAAATACAGGTCAGCGCGGATCTGAGCAAAACTGGGACAAGGGCCTTCACTGTGTTAGCCCCATTTGGGACCGTCTCATTAGCAGCATGAGAGACTTTCTATAGAAAAGTTTAGGGAGGCGGCTGTGTGTTGCGCTTTATCAGAGGTGGGGCAGATAAGCAGGTGTGCATTTATGAAACCAACCAGTTAGCCTGTATCCTTGAACCTTTTCTTTGACAAGCGTTTCAGTCATAAATGTATATTACTAAGTGTGGATGGTCTCAACAATGTGCATGATTTTGCATGTAGAGTATATGGCAAAATGTATTATTTTGTGATGCAATTGTAGTGAACTTCATTTAGAGTGGTTCATGAAGGTGTCATGGTCATTTTAGTGTTGTATATTGGCTAGCCAGGTCCTAGTCACGCTTATTAGCTGATCAGCGATGGGTGGGACAAAAGTGAACGAGAGTCAGAGAAGACAAAGTGAAGCAAGCGAGAAGCAGAGCAACTCATAAAAGTTTGGGAAAGTCTTTTTTTTTTGTTTGCTAATTATGTTAACAGGTTTAGTTTTTGTTTTGTAACCCGGTAAATGGGAAACTGCTTCTGTCGTCATTTATGTTAATGCAAATTCAGTAACAGCTCTGAACTAGCTAGCTGTCACCCTGACTAGTACGGATGAGAGGAGACCGAGTGTGTGTGGGAAACACATTTTGCAACCATTTTCTGAATGACTAAGGCCATTATCTGTATGCTGAATTCATATGGACATCTATAGTTCTAAATAAAAGAGATTTTATTAGTTTTTCTTTGCTTTTGATGCTGACACACTAACAATGCTGCCATAGAGGTGAGACTGACTTGTGAGGAGCCGACTGCCTGGCGCACACTAGAGGATCTTAACTAATAACTCATTTTAAAAATGTTGGGATCTCACAAAAACTTGCATGACCAAACGTGACTTCAGGAAAGACAAACATGGAGGCGAACAGTCGCCGTCAGCTGGCTGCACTTGTGCGTGCTATGCTTTGCACTGAAAAACAAAGAAGGGAATAAAGAAGAGGAAGAAGATGGAATCAGCATGGCTTACACACTTTGCAGCGCGGGTCCCTGCTCACTATTCCTTTCACGCAACAGGATTCCAAGTCAGAAATATCAAACATGCTTGATATTTATATGAAACATCAAACGATTTGAAATCTGGGACACTCCAATCTAGTCAGTAATATCAAGATTATGTCTGTAAACCCCTCACACTACAGGATCATTTGGGCAGATAATCTGTGCAGATCAAGTAACACCGGAAAAACATCAGAACACCACCATGATTGTCGGGAGGGGCGACTCGCACCCAAAATCTGCCCAATTGTGTTCTCGTGTGGGGCCAGCATACACGGGTAAATCCTCAGGACATGTTTCTCCACCGCACCGACTGGACCCTGCTGGACAGATGGTTTGCAAAACTGCTTGTTAACAGCTTTCTGGGTTTCCAAGGAACAGGCAGTGCTGATAGAACATTTTTCATGAGAATTTAAATGAGCTCCAACACGCACGCCAACGATATGGTACCATAAAAAAATCCTGGATATTCAGCTCTGTGTTTTTATTTTCTTTTTATGGTTAGTGGGAGATCTTAAAGGAGTGGCCCCTGTGGTTTTGTAGTAAATATATTGTTCTTTTATTACAATTTATATCTAGTTGTTTGCTATTTTCCAGTCTACTATGTGGTATCTTCTTCTTTCAGCTGCTCCCCATTACGGGTTGCAATGACGGATGATCTGTTTCCATCTCTGGTAAACTTTGGAGCCATACTTGTTGCTAAGTGAATGCATGGCAGGTTTAAGGTCACACTAACAGTATAGCAGTGGCGTAAGCTATCCAGGCATCTGTGCACCCTTGCTAGAGTTATAGGCTCTATTTGTTGTCACTGTGAACACATTCTGATATTAAAACTATAGTAAACCCCTCCAAAATCAGCTCTCATAGAAAGTCTATTTATTTTTTTCTATTTCCAGTTCATGTCACAAGGTACGCCCCAACATACAGTAAAATGGGAATTGCCTGCGTGGACTACACCGACCACTAGCACTATGTACAATCGTGCCATGCATTTACTGCTAAGGGTGCAAGTGTGTAACTTTCGGCCACTGGTGCCCACAAAAATTCCACAGTGGAACAAAAGAAACTGAATTCACTGCTCATTTTCGAGTAAACTATTGCATGTTCACTGTATAGGTAGTGAATGAACAAGGGAGGGAAAAAACACTTTCATAAAACATAAATCTCTCCATTGTGTGTTCATTGTACAAGAACATTTTCGAATGGAAGTGAGTGTCCCTGATTCTGGTCCACAAAGCAGTCATGGACTTATTACTGCCCCCTGAGGCTGAAGAGAGGAAACCCCCACTGTTAACTATGGTTACTAGACTTGGTGGGACTACAGCTTTTCCCCGTTGGCTACAAGTGGCAGCAATGAGCACATCTGACAGGTGAAAACAATCAAGGTAAAGCTGTATCCCATGCAGTGGTTAGACAGTCCCAAAATGGGCTACAACTGGATGAACACTAATACAGTCAATATTCTAATGGTTATTTTCACAGATTTATTGCATTAGCAGACAGACACAGATTCATACTGATACAAAGTTCTCGATATGTGAAAGCCAGTAGATACCACCTGAATATGGACCTGTGTGCACAACCGTCATTCTGTTGTAAAACACTTGATAACTAATACTTTGCATGCTGCTGCGCGTAGATGCAGCTTCATATATTTTCTGTTTGCAATCCCGTTATCTGCTGCATCAAAGCTCTCGGTTTACAGGTGGAATGCTCTCCGTATTCACTTGCCTTTCACTTTATTTATGAATTGTTGTACTAATTAAATTGTCTTTTCTTCTGGCCTAAAAGGTAGCAGTATTTGCTCAGCTGTGCTTTCGAATTAGCATCCAGGCTCATGCACCAGATTGTGTGCCCAGACCTTTCTAATAGGCCCCGCCTGCAGTGGTGTATTTGAAAGTACAGGCGTGGAGCAGCATCATCTGCTGGGAAAAGCCAGATCAAATAACAGATTCAGATTTGCCAAAGTCATTAATTTCACATGCTGGCAGTGGAAGTCCTTGTGGCTACTGAATGAGAAATGTTTTCAATCAAAGATTTAAATTCTTTTTCAATCATCACAACTGCCATTTGGGACCCAGACCTCAGTATTCACAACCAGGACAGAGAGTCGTGGATTTTTGTGTTCGACAAAGAAAGAACAGAAAAGAAATACCCTATACCAGAAAAATATTTGTTTCTGACACATCATTCCTCGGTTTTGAATCAAACAAAACAAGAATGAAGTGAGTTTTTGCAGTGTAGTGTCTTCACTTTGCCCTGACTACTGTTCAATCCTGGCTGCCCTGCTAATCAGGTGAAACAGTCACTCGAATATTCAAAGAAATATTGCAGCCTGAGGACTAACTAGTTGGACTTTGGAGAGGGACTCATGAGACTCAGCGTATGTTAGGGTTGGCATTTTAATCACGCTGCGGAGTGGGTTTATGTGTGTACGTGTGGGATGCACGTGTAAGGTCTTGTGGACCTGTGCTGATGTTTTTGGAGCTAATTTAGTGAGGCCAAAATGTTTAATAGTTATAAAAGAACAATGAAGACTACTGTAACCCCACAGCTCACTGATTCATTTCAAAGTTTTTGCATGTTAATAATGCAATTCAAGCACCCAATGAAGTACAAAAGCTTTACCAGTGAAGCTGGTGTGCTGTAAGTCCGATCTGCAACGATTAGAGTAAACCAAAGTTTTTGTGTTTTGAGTAGTCTGCTGAGCATTTGCAGAGTTTACAGGGTTGAGCAAACTGAGTGGCTATGCCAGTGTTCATGCAGCACCAAGAGCCCAGGCTGAGGGTGGTATTTCAGGCTGGGTTGGCAGTATGTGGATGGCCAGCAATTACCAGCCAGTGAATCACTGCTTTGGTAACAGTAGTTTTGATTGCTCAGTTTTGCTCAGCTAGTTTGTGAATATTCTTTTCCACCCCAGGCATCTGCTGTTAAGCTATCTGTTAGTAGTGCAAGAGGTCTCAAACAGCATGTTGGTTTTGAGTCCCAGCTTTTGTATGTGGTTTGTTTGTCATAGGGATTATATTTTTTGCACATAGACGGTGCTGATAATGGTGTTTTGGGGCTTTTTATATCTAAACAGCTCAACTGCTCCTCTGCTCCCTGGTTCTAGGTTGTTACACTCTACTAGGAACCATCAACATAAACCTTGAAATACTAAATATTGTCTGGAAAATCACTGTGGAACGTAAATCAAAGAATGATTACAGGATGACAATGCAACCCTGTCAAGATTCAAAACACATTTATGAACTGAAAACGCGAACACTGTGTGCATTACGTAAAGTAATGTGGCTCTTTTTTTTGGCCATACTTTTCGGCTAATTTATGTGGCTTGTAATTCCATTCAAAGAATCAAGGATTAATTAGCAGCAAAAAGTTGATGGCTCTCCACCTTTTCTTCTCTGTCAGAGAACACCATCTGCACTGCCTTCCTGATTAATGAGCAGGTGGAGTAAGGAAGCATTTTCATCATGGTGTGCATTGAGGCAAACAAAAAATAAATTTACTTTTTGCAGAATACCAAAAGAATATCAAGTGAAACATTTTTATACAGTCTGTACAAGTGCGCGCATATGTGATTAAGTATATATTAAGTATAAGTTTTTTTTAAGTATATGATTCTGCTGAGCATTCTAATAAAACAATAATGACTATAATTAATAGTCAATTGAGTGCATTTAAGTTGCACTTTTCTCGTCTAACCAATGACTCAAAGTGCTCTCAGCATTCACCCACTCACACACCGATGGCACAGCTATCAGAAGCAATTTGGTGTTCACGGTCTTCACAGGGATCAAACCCCAGACCTCGTGATGAGAGGACGACTGCTCTACCTCCTGAGCAACGTTACTACAATGATCACAAAAATAATAATGTGTCAGGAATGTGGGGATTAAAGGGGGTTGAACCCAGATGCAGACACAGGGGGGCGCAGATTCAAATAAATTTATTAAACACAAAAAAACCCAAAGAACATCAAAACTCAGGGAACTATGATTAAAGACACACTAGGGTAAATGGATTCACACAGAGAACGAAGACAACACCGGGAAACATTGAATAAACACTAACACACAAACACAACGGAGCAGGGGATAAGACTAAGACACCACAAGAAACTCACTTACATTAAACGTGGGAGGACTATAGACAAAGACAAGACTCAAAACTCACTTACATAAACTGAGGAATGACAAGAGACAATACAAGGAAACAATCGCAGGAAACATGGCACGGACATGAACACAGACAAACCAAGGGAAAACACAGACATGAACAAAGATAACGAAAAACACTCACTATGGGGCTATAGCAAGATCCTCTATCAGCAAGGGAAACGCAGACAACAACCCGACAAAGACAGGAGGGAAGACACAGACTTATACACAAGGGGGAATCACTAATGACACACAGGTGAAAACGATCAGACAATCACAAGGGCGGGAAAACACAGGAAGTAAAGTAAACAAAGAAACATAACATGAACCTTCAAAATAAAACAGGACGTGACAAAGACAACCACAAGGGGAAACTTTAACAAAAAAATGGCATGCACAGCACGGGTCTTGACATAATGAGGTTTTTACAAACTTGACTAAAAACATCTACATTTTTCTTATAATTTGCACGACTGATTTGTGGTCATGTCTGTCCCAATGCTGGGAAAAAAGAAAGAAAAAGAGAGGTAAGATTGTGATACTTTGTGATGCCTTGAGGGGATAAAACATGGGGCTGCGCCTCTGATAATGAACTAGAATGAATTTGTGTAATCAGAATAACATAAAATAACCATTTTGTCACAAGGTTGGAGAAGCGGCTTGTGACCGGAGGGTCGCCGGTTCGATCCCCCCCCCCCGGACTGGCAGAGAAAGTTGGGTGTGGTGGCGTATTCCCTTCCCCCCTTCATTAGCCAGCTGATGTGCCCTTGAGCAAGGCGCCTGATGCGGCAGCCCACTGCTCCTGTGTGTTCACTGGGTACTTTCAAAATTTGGGCTCACAAGCAACAACAGAAGTTATTTTTATTTTATCAGAAAGAAACCAGCAATTCTGGACCTCTCAAAATCTGTGATGTTTCCTGGAACATCACATCGTTCATAATCGGCCATGATGCTGGTACATCAGGCTAGGTTTGTGTAGACTGACCCCAGCACAAGACAGCCTGCCTACCATGTTCGCTGTTGGAGCTCTGGCATTTCCAGTTCCACCATCACCATTGCCAGCATCAGCAATGCTGTTGTCTTTGTGCATATGCGTGGCTATTATATTCACATCCTGTTGTCATTTCTTTTGATTAGAATATTATGGTTATTAATTGTCAGGTGTGCTCACAATGAATATTTTGCAGATTTTATTAAGAGTAACTGTATGCAGACAGATGCACAAGGGTTTTTTGGTGGATAAGGTTCTGCAGTAGAGGATGCACATGAATACAAGCAGCATGCACTGATGTGGGAGTGCAATCAACCCCCCCTGGTGAATATAAAATAGGATTTAGGAGACATTTCTGCAACATGAAATATAGATAACACACAGGGCAAACAATGGCATCACAAGTGCTGTAAGATTAATAAGGAAGCGGAGCAGATGTTGGCTGTATCAGTGACAATTATCTATAACAGAAGTGTCCAGAATAGAGGAAAAAGACTTGTAACCAACAATAGCAGTAGTAGCTACTGCTACTAGTTATAAGGCTGTGAACATCTTGTTATTCTCACTTACTATGTCCTCTGATGGCATTACTGATTAGGCTGTTTTCACCTTGCAAGAGTCATTCATGTAACAAACTAAAATTTTAAAAGGTAAAATGAATGAAACTCCTAGAAATTCTCTTGTGAACTGAATAGCAACATTAAAACAGAATCACGACAGTGTATGCACAGCTGAAAATGGACTCTATGATCTTTGAATTACCTAAACAGAGTTGCACTCTATTAACAATATATACAAATAACGCCTTCCTGATTGATACAGCACAGGTGCTTGTTAGTCAGGAAGGCTTCATGCAATAAGTTAGGGGCTTGGTTTTTGATTACCTTTGGGATTTGCTAATTTACATTCTACTTCTAAAAGTCCCTGGTTGATACTAGGCAGTGTGCATCTGTGTATGAGTGTATGTCCAAGTGCACTGTATATGCTGCAAAGTGGTTTGATGAGGGTGTGGGTAAAGAATCAATAGAGTTTTAATAGGAAACAGGATGTCCTCAGGTAAAATTCAAGCCAAAATACTGCATGAAATTCGATCAGTGGGATTATTTTATGCGGGTTGGATGGAGGAAGGAGAAAAATGTAAGGAAAGGCACTCCATCTTAGCCCTCATGTACACTTCCACTCTTGAAGGTCAGAAAACTTGTTATAGTGGACAAACATTAGACGTCCAATGGTGCTGCCTTCTCATTAATCTCTGCCTCTCATCTAAGGCAAAACCTGTAAAAGGGTCTGCATATACTGACATACATCAACGGTCCACATCTCCTCTGTCGAACTTCACAAGGTGATGAGTCTGAAAACCACGGCTGCTTGTCCTTTATTCAATCAGTAAAAACTTCAGAAACTAGGTCTGCCCTTTTCCACTAGCTGAAACCAAGATGCATGTCAACAGGGCCGCCCTACTGGTCACATCATTTTCAGATCATCTCTCCCCAACTTTTTTTATTGACATAGCTTCATTATTAGAGGTACACAGTAAAGCAAGAGTAAATGTTTTCAATTCATATTTGGGGAGACAAGCAGGACACTGAAGACTGCATACTTTCCATACTTCCATGTGTTAGTTTTAGACTAGAAATGTCTCCCTGTCACCTAATAAAAATATGCCAGTGCAGCAACAGGAAAAAGAAGAGAGGATAGACTGACGTTATGTCAGGAGGGCACAGATCAACTGTTCCCTAATGGATGGAAACATTAAAAGACGAAGGAAATTAACACTTCCCTCCTACTATTTCACACCAGAAATGTTAATGTCCTACCTCCACTAAAACACCAACACAACATTGAATTTATATTCACATGCAACCTGTTTTACATGTACTAGAATTGTTTTTCATCATCATATTTGACTTCAGTGTTACCACTCCGCATTCACGAATGCATTCTTAATGGGGATAGGATTCAGAACTGGGCAACAAGCGGTTTTAATCTGTGCACAACCAATCATTCTTCTGGATAGATTGCCGCAGTTGTATTCAAACGGGACATTTAAAAAAAATGTTGATCTCAGAGCTTTTATTTTCCTGCAGCGTGGAATTAACATGCAGCACCTCGCACATATCATTTCATAGTCACATTTTAATTGCTCCCCATTAATTACATATTCTGAGTGAGCAGTGCATTTGCATAGATTTCACATGCAAGTGTGACCTACTGTTATGTTGTGTGGGTGCAAAGGTTTCCACTCACTGATACGTTATGAATACAGTATGCAGTTGCAAGCTGCTCCACCAGACTACACCACTGGAGGCCTGAACATATTATTTCAGCTTTCTGTATGCGCGAAGGACATGATGGGGTTCCGGGTGGTTGTGATTTTAAGTTTGGAGTGTTTAAACAGTATCTATGCCACCATTGTTCATGCCACAGCTGGATTTGTAGAAAAATTCCCTTAAAGTTACCAGAAGATACTATTTTAAATAAATGTCTCTGTGTTGCTGAGTGAGGTAGCACGATGGTGATTGAGCCTATGGCCTACTGATGAAAGTCCTTGCATTAGCAGTATTACAAAATAGATGTTCGTGGGAACATTGCATCACCAAGCAGTGGTCAGTCCGCCAGAGAGGGTGGGCAGCGCGGACGCAAAGACTCGCTCTTCAATTTACTTGCGTGTGAACTGAGCTACTGTTTTCTCTGGCCTCTGCTGGCTTTGTGAGTAAACGCTGACTATGACTGAAATGAGAAAGGAAGATTAATGACAACAGATGATGAAACTTCAAAAACAAGTGCAAATCCAAACAAAAAGAAGCAAATTCAACCTTCCGATGGAGACAAAAAGTCAGAAAAGCAAAGTGACCGTCAGTGAGGAAAAGCTAGCATCGGTGTTGACTTGCCAAGGTGGAGAGCACTGAGAGAAGAACAGGGCCGGGGCGAGATGTGGCCCTCTTTCCCTGGGACTTGCAGGTCCCACTAACATTTATAGAAAATCTATTCTACCTAAATTGTTGACCATTATTTTTTCCCCAGGTGGAATTGCAGCTCGTGACAATTTAGGATGAGCAGACTGAGGAAACTGAGATCCTTCAACGTGTGCAAAAATGTTGGAGATCTTCTACCAGTCTGTGGTTGCCAGCGCCATCTTCTTTGCTGTTGTATGTTGGGCTCAGACTTGAGTCTTTTCAGACTGTGGTGGAGAGGAGGACGCTGAATAAACTGTTATCCATCATGGACTATGATCAGCACCCTCTCCATCAAACAGTGGACAGACAGCGGAGCACCTTCTCCCACAGGCTGGTACAGCTCCGCTGTCGAAGGGACAGATACAGGACTACTGTTTGCTATTTTTGCTATTTTATTATGTATATAATTTTTACTGCTTGATACATTGATATTTTATTATGTATAGTTTGTTCTTTATAGTCCTATTTCACAAATTTTCCACTTATTTCACTGTGTGTAATGCTGCTGCTGCAGTTTCCCAGCTTGGGATAAATAACGTCTATCTATCTATCTATCTATCTATCTATCTATCTATCTATCTATCTATCTATCTATCTATCCATCTATCCATCTATCTATCTATCTAATTTATTTTATCTGTTAGCAAGCTATTTATAATCAAATTAGCTCAGAAAATATAGAGGCTACAGTTAGACCTTATTAGACTGGTTTGCTATGTTGTTTTTATTTTTTTTCAACACCTTTGCGCTTTCACCAACAAAGAACGAAAATTCTACGGCTGATGGATAAGCAATGACAATGTTCGGACAATTTTGCTTCAATTTTGAACGTCATACACAAGGTCCATCTGTATCGACCCCGGCCGAGCGTGTGTGCATTGTAGCTGAACCTGAAAGGTACATGAGTACATTATGTAAGGTTTCGTGCTATTGTGATGGTGATTCTCATTTCTGTCTGTATTGACATACAGCATGCAGGCTACTGGGATTGACAAAATTGTGCAGAACACTGATGAGGACACAATCGATGACTTTATGAAGAGTGCAAGTGTGCGTTTCCTTGTCGAGTTGTCAGTTATTAAGGACTTTAAGCAGCAACGGTTGAAGGGACGGCTACATCTTTTGTCACTCTATCTCAACACTGCCTGAAGTTGGAGTCAGACTGTCGACTACAGCAGAATGACTGTTGCAAGAGTTAAATGTTGCTTAACTTCCACTATTATTACGATATGGAGTACATATGATTCTTATTTCCTGGATCTTATGTTTTCCAGAATTGATTGGAGAGACGATTCAAGGGGTCAATGAAGCCCAAGTTCAGAAGGGCCTGATGACCTTTCTGAGCTCTGTGACCAAGAGGGTAACAGTGGCAGGTTGGATTAAGATTCTGTCCCCCCTCTCGTAATATGGTATGTGTCAGTGGCTCTGTCTGTCTCTTCAGCAAGCAGGTGATTGCTGAACATTCATCATCAGTTGGATTTAATCTAATTGCAGAGGGGCTGTTAATCATTAGAGGATACATGATAATGTTTAATAGAAACTCACAGTCAGCGTGCTATATGCTTGGCTGACGCAGGCCCCTAAACAACCAATCAGCCATGCTTTAGTATTGGATTCTCCCCTTTGATCTGGTATGTAGTGGTCACAAAAGATGCCTTGTTGCTTCAAGGTGCTTAATTTCCATATTCCAACACTGTCACCTGTTCTTGGCTGCGTGTACGACGTTCACATCAAAGCCAGCTTAAACATTTCGCACAGAACTGGAGGTGCTCTGCAGGGCCAAATTTACATCAATACCCTCTGTGTCATTTTCACCGAAGAGACGGTGCATGACACTCCACATGATGACGAGCCACTGCGTCATGTGTCATCATTCGCCCAACACCTCTAAGTCTTTTGTGAGGATAATGATGTTGGACAGAGCTCACATGAACACTGACCAAACTCCTGCCCAAGATCTCACTGAAGTCTAGAAATCTGCACAGATTCTCACGTTCAAATTCATACCTATGCGTAAGTAAATCGATATTTACGCACATCATATTGCTTCATAGGCAATTGGATTTTTTTTGGTTAGTCAGTTGATAAATCAAATCTTTCTCTACCAGACCCAGAAAGTGGGATGTTCAGGTGCGGGGTCTGAAGCAAAAGTTGGACATGTGGTATGCAGCCAAAAGTTGACGAAAAAGATTCATCCAGTGAGAGCAAATCTGTCCAAAACCTTTTTCCTTTTTAGCTTGTTAGGACCTTATGATTGGGATTGTTGAATATCAGTTGGAATCTACACAAGCAGGAATGATTGATTGCTGTGGCAAAAGTACATCACTGTCAACTTCTGGCACTGCTGCAAAGAGGCCCATAACTAACAGTTGATACCAATTTTTAGCTGTTAGTTTGCATTATTAATGACAGACAAGTCTAAATAGTCTATCACAGTGCCACAGTGACGATGAGAGCCAAAACGTGATAATACAGGTTGCCCATTGCACTCAAAGGCATGCATTTGCTTTTGGGAAATGTTCACACCAACCAATGCCTGAAGAAGGGATCCAGCAGATGAAATTGATGGCTCCCGGTTCTCCTGCATATGCCCCCCCTCACAGAGGTTGTTTAATTTAAAGCAGGTTCCATCTGTGAGTGCTTTTACTTGTGTGTCACCAAACACGATTCCTTCAACTCCACTGCTTATGAAGTGACAGCCTTGTTGGCTGCATTGGACTCCATTTTCCACATCCATCGGCCACCAATGTTTTTGTTGTTTTCTTTTCCAATAGGTGAGTAAACGCTGGTGTTTGTAAACTGTTAAACGTGAATGCCAGCCATTTCTAAAATGCCAAACATGGACTTGGTATGTCCATGGCTGCTCTGGTGATGAGGAACGATCATCTTTATTGCCTGTAGTCATTGCTATAACCACCAAGTCCAAACTGAACTGTTCAAAAAATGTAGCAAGCCCTTAGAAGCTGACTGACAGGTGTAGGAGGAGTAGTTTACTGTGAATGTTTTTTTTTTTGGCCTGTGGCCAATCACATTTTAGAAAAGACGAGAGTCAAAAGCACAGTATTTGTCTTTTAAATGTAGCAAAAGTCATAATTTTCCAAAACAATATGCAAGTAATGTACATATACTCAAAAAATATACTTAAGTAGAGTACTCAAGTGAATCTACTTTGTTACTGTCCAGCCCTGAGCACTTCCAAAGTGTGATTTGTGCAAATACATTCTGATTATTATAAAATGAAAAAAAATATAAACCTGTGTCAATCATGTTTATTTGCATGAAGAACATTATTAACACATCATTACCAAGGTAATCACACGGGAACGGCATATTAACTATAAAATGCATAATAAAAAATAAAATGCATAACTTTTATAACAGTGCAATTTGTAATAGGTTGCACATTTTAAAGCAATATGTAATTTAAAGGGTAGTTGTGTTGTCCTTTGTGGATAATCAGCTGACTATCCAGTAAAGATAAAACATGTCTGAGAAACTGGTAGCCTACAGACAGCCACAGTGAGTGTCATGTTCTTCATCTAACAATTATCACATTTTACAGCTGCACAATGAGGTGTTGTCAGCAGCCTGTCGACTTCAACTTTTCAGTGTCATTCTATATTCACCATTCTCTCTCTTGGAAAAAGAACAAAAGGGAAACCAAACTATGAAAGCTGATCATTCCCTTGACTACAAATTCTAATTAAATTGTGACTAAAAAGACAAGAACATGCACTCAGACAGCTTTTGCGACTGAACGTGGCTCTATTTCATTCCTAAAGTACCCCTACTGTTGACTAACTGTTGACTTTCAGTTAGTCATTGCCTAGTTCTGAAATGCATCTCCCTTTTTCTCTTCTCTTTTATATCCCTGGGGCAATGGGGGCCATTCTGCTGTCCACAGCACATTCCTCTGAAAATACCTCTGGGGATCCTTTTCTCAGTGGCAATGCCATCACTCCGATCATCAGTCCCTTGAGTGCCACTGAGCTGTACCTGTCCTGGCAAGCAGGGAGGCACTGGAAATGCAATGGCATATCATTATTTGCTGCAAGGGATTCCTAATGAGAACGTATGATGCCGATATGCTCAGCTGGGAATTAAAAAAAACTAAATAAACAAGAAATTGTTTCAGCATCTAGCAGGAATCAAACTCTTCATAAAAAAACGTGTAATACAAAGCTTAACGTCACTGAAACTGCTTTTATTTAATCATTTAGCATTGCAAATGTATGAAATGTAACACACAGGTAAACACTGTCTCTGAAGGCCACTTAATGCTTTCCACTATTTAACTATTGAAGAGTCTAACAGTTGGCATTATCTTGAGACCTTCTGTGTCCCAGGCGATTTTTGTTATATAATTTGTCCCCCGGGTATGCCATGTGAGGCTGAGAAATGAAAAAACTGACTTATTAGCTTGCTTTTGTAGGTTTTTTCTCAAGGGAAAGGTTTACATTTTGTACATGGACATCGTGCAACGTACAACGTTTTAAATGTTTTACATCTACTCAGCAGATGATGTTGACTTCTCTTTTAAATTTCGCTCTTATCTGTGAATGGTTTTACTTGTTAATGAAGTCATTGTGCAAAGACAGTTTTCTCTTAACTTGAATCAAACCAAAACATTGTACTGAGACCCAGGGGGAATCTCCCAGTGTTACTAATTCATTTTCTTCTTTTCTTAATTCACTGATGTCAAACATATCTATAACTATGTGAAGATTTCTGTCATATTTCATATTGTGTTCCTTGTTTTATTCATTATGTCTCAAGAGCCTTCTTTCACAGAATGCTTCAATATTCATACATATATATGCTCTCTTATTTCTGACTTAAAGGAGAGGGAGAAAATGTGTCATATTATTTAAGCAGAAAATGCCATTACCAGGCTAATTCAAAATATTTCTTGTCAGTACTTTTCTGTTGTACGCTGACATGAGAATAAAATCCCCCGTGACAACTAACAGAGGAAAATCCTAATATATGACATCCATTCATGCGAGCATGCATAGCCATTTAAGAGCATTACAGAGCTTTGCACGACTTCCAGTATTAGTATTAGCATTGTGTGTGTTTACTTAATTTTCTTGATTGGGTGTTCATTAAATGATAAAGGCCACCTCAGTTTGGTACAGAGTCAGACTGTATTCCCACACTACCATAATGGTTGTATTTGCAATAAGTAAATTCTACACTGACACATTTATGTATTAGTGTAAGTGCTCCTTTATTTATGCTGTGGGGTTGTAACATCTTTAATATTAAATGCAGATGCAAATATCATTTATCAGTATGTACTCAGGGGATCAGAATATATTAACAACTTGCATGTGACATGAGCACTTGTATTTATCTACTTTATCATATTAGGTTACTTGTCAGGGGAAAATGCCTAATAGGCTAATTTTCATTAGTTGTGCCTTTTTCCATCTTCATATTCATACTATACTTATGTTGATGTTAAGATTTGTGATGTGGTTACTTTACTTGTTACAAGTAGAGCTGTGGAATTTTACTTTTATATTCAAGCAATTATTTTTTAAATATTATTTTTTACTAAACTCTTTTGAAAAACTGAAACAAACAATAAAAAAACAGGTTCAATTTTGAAGTACACATGAGCCCAGAAGCACAGATGGCTTGTTACAGTTTGAGCAGATGGATGAGTTTTGTGTATCTTAAACCCCTTCAAGACAATTTGATGGTGCACAACAGCATCAATACCACATGCAAACCATCGTTGGAGGGCTCAGGGTCAATGACATCTTCGCATGCTTGCACACTGTTAGTTACACCGATAGAACGCCATTTTGTGGCCTTAGTTCTCTTTGAGGATCAATACAGCTTTCCAACAGTTGATAAGGCATCAATGAGGTTGGGGGGATTTATGAAAAGCAGTGAATTGGACAACCTCTTTTCCAGTGAGTCACCAGGGCAACAGAATAAGAAATATACACGTTAAAGAACCAATATCGGACCACTTCACAACACTAATAACTCTTATATTGTGGGATACACACCTCTAGGGTGTGCCATACTCCGTTTTAAGGATATTACTAGCTGACTAATGTTGTCAAACTCTTTTGACTTTAAAAACAACAACAAAAAAAGACAGTGCAGTTGTTTCATTGCAGTATCTGCTTCAATCTGGTGTGGTGGCGCAGTATGAATAAGAATATCAATACATGACTGGCTGCCACAGAGAAAAGTTTGCGTGAAACACTGAGACATGATGGTAGTCATATAGCGATGATTGTCTGTTGTTAGGCGTCAGACAGCTGGCAGGTTGAGCAGATTGTTTATACATTTAGAGTTCAGGTGAAATAGGCATGAATGTCCCAACCTGAGTCGACGCGTTATCTTTGCAGTTGCCATAGAAAATGATTAATCATTGCTAACTAGCCTGCATGTAGATATGTAGAGTTATATAAGCATGAGCAGGATGAGAAAATTGTAATCAAGGTTACCTCTCTTTTGCAGCATCGAGAGCGTCACGTGCTATTGTGGCCGATATTCTTTGTTCATTCCCATTGTGTCAAATCATATACATGTTGCAGAAAAAAGTGATGTAAGAAAAGGCCAAAACATTAACAAGTATTAAGCATTACTCCTGTAAATGGATAATTCTGTTGCCCAGACACCGATCTTGTCAAGTAACAGTTGTGAAATGCTGAGACGCTAAGAAAAGGCCAGAACATCAACAGTCACGTAGCATTAGCTGGCTGAGACTGGCTGCAAGCCTGATTGGCCAGTGTGACTAAAATTTTTGTCTCCAAGCTTTTACACCCTTCATTAGTTATCATCATCACATACAAATAGATGTTTCCATAAAAAAAGCACACAACAGTTCCAAGCTACTTTGACTTTGTTAATCAGTGGTAGTTTGCACTTGTGGTAAAATTAAATGGCTGAGAAAAAGGACTGAATCGTCTCCAGAGCCAAGAGAAATGTCTGACAATGCACCCTGTGATTTCAGTCAGCTACTCAGATGTCACCATCATCTCAACTAGCCAGACACGACTGTTTTCTCCTTCTATTTCCATCCTCTCAGAAATATTCTCATTTTCTGTATTTGGAATGGATTTTATTTTTTCTTTCAGTAATATTTGTAGACAGACATTGAAGAAGGTCATTGAGCAGTGCAGATCTGTGCCGTGCAGTTTGACAGATATCCCAACATTTGATATGACACATGAGCTTGTCAGATACCTGCAAGTGTCTGGACAAATACTGAATCCCATCATGTAAGCTGAAATAGATCTCAGGTAACATCTACTGTTTTCACTTTCAGGCAAGTACTGAAAATAAATGCATGTTTATGCGCTTTCATATTGCTTTTTGGTAAGTACAGAGCTTGGCTCCTGCCTTCAAATACAAAGATCTGCATACAAAGTTATCCAGAGTGGCTTTTTTTCCCTTGGAAGTGAAGCAGGCCTGAATAAACTTGAAGCCCTGGCCAAACATCCTACTTGAGTCTAGCCTTGGAAAAAACACATGACCGCTGGCTATCTAGTCACTGAGCTGAGGTGAACCACAAATGGCAATGTCACACCATTGCCTTGGGGATGCCTTTGCTCACAGCGGAGACAGGTGAACGAGAACATCTGGAGTCACACGTCCTTCATTTAAGATGTTGGAGTGTGGCCCCTAATTACAGTGGGTTGGTAACTGTCCAATTCCAATGACATTTTTGTTTCATCCTCTTGATGTAGAGGCGCAAATACACGTTCTCAGCACACCTGCCAGATGAGTTGGTAAGTCTTGGTGTGTCTCCCAAAGTTCTGCAAGGAATGCAAATTTAATTTGCAGTAATAACTTTAAAGTTATAATGTATAAAATGCTGTTAAATCAAAACTCAATTCTGATGCGATTTGTGATTATCCCCTTAACGCCGATTGTCGCGAATTTGCATCATACCGCCTTAATCCATATTGCAGCTGAATTGCGCATGCATTCCTCTAATGCCGGTTTGTGCATATTGATCGCACACCTAGGAACCTTTTGCAAGCACTGGTTTCTCGTCGGACCGGACAAAGTGAAAACTACATCCGTTGTGTTGTTGTTACAATGTAATGGTTGTATTCTAGCTGGTGCTATAATGTAAACAGTTGTAAACAATTTTGTGGCTTTTATGATGCACACTTTAAGAATTTTGAAAAAAAAAATGTTTGTTGCATTTAAGCATTAACGCCTGTTGTTGCTAATTTGCATCACACCTAAATTTATATCTATTTAATGTGCTACAGAAAAATTGACAAACTCCTCTTAATTTAGGATCAATTTGAAAGCAAAAACACAAAGAATTATTTTTTTTAACATAATTCTAAATGATTTCAGGCGTCAAGGGGCCAATAGCTGTTGAACATGCATGATATCTATCTACTGTTTGATCTTGTTTCACTGTTTACTCTCCTACAGATGTGTCAGAGTTTCCTATTGCTGGCAAAATATGCTGGTGCTTTCATTTTGAAGCAGTTATTATCCATCTAAAATGCATCTTAAAACAACATCTTGTGCACAAATTAATGCCAGACTTCTTTATTAAAATGTAAGCTTGTTTGGCTGCAGTGTAAACCAATACTAGTCCCTACCAGTCATCCCAGTATCGCTGTAATCATTTTGGAGTAAATATTCAGATTATACGCATGTTTCTAAAGAGATGTTCATATTTCCATTTTTTCTGTTGTTTATCCTTACAAAATCTACACATGGCAACTAATTCTACAGTACATAACATAACGTTAAAGACCTGTGTAGGATTTAGGTGAACATATTGGTAGAAATGGAAAAGACTATAATATTTGTTTTCATTAGTGTATAATCATCTGTAAATAAGAATGCTTGTAATTAAATTAAATTAAATTAACATCTGAACCATGGCTGCATATTCCTGGATACAAAAATAAAATACAATAAAATTAAAGCACATGCTAGTCCATATAGAGTTATTATATAGTGATCATTGATGCCTGTTTGCAGTATAATGATGCCAAACAATTTCACTTCACATGTGGGTGTTTTCAGATAGACAGCCAACAGGGTTTATAGACACGCACTCAATTTAGAATTGCTCTCTACAATGGCACAGAGGGGAAAATATAAAAGTCCTCTTTGGAGGACTCCAAAGGATTTTTTATTCATCAGAACTTCATTTGTTTCTCTATTGCACAGTGACTTCTAAGACGAGGCAGCATCTGCAGCAGGGATAAGACTAATATGGAGTTGACAGATAATACCGTGATTTGACACACTGCTTTGCAATTCCAGGGACGTACATGGCCATAGTTTAGGTGATAGAAAGTCAGTGGATCTCATAACAACACATGCATCAGGGTTTAGACTGAATGAAACTATTCAAAACCAAAAGTATACTTTTGGTTTTGACAGAATAGTGCGAGATAATGAGTTTGCAAAAGAAGAGGAGGAAAAAAATGTGAACAATTCATGCAAGCATGTGTCTTTCTTTGTCCTAAGGGTTATTTCTCCATCTGACAGTTGTAATGTCCACTAAATGCTGCAGCATCATCACGGTAGAGAACAACAAACTGCAAAGATTCAAGTTCAGTGTTCACACGATAAAATCAGTGAGGTGGTATGAACATGCGAAGCACATATCGCTGTTTGTTAACTGAAAGAAGAGACAGCAGTTGCATGTGTAAAAAGGCAATTACTGCTCCCACACTTGTTTTCACAGACTAGTTCAGTTTACTGCTCAGTGTTCTCAGGTTTAAATTACAGAACACAGCATAAAGGCACCATAGTAAAATACAGACAAGACATAGATACGGGTGTGAGGAGGATGACTCAGCTGAGCTTCACCATATTATATATATATATATATATATATATATATATATATATAATTTTAAAATATTATAATTAAGAGAGACATAAACTCTCCAGTTATGTGTTTCATTTAAAAAGTGTCTTTCTGTCACACCACAGCTGAGGTCATTTACAGAAACACTATCACATCATAGTTTAAGACACCTTATGCCTTTGCCATTTTGCCCTTCGTTGGCGCTGAGACTGTTAATCTTCCGACAAAGGATTCACGCAGTCAGCTTGGAAAATCGCCAGCACAGATAGCGGTACAAGCCTTGTACGGGCTCAGTGTTGGTGACAAATTGTTCATTTTGAAATTGCTCTTTTAGAATCGCTGTGCATGAACACAATTCATAGGACATATATTTGTGTATATACCAGTTTTTATAACACTTTACAAGATCAACGTTATGCCTAAAAACTGTCGTGTCCCAGGACGCACCTTCAATAGATCTCAGGTTTCCGCACTTCCAAATCCCAAAACAGGGCCTGAAAGAAAAGTTCTCTGCCTTCAAACCGTCAGATGTGAGGATGCCTCAGGCAAACAATGGGACCCGTCTTCATCACACACCTACTGTTACGTGTGTAGCAAATGCCTCATAACAAGTGAGATTGAGTTGCAGATGTGGGTTTGACTGTTTAGTTGTTTTGCGTCTAAAAAGCAAAACTATCCAAGCTTTTCTTTAATGTTGTCACTCAGCTTTGCCTTATCTGCCATCTCTCCTATTATGTCAACAAACAGTTGACAGTGACGCTGCTCTGAGTGCCTCCACTGCTGTTATTAGGGCCTGCCTGTGTTTGAGTATCGTGTCATGACTACTGTTACTATCATTTTTTATTTAGCAGTAGTAAATGTTAATGCTGTTAATGAGATGATAAATGAATGGGCCGATTAATGAAGTATGAACAGATGTCTGGAATTGAAACCTCTGGCCACCAGGTGTTTCGAAGAGCTTATTGGTAAGGACCAGATCACTTTAAGCACTGTGTTGTCCAGAATGCACTGGATGATGCACATCAAAACAGCCCTATTATGGTCTGTGTATGGTGAAGGGCAAGTTGGCACAGGTGGATGTGCCATGCAACATAATACACCACTGCCCTGAAATAGTACCTTGATAGCATAGTAGATTAATTAAGTGTAATTCTAAATTCTGAGTCCTGAGCAGCACTAGACTTACAATATATATGTTTTATTAGGTTTCATTTGCTATGTTTCTGTTTGTGTGTTATGCCAATGGGCAGCTCATCTCTGCTTGGAGTAAAATGCCAAATGATGCTCTGTGGTACTACAAGGTACTATTTCAAAAATATTATTAAAAATGCATCTATCAAGCCATACATCCATTTTTCTTATCCGGGGGCCAGGTCGCAGTGGCAGCATGCTAAGCAAGGTAGTCCGTTCGTCCCTCTCCCCAGCAACATCTTTCAGCTCGTTCTGGGGGAACATGAGGCCAGATAAGGTATATAATCCCTCATATAACCACCTCAACTGGCTCTTTTTTACACGAAGGAGCAGCAGCTCTAATCTGAGCTCTCTCTGGATGTCTTAGCTTCTCACCCTGTGTCTGCGGGTGAGTCCAGCCACCCTATGGGGGAAGCTCATTCAGCTGCTTGTATCCGCGACCCCATTCTTTCGGTCACTACCCAAAGCTCGAGCCCATAGGAGAGGTTTGAAACATAACTCAACTGGTAAATCGAAAGCTTTGCCTTCCAGCTCAGCTCTCTCTTCACCACAATAGCCCGCTACAACAGCCACATTATTGTAGTGCCAATTCACCTGTCCATCTTGAGCTCCATTTTGCCCTCCCCTCGTGAACAAGACCCCAAGATACTTGATCTGCTTCACTTCGGGCAGCAACTCACTCCCAATCCAGAGGGAGCAATCCACCGTTTTCTGGCAGTGAACCATTGCCTCAGAATTGTAAGTGCTGATTCTCCACCTAACAGCTTCACACTCAGATGCAAAATCCCCCAGTGTATGCTGAAGGTCACGCTCTGATGAAGCCAGCAGAATCACATCATCTGCAAAAAATAGAGGTCCTAGAACTGGATAACTTTTTCCTGGGCTGCACCTTGAGATACTGACCATTAATTTCACAAACAGGATCTGTGACAGGCGTATACCTGGCAGAGTCCAGCACCCACTGGAAGCATGTATGACTTTGGTTATATAGAGTACCCCATATTTCTGCAGTACCCCCCACAGGACTGCCTGGGTGACACGGTTGTAAGCCATCTCCATGTCCACAAAACACATGAGCAAACTCCATGATGGCCTAGCAGCCTTACAAGGTTAAAGAGCTGGTCCAGTGTTCCATACCCAGGATAGAACCCAGACTGTTCCTCCTGGATCTGATGTTCAACAGTCAGCTGGAGACTCCCTTCCAGCATCCTGGAATAACCTTTTATCAAGGAGGCTGAGCAGCGTGATAAAGATAGATACCACGCTAGAGATCACAGAATCTGGCCCCCTTTTTTAAAAGTGTGAACCACTACCTCAACCTGCATTTCGATTGGCACTGTTCCTGACCTGCACATGACACAAAGAGGCATGTCAGCCAAGACAGCCCCACAATGTCCAGAGCCTTGAGCAAATACAGGTATTGCCAGTGTAATATTGGTAGACACTAACATTTCCACCAATACTATAAGGTATTTTCAACTTATAGGGTTAAAGTACAAATTCAGAAAATGAAAATGATGAAAATCCAAGCTGGAGTCATGTCCTGCTGCTGTTGCAGGAGCATCTGCAGTCTGAAAGGAGGCATACAGGCTGTCCATGTCAAAGAAAGATGAGCTTGACATCTGCAGTTCAGCAGGCTCGCTCTGACCCATGCCTCTGCCTGTCCCCTTACTGCAAGCTGCCTCAACACCTGTCTGAATTAAATGTTTTGCAGTGTGTGTGAGCCAGTCTTACTGGCACAGTCGCTACTGTGGTTGGGAGGAGCGAGACCTTCCATGTTACTGTAAGTAAGAGTGTGAATGGTGATTCCAGGATAATGGTTAAAACAACAAATTAGTATTAATGTTTCAAATGTTTTGCAGTGTTCATATTTTAATGCTAAATTTTGTTCTGTGTTCTCTAAGGTTTTCTAAACATAACTCAAGCTCATACCACTGAAAAGGTTGGATTTCTCATATTTCTCTTGGGTTCTGATTACATAATTAATACTTTATTATTATAGTAACCATAGACACACAATCAGGAAATAGTGGGCATATGTACAGTCTGTCTAGGATTGATGGGCCACAGTAGACTGTGACCATTTTGAGTATGCTAGTGTAATACACATGTACCTGATCTTGGTTGCTTCCATCTAATCTACTTTCTGTCAGGGACCACTGTGATCAATGGTTTGTTTATTTGCCTGTGTAATAAGCAAATTATGCTAAGCGGGAGAAGTCACCTCTAGCATTAACCTGCGTACATTTTAATCAATGACTTAAGTGATTTTTATCAGGATGCCACAGGCAATGAGGTGATAGAGCCAGTTACAGACTGGAATCTGTCCTTTTTAATGTCAAAGACACCCAGTTGTGTTATTTACTAGTTCTATCAGAGAAAGCAATTTTTCTGGAAGTCACCCATCCAAGAAGCAGCATTCATCATATCTGCAATTAATGGCCTTATTTATCACAACCAACTGCAATCCCAGTAGAATTACAGTTTTGTCTTAAATATTTATTTTGATTGAGCCAGTTCTGTATGACCATACGACCTGTTAATTAAAATCATTGTAAACATTAGGCAGTAAGGCATAAGTCATACAACCAGTTCCTTTTCTTCCTGCTCTGTTATTTAAGTGGGAGCAAAGTTTGGAGTTTAAAGATAACAATATCAGAAAAAAAAGGGTTTATAGAACAGCCTAACGAGGACATGCATACACATATAGTGCAGACTTTGCTAAACTATCTGCATTGTGTGTATGTATGCATTTTGTTGTGGGTGTATAAGCCTTTATTCCTATTATAAGATGCATTCATTTCAAAACTGGGTTGTGCTCAGCTCAGTGGTGGGATGAGGACTGTGAAGCAGCTGTGCTGGGTAGTTTAACATAGTGTAATGCCTTGCTGGACATATTTTAGGAATTCTCTTTCATTGATGATTGACTTGAAAAAAGTAAAACAAGGTATCTGCATCAACAACTGAGCTCTTCCAATTTTTTTTTCTCATGGAGGTAACTGTTTAAGTGCCATAGCTTTATAATAATTGTACTGAACAATTATATCCCTGAAGTTTAGAGGTTTTAGTGTTGGAAACTGTGACTAAGTTGGGAGTCACTGTCAACATTCATCCATTACATTCTGTCTCGGTCTATGGAATTTTCATGCATGATGATTGTCAGGTTACTATAATGAATAAAACTGATCATGTGCTAATTATTGTTGTTCATAACTGTAATCATTCACCATTATAATCATTGGCATTAACACACAAGCACTGCCTTACCATATTTGTGTGACTGTACCCTTTTCATTATAATAGTTATTAACATGGTATCATTTTAGTTGTCACTAGCAACCATTGCCACCCTCCTGACATGTTCAACATACGTACATATGTGACAACTTGCACTTAAAAAATAATAACATACATGTGTAAAAGATGATTTGTAAGATTGTAATGTAATTAAATGGCTAGAAAAGATCACTGTAGTAAAAACTAATTTGTGACATCAAAATACATTGAATCATCTAAAAGGAAAAAGTAAGGATAAATTTAAAATCCATGATGCAGTTTGATTTAAAAAAAAAAAACTACAAAGCAAAAGCATCCTTGTCATCCAGAGCAATTTTCATTGATATGTTCCTAACTATCACGATTAAATTAAATTAGCACAATAGTGCACTAAAAAAAAACAAAACATTTTGAGACAAATAGTCTTACAAGAGCCTCGCAATGATGAATGTTGTTAATCTGCAGTTGTAGTATTCACATTGCACATAGGAAATATTGATATTGTACAGTTTAATATGCACTGATATTGTGCATAAGTGAATTTGTCAGTTTCGGTGTGTGTGGTCTACTGGAAGCAGTGTTGGTTGTAAAGTCTGACAGCAGCAAGACAGAACGACCTATCACCACCCACCACGATCTCTCCTTCACACACAGTGGGTGAAGCAGCCTGTCACTGAAGGAGCTGTCCAGTACAGGGTAACAGGGGAGTGGATTTTCATTTTTGTTCCATCCCACTCCCACAAAAACACTTCTGCCCCATCCTGATCCTTGAAAATTCCCAAACCAGGAAGAACAACTCTTGTCCTGTTCCTGTTCCTACTACTAGTTCGTGAGGTAGTCCATGATCCATGCTGTGAGGTGGTGGTCCACTCTGTGCGCTCCATCATGGCTGTCAGAAATGTGGGCTGCGTGGTATTGCGTGGTACACTGAAGAAATCAAAACAAAATTCTCACAGTGCTCCTTGCTGCTTCCAGGTGAAAGAGGGATCTATGCAGGAGGTAGATGACAGTGTCATCCACCCAATTCCAGGGTGATAGACCAACTATAGTTGTCCATTGATGGGCTCACCAGGGGGCGGACACAGACTGGGACCAGCCACAACAGGGCCGTGTTAGTGCCACAGGCCTGTAGGTGTTGATGTCCTTGGGGCTCTGAGTATTTGACACTGGTGTCATGCACAGTGGTTTCCACAGCTGTGCCACTCTCCTCAGCCTGAGGTTCAGGTTGAAAATGTGCTCAACTATCCTGTACAACTGGTCTGTACAGGACTTGAGAAGCCTTGAATGGATGCCACCCTTTCTCACCTTGATCCTCCTGACTTCTTTCCTCCCTTGTAGTGTTGTGAAGCACAGATTGGGGCAGGGGCTGTGTGCTGGAGGTTATGGGTAGGGGGTGGGTCATTGGACAGGAATTTTTGAAGGAGATTTTTTCCCTCCCTGATGCTCTCAGCCCCCTCTGCAAAAGTGTTTAGTGTTTATTTCCTGACCTAAAGATCCTTCTTTTTCCTTAAGGAGAGCCATTATATCCCACAGCCCAGTTAGCATCACAGAGAACTTCCCACACAGTTGCATCAAATAGTCCTTCAAAGCATCATCAACCTTGTTGGATCATCTTTTCACTGTTTGAGTGACAGCTCGCTACCTGTGTACAAGAGGTTTGTCACGGGCCGGAGGTGCAAAAGGTTGTGATCAGGTCTTCCCAAGGGAGAGACGGGTGATGAGGTACATAACTCCTTGGTTCTGGCATAAAATAAATCCAGTATTTTATTGTCTCTGTGGCATGTTACATATTGAGTGAATGTGGGCAGCATGGAGGACAGAGAGGCATGATTAAAGCCACCAGAGATAAGAAGACGGACATGTAGGTTCTGTGTCTGCAGCCTTCTTGTAACTGAGTGGATGACATCACAGGCTGCATCAACATTTGCAGGGGGGAATATACAACGCTATTATGATAACGTGAGAATTTCCTCAGAGGATAGTAGGGCCTCATGCTTACGGCTAACAGCTCAATGTCCTTACTGCAGAGTTCACAGAATTAAACCGTAGATCACTGATGGATACTGCCTTCCCTCCTACCTTCCTCTTACCGCTCTGCTTTGTCCAGTCTGCCTTCAAACCCTCAAACACAGTGTTCGTTACTGGAGTCACAGTGGTCAGCCATGTCTCCGTGAACGTAACTCATCTATCTTAACCGGAGATTTCACATCCCTATGATGATCAAGGGGATGACTGGTTCGTAACGTCTCCGCCTGGTGTGGCGTTCAACCTCGGTGTGGCTCCCCTTTGTCTTCCTCCTCAGCTTGCAGGGAACATTGGTTCTCTCCCCCAGAAGCACTGCCGTGCTATTGAGGGCTATCGCAGCTGATGCCCAGTGTAGGAAACTACAGAAGAACAGGCTACCACTTATGCAGCACCATGATTTGATATAACTGTTTTCTGATCTGCCATTGCCACGGTTAAGATTTGGTTAGGTTCAGGTACTGCCTAAAAACTACTGGCCACCAGGCATGTAACCAAGCAACTGTTGTTCTTGTGACAAGCTATGACAAACTTGGGACCTTTTACAACATCACAAGTTTCCTACAAGTTTCTTAATTTCCTATATCTAAAAATAATCATAATCTTAACTTCCAGTTTCAACAATTGGAGGTCTGCTAGTGTGTGAGGCTTCTATCTATGCAGTGCGTCATATTTGGTCTAGTTTGTTATGTAAGTTATAAGTCTATGGGTATTGTGGGTCATCAGAGCCATGCCAAAAACAATATACATAGTACTTTTTAGATAAATATAAAAACCTCCTCTCCAAAGGTTCTGCAAAGGTTTGCAGAGCACACTCAGTTATGGCGGGGCAGAATTAGTGGGTCAATAAAGGAGGAGAGAAAAGTGTTTTAGGGCAGTAATGCCAAGAGCGCTGATCATCATTTGAAGTCCTAAACCAGGGATCGCTGCCAGGGGAAAGGGAAGAAAACTCTCTAGCAGCCACCACAAATTACATCATAGTAGGATTAAGAAAAACTTTGTGTAGCTTTTGCTTGTGCCACACTTCAGCAGGTATTTCTGAGTCTTTAACAGTGGCCATCAGTGCGTCAGTAAATGCACCAGAAATGTAAGCCCACACTTCCTTAATGCTACGTCCAACATGCAAACACATCACACTCTCGCTTTGATAGTAGCAAGGATTATCCCTGCCAGCACAGAAAGCATATTGCTGCCAGTTACTTTCCAGAGAAACAACTATACAGAGTGCAATTGCCTGTTGCTCCTTTCAATCATCACAAGCCATATATAATGAGCTCTTGATTCCACATGGAGCAAAAATGGAGGTAAAAACATGGATCAAAACAAGAGAATTTGCAAAATGTAAGTAAAGACAGGAAAGAAAAAAGAAGTAAGAGAGAAAATGAAATAAGGTGCAGTGGCCTGAAATAGAACAGCCTCCGACATGCTGCTGCATGACATTATGTTGAGACCCATTGTGAAGAGGCACACTGGTGAAGGAGTGCATTGAATTTTCTACAAGCTGTTTTCCACCTCTTGCATAGAGTAAGTCAGACAATGCATAAGTTGGCACTGGCATGACTGCTGTCACATGGCTGTGCAGTGGAAGCTCAATGAATGGACAACAAATAGATTGTGAAAACACATTCAGCTCAAAAACTACAACTACAAAGCTATCTTAAAAAAAAATGTGTGAAAAAGAATCCGGGGCCCAAACAAAATGTGAAAATTGGAAAGTAGGTGCCTGTGCAATGTATTATAATGTATGCAATCTATTGGATATTTTGACATGTACAATCTTCTCTGTCTCTGTCTCAGGTGTTGCCAGAAGTTGGCATTTTATATGAATTTGTCAAACTGCAAATGTGCTCAGCATGTTTAGAGTTTGCTGTTTACTGAGTGCACATATTTTCATTGATTTCCTATTTTATATATGCACATACAGCAGTATAGGCTACAGCATGTTGCATAAAGCTGTCTTTGAAATCATTTGGTGCCTAGATGTGTTTTCACACTATTAAAGATGCAGTGAGCTCTTTAGGCAGGGGACAGACAGGTCAAGCAGAGTGGAGGCATCCACATTTCTAAGTTGTGAAAACATCTTAATGACAATGTTTTTAATGAGACGAATGTCGGACCACGCACACACACACTCACAAACACCAAATTTTACCTCGTCTATGCCACAAGAATGATTCTAATGTTACAAATCGAACTCAAGAAACCAGATATACTTACCAGGCACACAGCCATATCATGTCATGCTCGTTCACTGTCAACTCAGATTTCTATTGCTCAGCTACAGCTCAACTCGTCATCAAAATCTCTTCACCAATACCAATCAATATTTCAGCAGTGAATTCCAAGAATGATTTTAGTCGTTCCACACGCTATCACCCATCTTTCCATTTAAATCTGAGGAAGTCAGTCTCATTACAGTTCAGCCTCACTTAATCTTCCTGCGTTTGATTCTTTTCTTTGTGTTTAACTGTTTGGGCATTAAAATTGAGCTTTAAATGATTACTTGACTTCCAAGTTGTGTATGTGTGCATTCATGTGTGTAAGTGTGAATGCTGGTTTGTGTGTGAGAATTTAAATGTTCCTTCTGACAGTTAGTTGTTCATTTAAGCTTGCACGCGGGGGGTGGTTGTGTGTGTGGGGGGGGTGAGTGGACTCCCAGAATGGCTACAGCCTGATAGGGTGCAAATCTAACTATGGGCCTATTCTGCTGCTATAGGGCTTAATGTCACTCCTGCATTTGGAGACCGAAGAAAATCCCAGGAATGATTATGAAAAACGAGATTGGTTTTCACTGTGTTTAGCACATTTTCATTCCCCAGGCACAAGCAGGGGATTCTTAGAGAGAGTGGTCTGTCTGTCACTTTAGCAGCATGCTGTTACATTGTCAAGGAAATGACTTCTGGATATGTGCTGTTCACACAGAGCTTCATATAGGACTGGCTCATACAATCTGACAGTGATCCATGGTTTTACCCTATAACCTAAAGTACAGCCCAGATCTGAAACAAGCCAAACCGTCCACCCAGGTGTGTTACAGTATAACCTCGATCCCCCCCTCTGACAAAAGTGTACAAGTCTCATCCGGAATGACACAAGCTACTACGATATGTTCATATGGACATAAAAAGAATACTATGGTGCATGCAGGAATCCACACATGCACACACACACGCAAACACACACGCACAACGAACACTGTCGAAAAGCCAGCTTTATAGATGAGAATTGCTGATCTTGTGTGGAGCAACACCTCAAAGCCAAATTTCTGCCTGTATTCTGATATCAATGCCACATTTTAGCAAATACTGATAAGAAAACAATACTGATCGGGGGGCTGCTGCTGCCCCCAACTAAAGACAGCTTGTCTGGGTTGCACTTCAAACCAAACTTCAAAACTGTCATACTACCAGTAAGGAATGCCATATATCTGCCTTGAGATCTTTGAAACAGTACGACATTTTTCAAAAGATCCGACTAATTCCAGGATATTTACACAACAAAATAATTTGGCAGTCCTTCCTGTGCCAATATCGTAAATGCAAAAAAATTGCACTTGAAATTTTGCTTGAGGCAAAGTGATTATATTAAACTGTGGTATTTGGATTAAAGAAAAAAGATGATATCCTCAAATTAAAAGTAATTAGCTAATGTATGTGGATTACTATCTTAATGAGCAGATCAGGCATTCACATGGAAGAAAAATGTCTTACTTGTTTTTTCAAATTGTTTCTAAAAGTAATTACAGGTTTTCATCGGCATCTGATTAGCTTGCAGTTGTGATCATTCTTGTTTTACTGTTTTCTTTGAAAATATTATGAACCAACTATTAAAAGGATGAAACCCAGGAAAAAAAAATGAATGTGATAAAAATAGCTTAAACACACACACACACACACACACACACAGGCCAAACAGTCACACTGCATCAGTGCACCTTTTTCGCTCAATGAAATTCAATTATGAAAAGAAAATGTTGAATCATCACAATTCACTGAATGGAACTAAAATGAGATGCAAATAAGTGTGGTACTATGCATTTGAGGCATTTTGTCACACCATAATGGTATAATGTTGATAAGGGAAGTGAGGCCAAAATAAATTCATTCAGAGTAACAGAAATAGAGAGAAAGACTGAGAAATATAAAAAGCATCAAGTGTAATACGGGGAAGCGAATGTACATACTGTAACATGATATAAATAGATGTGGAGGGTGACTAAAACAGCATATTAATAACATAAATTACGCATTCCATTTGAGATTTGCTTGTAACGTGTTGACTTTCATGCGTGATGGCTGTTTAATTTAAATATATTGGACCCTGTTTTATCTTCCGCAAACCATTAGGTTATTATGCTTTCATCCAGACATCTACTCAGAAGAAATAATCTTCTTTTGGGTAATGTGACAGCCCAATAGAAGGCTTAAATGCACCATTAACACCAGGTCTGTGGTTCTTGGAAATGTCTGCCAGCCTGTCTGCCTCCCATTTCAACATGGCGCAATTTGAACTGTCACAGTTCACACTGCTCTGTTTCGCCCTGATCACTGCGCTGCCAACATGTCAGAATCTCGTTAGCCAGTGAAAAGCCACCAAATCTTAGCCCATGATGCCTACAGCTCTGCCTCTACGACACAAAATGTTCTATGGTCTGTGTCTGTCTGTAGCATCTGTCAGTGCCAGTGGTGGTGCCAGAGACTTATCTCCTGTTAGCTACATTCATTTGCATATGTCCTTGCAGTTGTTTGGCATGAGCTCGTACTGACAAGAGGGGGCAAGAAGACTTGTAAGAGAGCTACGACACAATTATGATAGATCCTGTCCATCTGCATCTGATTTGGTCTGATTTGGCCTGATTTTGTGGTTCTGTTAATGCTGTTTAACTTGGAAAGGGGCCAAGCAGCACTTAGTCTGCCTAGAAATTGCTGTCATTAATGTGTCCATGAGTCATTATTGAGTCCAAAAGTGCCATTCTTTACTTGAGCTGCTTGTGATAGTATGCTTAAGAGTGGGTGGTTGATGGCGAACAGGGATTTTGTTTCGTTACTGTGCATGTATTTGATACTCATTTGGACCTCTGGCTTTTTGCAACCCTCAGGCTAAGAGTTTATTACTCTGCAATGGACCTTATTACAAACAAACAAGTGCAGTTTGGAACAAGCACATGTATTCACTTGAACCTGTGAAAATATATTGAACACATTAACTCATTAAAAGCCAGCGTTTCAGGATGATATAGGCAACATGATCAGCTTTTACAGTTGGTCTATATTTCTGAGACTGTGGTCTTGCTGGATATTGTTGAATTGGTAAAGTCTAAGGTGCAGTGTTGTTTTTATGTATATTGGTCTGATTGTTGCTAAGAAACAGGAAGAAAGTCTGGGGCACTATAATTGACACTTGATTTTCTTTTATTTTTTTACTCTTGTTTTATCCCTAAAGGTAGTGTGCCGCTAATGAACAAACAATTTATGACTGAACAAGCCCATTTGACTAAATCTAGTTTAGTAGCACAGGTGCGGCACATTGAACTGAACCTGTGCACCGCACGAACCAGGACCATCTCACCTCATCTCAGCTCATAATACCACAAACATCACACCAACTGAACATACCAGTATCACAGAATCGGGTCAAATGTCACTGCGATGTCTCTCTGAGTTTCTCTTTTAAAATGCTAAATAATTCATGGGTTACCCATTTACACATGTGCAGCTTTACATACAGATCAAATGAGTTAGGCTGCAAACCATATTAGGAGCTGGTCAGAAATGTAATTGCAGCGAGGTGATTATTTTTTTCAGAAATTCCACCAGGCACGACTGCGGAGCTGATTATGGCAATTCTGGACAATGCTTGCAAGTCCACCAGACCAGAATAAGCACCTAGTCTATGTCTGACAGATTCTGCATCAAGCTGCACAGAGCACAGGTGCAGGAATGGCTCAGAAAATCCCATAAATGATCAAAATAAAACGTTAAATCGCAATCGTACATCAACAGTAAACACAATTAAAACCATTTCACTACGTAGCCTACTTACCCATGATAGAAGCGCAAACATCATGGAAAAACGACCAAATCAGCAAAATTGAAGCAAGTCAGCAACCTCCGGTGGGGTTTGAAAGTGTGTGGAGAATCGTAGCCGGAAGTGACGCAGCCTTTAAATGAGAGTTGAGCAACGTAAGATTGCAGACTGACAAATTGAGACAACAGCTGCAACATATTGACTTTTGCTTGCTGTTTTTCTTTCTGTGCACAGGACCTAGCTGTATGTCCTAAGCTTTGTGATTGTGCCATTCAAATTAGAACCACAGAAGTCTGAAACAAAATGGCATTAGCCTAAAAAACAGCATGTATACAGTACATGAAATCTGTACATACATAAACGTACTTATTTCCAGAGAAAATCAGCATGACTTACTGGTGATGGATTATATCAAAGAATGAGTTGTGTGCTCTCAGCTCACTCCATGGCACATGTGACATGTGCATTTCAGCAATGGGGAATCATTCCATAAGGGACATCAGTTCTTTCTTTTTCTTTCTCTTGCTTTGACACTCTTCTAAATGCAAAGTTCATTGTTCAAGGATTACAAATTGAAAAAAAAAAAATCCAATTTTGCTATGCTAAGGTTCTCATATACAGGAATTGCTAGAGCCAACCAATGCTCAATAATAAATAGATAAACTCAAAAGAAAAGAACTCTCACTTAAAATTCTGTTTTTGTTTGACTCGTCTAGAGAGGTCAGAGTGCAGGGTCCAGTGTCTTTACAGACCTTCTGCTGTAGTATATACATATCATTTCAGATGGACAGCTTGATGTGATGTAAGCTTGTGTGTGTACACGTCCTTTTTTTATTAGTGATTAAAAGACAGTAACTATGGGCTCCGGGGCTTATCTTGTTACTGAGCAGCCTCAAGGTTAATACTATCCCTATCTTTTATTTAATGTAGAGATCCTTTGTTGCTTTAGCGGTCCTTTACTCATTTCACATTGCAAGCCCGGAGTGATGCTTTCCAACTGACAAGGCCATATTCCAAATGTGTTCCATGGCCATCTGCACTCGGTGGGAATAGAGAATCAATCATTTGCTGTGGAGAGGTGAAAGGTGTCCATGGCCTCTGCCGCATACACTAATGCTGTCTACAAAGCTACACTGCCAACGCACAGCCAGTTACCAGAGACAGGTCCTAGAGAGTGGATGTTTGTACATACACTTTCAAGATCCTGTGAATTAAACCGATGCAGCTGACCACCTAAGCACAAGCCTTATTAACAAAGATGTGTGTTACTCCAAACACACAACACGTAGTCATTGTTTTCTTTTGAAAGAAGAAATATGGAACACATGAAATTTTTGAGTTTTGGTCAGATTAAGTGTGTTGATTCAGGGGACTGTTTTACAAAAGTATCTTGATTAAAGGGAAAACTGAAGCCTTAAACGCTTAATTTAGGAGTGAACTTAACTGTCCGCTCAAGCCAACACATTACATGCTATTGCATGGTATATGTAAAAAGGAAATATTACTAAATCAAATGTGCTGACTTATGTGGAGCGTGTTCTCTGCGTCTGTCTCTGATGTGTGCAGCATGCTTCCTTCAATGAGCATGAGGCAAGTTACTTAACAGCATGGGTCCACTGCTCTAATCATTATGTTGCGATGTGAGCATCCCCTCTCACGTGCTGCACTACTCAAAGGCAGGAACCGCCGTGTTGATGTTGGAGCAACGATCTGGATTGCTTGTATTCGCTATTTGCTTTAAGCGCATCCACGCTCTCACAGCGGAGCCTCTGCCAAGTTGCATTGTGGTTTTGGTGATGCCCTCTGATGCATCAAAGAGCAAACCACAACTTTGCACTTGACTCCCAACTGACGTGCACCTCCGACATTCACTCCTGACTGCTTCAATAAATCAAAATCCTCTGCACAGGAAGACGATGGACAGGTTTGGCCTAATGAAATGCAAGGAGAACAAGCTTGATGTTGTTTTTTATTCAACTTGTTTGGCCATTCAGCAAGTGGCCGACTGGACTTTTCAGCTTGACGAGCTTGTTTGTTAGCACTAGCGGCTGCCACATTGCCTGCTATGTGGATGCGAACGTCACATTTTAAACTACATTTTGATGCGCTCGTCATGGCACATCTGTACGGGCTGCAGTTATACCGGGCAGCTTCCAGCTGTGAGTGAGGACAGAGTGTGTTGTATACTGTCGTCTACTGATGGTAAATAAATGCCTTTTTTGTTGTGTCTGCAAGGCCAGCAAGTTTGAGATAGTGAAATAGAAGCGAGTCAAGAGAGAGAGACTGCTGTTGTTCTGCGAAGTTACAGTGTGCTTTCTTTTTCCCTTACTTTCTTTTTTATTTGTAGCACTCTGAACTACCTCAGCCTGTGTGTGGGGAATACTTTTACAGCACAAGTGGCCAACAGGTTTGTAAGATTTACCCGCAAATTTCATATTTTACCAGAATTTCGCCATTGCATGGTGATCTCCTATCTCCTGGCCAGTAAACAATAAGCTGCCATTTAAATGTAATATATGCTGCCAGGATGGCCTGTTTAAGAAAGACGCAGTATTTTGCATTATTTCGTCATGCTGTTGGTATTAAGTGGTGTCATCACTTTCTCGTCATTTGCAGAGCATGAGCAGAGTAGTTGCAGCTGTTTGATAGACTGTTAGGAAAATAAATGGGGTGTCAATTGGATAAATATGTTGAATCAAATGTAAAATTTGAATTAGATACATATTTAGATAGATCTTTATTTGACCACGCTGTCTGCGTGGGTGGAAAAAGAGTCGTGTACAGTTTCCTGGCAAGTCCAACCTTGTCTTTTTTGTGGAGAGTACCTTTTCTATGCCTTTATAGCTTGTCAAGACCCTTGTGATATACGGTACACCGTCTACTCAATAAGCACTAAAACAATAAAATCAAAATACAACAGGAAAACAAAGGGAAAAGAAAGTAGAAGGAAGCATCTGAGGTTCAAAGAAATATGGTATTATTATTTCTGCTTGGATATCCTGGTGTGAATTTGCCAGAGACATTTGTCTGAAGTAATAGCTTTGTCAGTTATGTCATTGACTCACCATGGGAGACAGTCAAGGAGGGATTACATTTTTGGGCACTCTATCATTACAATTCGAGAACTGCTGACTTGTATATTAGCTCCCAATAGGGAACAGCGCTTCCACACCCTCCCACAGAGCACACTGTGAACATGTCACAAAAAAAAGGGATGAGATATAAATGAAACCAAACAATTATTTGGTGTTTACATGAAAAAAAAAAACATGCTGGAATGTCAAGGTTTCAAACAAGAGAGGCTTGTTTTGTTCCCTTCTCCCTCCTCGATGCTGTGAGTGATTCATCCCCTGTTGAGCCACGTTGCTCCAGACGGAGCCTCAGTTTGAAAGGTGCCCTGTGCGTCTTCTGTCATCTAAGCCAAACGGATCCGTCGTGACTGTGAATGAAAGTACATTTCGTGTTTGTTTGTCTGACAGAGTTTGTCAAAGATGTGATTCACAGACCCACATGTAGGTCAAATAGCGTTTGGAGTCATTTTCAAACGCGCTGTAATAATTGCAGTCACCTTTGCTACGACGGGCAGAACGCAGGATGCGTGCTTCTGCGTTGCTTCTTCTGCCATGTTTTTAGGCTCTATTTTGATATTTGAAATCTGATTTTATTCCGTTTATATATGCTCTCAGTGGACTCTATTAAAACAACAACCGCCAAAAAAATCCATATATCCATGTCCTTCTGACCACACACAGCTACTCTCCGCTGATACTGGGTGATCCATGTTGCTTCGGTCCCTACCCCTGAGGCCATTAAATGCTGGTTTTCTGAATGCTTTCTGAAGCAAAACGAGCCTCGGGGTCCTCATCTGTGGCCCCGAAGACCACTGTCATGCTCTAACCAGCATTGTAAAGCGCCCTTCTACCAATGTAAAGACTCATGCAAATTGTAGAGCTGTAGTTTCCGATTGTGGCCTAAAATTGTACAAAAACCCAAAGTCTTTTGACAGCTGTATTGCATCTTACATCTGCTGCAAAATTGATATCATTACTCTGGTTCAGGACTTTGGGGATCACAGCGCATGCATTCATTCCTCCTTGTCTTGATTGTTGTAATTCTCCCTTTGTGGAGTCGGCCAGTCGGCCTTGTCTCGCCTGCAGCATGTCCACAATGCAGCACCAAGGCTCCTCATTCAGAGCAGAGAACATTCCACTCCTTTACTGGCCCACCAAACACAGAATTGATTTTAAAATTATTTTCTTCCTCCCCGGTTTATATCACCGAACTCCCACCTATTTTTACCTTTAGGCTCCTCGCGTTTATTGGACAATCATTCCCCTCCATTGCTTGCTTCCAATTAAAATCCAAAGGTGATCCAGCATTTGAAATTGTTGCCCCCAGACCTCTGAACACGTCACCCTTCACTTTCAGATCTGGCCACTCTATTGACATTTTTCACTCCTGTCTAAGAGGAATATTTTGGCATTTTGCGAAATATACTTATTCGCTGCCTGGGCAGAGAATAAGATGAGAGGCTCCCATTGCAGCTCCCAGCGATTGTTATTTTTACACATTGATTTTTGGACAGATTTTTTTATAAAAGAAATAAAAGATATATAACAATTAATTTGTGACCTATAGACGTGCTAGTAGGTGTTTTTGTTATCCTCGAACAGTGCCAGATTAGCTGTTTGTCCCTGTTTCAAGTCTTCGTGCTAGGCTAAGGTAAGCCAGTCAGATGCTGGCTTTAATTTCTCTGTGGAAGCACTTGGGTGAACATTTGCTGTTTTCAATGTCAAACCCTGCTAAGTCCTGCGGCCACAGGACATAGTTCATACTGAGGAAGAATACCAGAGTGTGAGTGCAGTCAATTCTCATTTGTGAGTGCTTGCACACTGACTGGGTGATTAGTCTGTTTCCCTGTCACTGGATTTAGTGTTGATTAGCTTTGTGTGTCTGTAGGCGCTGTGTCTTGTTTTGTGTTTTCATCAGCGGTGACTGTCACAGTTAATGCCTGTAACCCAGTTCTTCTTTTATTTATTCCAGACAAGCCGCTGCTGCAGTATACCTTAATCTGAATGCATCACTAACAGCTACCTGCTGTTAGGTGATCAGAACAGCAAAAGCAAAAGCCTTGTTGGATAAGACGATGATTGGATCACGTTTGTGAGATGTCAGCTGGAAAAGAAAAATGCAAAATGTGTTAATTTGAATATGTTTGGAATCAATTCATATATTATAAAACATATTTTCTTACATTTGTAACTGAGTTGCAAAACGTTTTAATGTTATAATGAACTTTCTGAAGAATAAGCCATCATATGTAGATCCTTGGCTAATATGTCGTCACATAGTGCATGGATTTGTTTTGTCTGGATGTCTAAGCCGGCCACACTGGCGCCTGACTGACGCTGCATTGTTAGAAGTAGCAGGATCTTGTGGCCCATTTTCTCAGCACTGCCTTTGGAAGTGAGTGACACAGTTATAGATTTAACTTGTAGGTTGTGGAAGGGGTGTCAGTAACACTGCAGCATCTTTGAGTTTCTGTGAAAGTTTTACCCAGATGTCCCTAGGTTCCTGCAAAGAGTGTTTCCTATTATGTCTTCTGTATTGTTTCCCAGTCTCATGGAGAGAGGAGCGCGAGTTCACAGCTGTTGTGTCAGTGGATATTGGACTGACTATGGGGCGTATGCCTGAAAACATCAGAGATGATGCAAATATGGTTTACAACAACACTTTATTCAACAAGCAGAAAGGAAGGAGAAGAAAGAAGAGAGCGGAGACAAAATGCAAGCTGTTGTCTGTTTCCAACAATCCGTTTGAATTATAATTGCAGGTAGACATTTTTCTAAAATTGTAACTAAGCTTTTGATTTACAAGTTGATTATCTCACCTTGCTGTTGTGGTAAGCCAGGTTATTGTTTATGTTACATGTGTAACATACAAGCTGCTGCTTTCTATTTATTTACAAAGTAGGTCTATTGTATAGAGCTGTGAAGTGGGAGGATATATTTGGGGTGCCCTGGTTCTGTAAATAAGATTGTCATTCATTTTCTCCACAGATGTCTGTAGATGAGTGGCGGCTGGTCCGCTTCCACGACTTGCATGGCCATGAATCTCCTGGTTGAATCATAAGTGCAAAAGATGAACAGCTACCTCAGAAAATATTTCATTCTTTGATTTAAAAAAGTAACAGGTTTTTTATGCCAACATAAAAAAAATACAAGGTGAGAACTCAACCATGACTTCCAAGGTGCATTTTGCATTTTGTTGAGAAACATTTAACCACTGATCTGATTTTGTTTGTTTGTCTATATATATATTAAACTATTAAAGTAAGTTCACATTATGAAGTAATTGTTGATTGCACAGTGTGATGGCTATGGAATAATGACACCATTTGCATTGAGATTGGCTTCTCTTCGAGCCTCACTTTCACTATGCAATTCTGCCACTGGGTGCAATCTCCCAGGAAAATAAAGGCTTGATTTATGGCACAAAGGAAGTGCGTCAACCATAGCTAGTCAGGCTATCCTGTCACTTATTCATTCAAACTCAATGGACATGAAATATGTTATCAGTTTCTTTGTTTCATTAAAAAAAATCCCATAAAATAACATCAAACTATCACAGTTCATTTTTCTTAACACATACTAAAGAATTTTGATCTTCTTTCGTGTCTCCATTACAAACTACATGAATGAATGTGAAATACCCCTGCACCCTGACTCCAGCCCAGCTGTCCTTATGTATTTGCGCAAAGCAATACCCAGACTATGTTTTTCCTCCATTTAAAATGATAACAATTTTACTTTAGCTCTTCAGTGAACATGCTTTCTTCCTCTCTCTTATGGAGTTGGGCTGTACAGTTGGAAACAAATGCAACGGTTAAATTGGGAAGCGTGGAAAATATTCACTACTCACTTTGTTACTCTGAAGGAAAAGGCGGCGTGTTGTAGGTGATGCACCACCCAGGTGGCAATGCACCCGTGTTATGCAGTGACAGATTAGATTCACTCAAAGTTTATATGTGCATGTTTAGCTGTACATCCCTGTGTTGGCAGGGGGGGGTGTTCATTCTGTTAAGTCATCTTTACAGCCGGTCAGCTTTGCTGTCAGACTTCAGTTTATTACATGTGAGTGCGTGCACGACTCCCAGCTAGTAGTGGCAACATCCAGCTTGTATTAGAGTCCATCTTATGTAACATAACCGTCTTGCATGTGCAAAGATGAATAACGAATCTAAATCAAGACCAAATCAATAAGGGATCTAACTCAACCACAGCAGCACCAAGGGACAAAGTACTGCACTGTAGTTTGCAGTCAGTGATAAATGTTGCTAATAACCTAAACTGGAATTATGTCAATTGAGGGCAAAGTAGGTCGAGCAGACAGTGACTGCTGTGGCTATTCATCACCTAGACACAGCTCCAGGGATGTAACATAGCAGTAGCCTGTGTTTACATCAGCCATCTGCTGACTTATAAATGGAGACTTTTTAAAGTATGTGTGCACACGTGCAGACTGTTTTCATCTGTTTCTTTTCAGCTTTCAGCATTTCGCCTCATGTAGTGTCCAAAGTATAACTGTGAAAATGACTTTAAAATGACTATATTTAATTTTTTATTTCTTTTAGAATTTGTCACAAGCATTTCTCTGCCCTGATTTCCCTTCACGCAGTTCCCTTTACCACCATGAAGCCCAGCACTTCATCTGACATCCAGAAAAGCAACCAAAACACTTGATGCACATCTCAGGATCAACTCTCATAACAGAACACTGAAAGCATTTTCAGGAGGAGAACAGGAGAACTTTGTCACCTTCATCGGATTGTGCATGAATGTGCTAAGAGAGAGCACTCATTGAACGTGCTGAAAGAGCAAGTTCATTAAATGTGTTCATGCTTTTAGCGAACAGTGAACTGAACTTATCAGTTTGCAGCTAATGAACGTGAACATAAGCGTTGTTAACGCCTGCTTTACAGCGCCAGGCATGCCAGCACGATAAGTGCAACTGGCAATTCAGAACACAACATTCAATGACAGATATTTGGAAGAGTTTTATAAACAAATCAGTAACGATTCCAATGGGAAAAAACTCAAATTTTTAGTCCAAACATCCACATCCGTTTGAAATGATACAGCAAGATGAAGCATCCGGCCAGTCTTGGGTAAGCCTTGGTCAGCGTTTTACGACCATGGATGATGTTTTTAGATTAATATCACTGCTGCATTAATAAGGATGCTACATTTTACTGCTGTAGATGTTTATGGTTGAGCTAATTTGATCTACTTTACATACTGTTGGGCAGTTGAATTAACAGCAATGCATCGTATTCTGTAAGATCTTCATGTGTTTGCAGTGTTGCTGCCCTGTAAAACCATGTATCTCTATGAGGTCAACTCTTCTGGAGCTCAGAAAAACAGCCTGTTTTCAGCTTTGTGAGAGAGGGTTTTTAATCATTTTATTGAGTAAGAACTTGTAGTCTAAACTAGAAACTAAGAATAAGAAATCTCTTTTGTTCTGTAGTGGCATAGAAGTCTAAAGCTCCATGAAATGGAAAAAAAACAAACAAAACAAAACAAAGTATGGTACAAATATCCAGAATTTGTACTTATGTACAGCACCTAAGGAAATTAACTAGGTTACGTTCCACCACCAGCACGTAGACAGAGTAGTAGTAGAGTAGTAGACTGCATTGTAGGAGATCTGCAACCTTTGAAGCTCATTAAGTAAGAAAAACAAAACACAGAAATGAACGTGTTTAACTTGTTTATTTCTTCAGACTGTGAACTTGTCTTCATGCTAACTCAACACAATGACCTAATTAACAGTAAAAACTGGTAGCATCACAGTATGTATCACTAATGACTTTGAGGGAGATTTTATTTCTTTTTATTTTGCTATATTTTTGCACAAACCTTTGCAACAACAACAAAAAATCTTGTATTGTGCTACATTAGAGTGTTGGTTTCAGAAAAGAAGCAGAAATGCTAAACATGCTTCCGTAGGCGTTATTTTCCTAAAGTCATTCCAGTAATGTAACACAAAACAACTGTGTATACATTCACTATACATACAAATACAGGGTGGCTGCAGGTACAGATACACAACAATGGCAGTCAGTCCTATTTTCTGTTTTCTCATCCACATCACAGCAAATGTCCTCCCTTGCAGTGCACCTGGGAACGAATATTTTGCATGCCCCTTCCATCCCTCGCCATCTTCTGCAGATATGGCCAGACATCCAACTTTCATTGCGTTCAGGAGAGCCATCAGGGGCCAGATCTACGAACGATGCGAGCACACAAAAACCATGCTTTCGCATTCCCCACACATAAACTGCTATTCATGAAAGAAGGATGTGTGGTGAGACTGTGTGCACCTCACGAATACTTCAGACCGGGCGTGCACATGGTTCAGGCTATAGCTGTGGGTTAAATGATAAGGTGGAGAATAAATATAAGGTGAGAGATGTAACCTCAGAGTAATACATGTCTGCTTCTGTTTGCCAGTTTCACCGATTGTGTTATTCATTTTGCAGTCTATACAGCATTCTGTCAAATGTCAATCAAAGGGGCATTTATAAATGTAATTTAAAGTATAAATATGAACAATGAATTAACATTTTCTTTTTATTCACATGAGCCATTACTTGCATATATTCAGGGGTGTCATGCAAGCCAAAATTCTGAGGGGATACAATTACAGCGGAGGGCATGGGGTTATTCCCCAGAAAAACAAATAAACAAACAAAAAACATAATGACTCCCTTTTTAATTTTTAATTTTTTTAATTATTTCAAAACTTCACTCAGTACGTTTTTGTAGCTCAGTATTCTCCTGCTGTGCATTAGGGAGATTTTCATGTCAGTTATTTGTGCTGTAAATGTTAAACTAAATTTAAAATTTTAACGGGCATGAATTCACAGGATCACATTCACAGGTGTGTGGATTTTTTATCTATGGCATAATTAGAAGACTAGATTTGACTAGTAATGTAAGATGATCATAACTACATGCAATTAATATATGAAATAAAATAAAGATTTAGAAAATCCAGATATCAAAAATGCGGTGGGTATGATGCATCGGCACAGATAAATTTGCATTTTATCATGAATTCTAAAGCACTTTGTGAAGCTGTTTTAATATGAGCTGCATAAATTAATCACTGATTGTCCTGCTTAGATAATGATGACTGAGACACTGTGCGATCCAGTGCTGATGGTTTACAGGTATGTGGTATGGGTGCTATGACTAGCCAGAGCCATGCATAATGCACTGTTTCTTTGCCAGCCTTCTCACTGACAGGTCTAATGAGTGGTGGAGCAGGCACATTTGGGCAGTTTCCATATGCAAACGGATGTTTAAGCCCGTTAACTGTGTGAGTGGAAAAGAGGTTTGTGCATGTGTGTCCAGTTTCACAATATGATGAGGAAAATAATGCCTGTGGGTTGAGGATGTCTGGCTGGCTCCATGCTTACAAAGAAAACTTGCCCTTTTACACTGATACTCCTATATTAACCACAATAACTTCTTTTCAAACTAATTTTGAAAAGAAGAAACTGGCCAGTTTCAGGTAGTTTTTCTCTCTCCAGCTGGTAATTAATTTCCTTTTTTTCGTTTCTAGTCTTTCTGAGTTTTACAAAAAGATCACTGCATTGTGTTAGTGTTGTGTTTTTTTGTCCTTGAGTCCTATTACACCACTCTACAAGGATGGTTCAAATTACTGTCCCTTTAAAAGGCCTCAGTTTGTACCTTCACCAACCTCTGAAGCTGTGTGTGCACTCTCTGCAGCAATACCTGTGCAAGACCCTGCAGCAGACCTGAGACATACTGTATGCAATCCACAAATTATGTACATTTCTGTGAGGGGTTCTCTTCCCTTCATGTGAAATGTGCATACAGAGCCTATGCATGACAAAGCTTTCATATGCATTAATTAAAAAAAATGTGACCAACAATAAATACCCAACAGGTGCAGCAGTATAACATTGCAAGTCAACCAAAAGTTAAAAGTTTTTGCTCAAGTATAAGTTGCTATTTTATTCATGAGAATGTTCTCAAGAGCTATCTATAATGAATGCTGAAGCCATGGCCTTTTTGCTATGAGCTTTTGATATGAAAGAAGGCTACCTCTAAACCAATGTAAGATTGATCTAAAAAGACATCTGGAGTGCCTTCAAAGAAAAACCTGCATCCTACTTATTACATCTGTGCACACAAATTTACTCCCAGCCTTGACTTCAAAGTTTACAGATTAACATTTGAGGGCACCTGGTAGGTTCAAACATGCTCCTCTGAATTGTTACGTATTTGTAAAATACATAATACATGCATGCATTCCAACACAGGATGGTTTAAAGTATACATTTTTAAGCGGTTTTGTTTCTTTGAAGAATGTGATTGGAATTCACAGTCAGAATTCGAAACTTATTTTTATCATTTTCTTGAATGTTCAAGTGTCTGACAATAGTGGGATGATGGTGTTTCAAGGTTGAAACTTCACACTTCTTAGGTTTATCAGTGTTCCAAAGTTTTGTCTGTGCGTTCCTGCTTTTCCAGTGTCACAGCTTGACAATCCTCAAGTTGACTGTGACAGACAGATGTGTCAGTGAGTGGGATTCATCATCTGGGGGCCATGAATACTTGAGCCAAATTTCATGGCAATCCATCCAGTAGTTGTTATTACACATATGATATTTCAGTCTGCACCAAAGTGGTGGACCAACTGACAGCCTTCACCTTAACGAGTATGACTGGAAGTTTGATTATGATTATGATTGTGATCCGCTACCAAATTATCATGATTGTAAATCTCCGAGCGCAGGTGCATTTACTTTGGAGACATTAAACAAAATGCAGATTACTTTGCTCTTCACTGCCGTCACTGTTTTTACAAGCATTTCACCCTTTTTGTCTTACAAAATGACATTCTGACTGTGCACAATACACAACAAAAAAGTAATTTCATATAGTAAATGCAGATTTGATCTGTTGCAGTCAGCTCATCTGTCACTCTTTTCACAACTGTTGAAAAAGTAATGCTCATTAAAACTTGCGTAAGGCTAAATTTATTTGTGTTTATTCACCAGCTCCTTCGGCCAGAGCTGGGAATAATGAAGCAGAGATGTGAAACCACTTCGTAAAGATCAGTTCTCGCAAGGTGTTACGTTCAATGCGAAGAACGTAAACAAACACAGAAACTTGTCAGTGCTCCTCTGCTACCTCTTCTGCTAATGTTTGATACAGAAAATCAATCAGAAGAAGGATTTCAATATGGTCGTCTCTCATGCTGTCTGCCCTGGGTTGTGGGCAAGGGCAGGTATTTCAGGAGAGTCATACTTCTTTCTGTCTTCTCCACTAATGAGACAAACGAGCAGACTCTGCTGCTGCTTGACCATGCATGCTTAAGTAGGTGGCAACAGAGGGAAGAGGAAGCAAAGCCTTCGAAAATGAAAACTTCGTTCTATAGTTTTCTTCCTGTGAATTCTTGTTTTCTAATGGTTCTCTGTAGCAGCAAGGACATTTCTGTCGGGAGAGCTCAACTGTGTTTTGGATCAATTGTATTGCAAGACTGGAGAAACAAGTTCCATCAATGAATCAATGAAAAAGGTAGAAGACGACCGCCTAAGAAAACGCACTGCAGATATTTAAACAAATGCCTTGTGACAAACGTGATTATTCCCCAATCTAAATGAATCAATTATGCATTGCAAATACAACTTATTTCTCATCATGATATCATGTCACGAAAAGTCTCTGTTTCTCTGCAGTTTTATCGAAGGCACATTGGGTGCAGGAGACGCATGTTATGAAATGTGCCAACAGCTATTAGCACATAGGACAATAAGACCAAAAATAACATCCATCAGAGTTAGAGAGAAATAAGAAAAGACAACTTAAAAAAAAACAGGAAGGAGGTAGAAGACAAAAGATGAGCTAAAGTGCATGTCCAGCTTTTAGAATGCATAAGGATACGGTCACATATGCGCGAATGCAGGCGGATGACCCTTACCTGCATCATAATCCATGATGGCGAATGCGGAAAACTGCATCTTGTCCGCCCTGCCATTACACATTGATAACAGCACACTGATCTTGGAGAGTGCGTTGCTTTCCAACTCCATGGAAACCCAGCACAGTGCTTTGAAGGTGTGCTATAGTTCAGGAGGGTAGTTCACGGTTCAAACCTAACAGCAGTTGCAAATGCAGCTATTGAAAGCTTGCATCACCATCTTGCCCTTGAAGACAGTCCTGATGTCCGCTGCTTTAATGTAGGCATCCCAACCTTTGAGCGAAAAACACAATGAGATCGAATAACAGATGTATATGAACTATAAATATTATGCAAAATGTCTGTATTCAACAATGGTCAGATGTAGTTCTTGATGTGCAAAACAGGGTCTGTGCAAGTAAAATCTCCCCTAAATAAAACACACTCACATGCCATATGCAGGTTGAGAGAGTTACTGGTGTGTGTAATCACTCCTCCTGTCCATACAGTCTGTGAAATGACCCCTTCACAACTCGACTACACTGTAAGACACGGAGGACAAAAGCCTCAGACCTCATTCTAAACTTCAGATGAAGATAATACGAGGCTTCAACAGTCTTAGTTAGTGTTACATATCGTCGTACGATGCACATTTCTTATTTATTTTCTATTTTTAGGGCTCATGCACTGAAGATTAATGAATCTGAATAAAGTGGTTTTATTGTAATGGTTATACAGCATCTCAGGACTGAGATACACATTTCTATTATAAATGATAAAAAAAAAAAACTTGGCCCGCCATTGACCAAAAAACTCGACAAGGGGCAGAGCTCAGCACAAAAATGCCATAACTCATGAATGATTCGTCCTGTCATCATAAATCTAGACACATAGCTTCAGGACGTCTTTGGGAATAGGCCTATTAGTCGGCTGCTTTGTTCTATGTGGTTTCCATAGCCGGTGATGTTTTTAGAGCTTAACACGATATGAAAGGGAAATTCTTGAACTGCTGAGCCTTAAGAAATAGGACTCGCCACATTGTACATGTAGCACTGAGTCCTGTGTCTCGTGTCCTAAATCAACGTCGTCACTCAGGTCAAGACAGAACAGTAGAAAACTTAGTTTTTCATTCATGTTAGCAGGAATAAATACATGATGCACTCTGTTCTTTCTTGAGCCATGGCCACAAAAATGCTTTTTATCTCTAGTCTTCAGTATTTAAATATTTAGTTTTTCAGTATTAATTTATGTTATGATTGTGTTTGTGGTTGAATTATTTGTTTTGTTGCTCCATTATCCAGTTTTGACTCTGTACATTCAATTATCAACACAAGAACTAAATAAATGTTATGCTTAAAATCTTTTTATTTTCCAACTTCCTGAAACTTTTCCTGCTACCACAGAGCTTTTGGAGCACCACTCAATGCAAATGAAATGAAACACTCATTTTTCCTCACACATCGCAAATTGAGTGTGACCGCCATAAAGACTTTGGAGCATCACTCAAAGCCAAGCGCATGTCAATCAATGCCCTGGGCTGGAGGAACACCGGATTTAAAAAAATAAAAAACTAAAAAAAATCTGATGTTAACATTTGAAAAAGGCGTGTAATTTGAACTGCTGCTCTCCTCTGCTGTCACCTGAAATGAAACACTCATTTGTCCGCACACATCACCAATTGATTGTGACTGACTGAGCTGTTTGCCTCTACCTGTATAAACTTGTCATGCAGGAGAAACAAGGTTAACCCATGTCCCTCTGGAGGAGGAAAAAATATTGTAAGACTGCTGCATAAGCTTTGGCACGCATTTGATGAAACATTCATGTAACAGTTGAAAGCTATTTGTGGGCTAATGGCAGCGTGGCTAGTAAATGGTAGCTTACATTTGCATTATCATTAACTAGCTCAAGGTACTTAGTGACACATAAACTGGATAATATCTCAGTAAAAGTAATACACATTAACAGATTATCTTTGAATTGGACGGCTTTGATGAGATTAAATTGCATTCACTGCACAAAGCTCTGTGTCACAGTTTTGAGTGTTAGTTTTGTTATTTCCTGTTTTATGTTGAAAGAGTTTCCTCATGTGTCATCTTTTGCTTTACTTCCTGTATTTCTGCGATTGTTGATTTGTTTCACCTGTCCCTCATTAGCCTTCCCTCCCTTGTGTATTTAAGTCTGTGATGTGTCAAGCGTCCCTGCCCTTTCCAGTATTTTCCCAGTGTTTTTGGACCTTTTTCCTGGACATTGCCTGTTTTTGGACTTATGTGTTCTGCTTGCTATTGGATGTGTTTGCCTGTTTGGGCTGCTTCCTCTGGTTTTGACCCTCTGCCTGTCACGGTTTATTCTTTGCCTTTAAAAAAAAAAAATTTGAACTGCACCAGCGCATTTCAGCCTGCATTCGGGTCCCCTGTACCCTGCACACTTATATGCATAGCTATATGGCGATATAGCTAACACAATGGTATTAAAACAACTGTTTCATTTGAGTTTTGACATTTGAAAAGCTTTATCTTTTCAATCAAATTTAGCAAACTTAATATCACTTTGGCTGCGGTGTAATCAGCAGCACCAACAATAGTTTTGTTGACTAACTACAGTAAAAACAAGCAAAGTGTGGAGCTCATGCAGGCTACTATTGCAGCTACAGCACACGCCTCCATGAGCATTTCTATTCAGTCACATAGAAAGAAAAGTGATTAAATATTTTGTCAGTCTGCAACCATCACTAGCTTTTTCTGGCAGCTGGAAGCCATGAGCTTAACTGTATTGAGCCCTGTTGCCTACAAATTTCCCTTTTTATATACAACTTATCGGCAAATGCATTTTAAAAGAAATGTAATACTGACCGATGTACATTTTGTGTAACAAAATGAGGAAATCAGTGTACCCAGCAAGTCAGCCCAGCCTCATGCTGACGTATGTGTTAGACCTTCCGATCCACGGCAGGAGAGAGCGTCAGTGTGACAGTTTGCCTCGCCTACGCCTGGACATGCACAGCTTTCACACAGCAGACCAGGGTTTGATTTCTGTGCGAAAGCTGATGCTGATGGGTTTAAGGAAGTAGTTATTTTGAGCGAAACCATGATCTTTTCTTAAACCTAACCAAGCTGTCTCGGTTTCTAACCCTAACCCAAAGTGCAACCATCACCTGACGTGTTTATCCCACCCGTCATTCACCCTGACCACCTCCCCTGCAACTCTAGTACGCTACATAACACATACTATTTCATTCATTTGCAAGACAAATCACTGGCTGTATATATAAATTATTACTGCCTTCTAGGATCTAGCAAATGAAACAGGAAATACAGTGTAATCACTGGTCGCACTGTTTTTGTTTTCGTTTTTGTGCAAGGCAGAGAAATGAAGAAAAAATACCCGTAATTGTTTTGAGCCTCTTCAGTAAGACTGACACATTTCATTTCATCAAGAAAGTGCAACAGGCTTTTATAAACGTGTGTGAGCTACAAACATGCTAAGCATAGCAAAAGACATCACGCTGCCTTCGACCGAACAGCAGCCTTTGTCTGTCACAACTGGAGAAACACATCCTTTTTCTTTTAAATATCAATGGGTTGCATGGAACTACCTGAAGGTAATTTTACACACCACTGATACAAAACATGTTTCAGCTGTTTCATACAGAATTAGACAAGCTGTGGTGTTGGCAAGGAAAATTGGATTACGGGGGATATATTTTAATCTTGTGTGTCGACAGGTTAAAATACCTCGCAGAAACACAGGGATAAGAGGACAATAGCATGCAGACCGCAAGAAAATCAATCAAGAATGCAATACAGGAGTGGAGGTTTGGACATTCGGTATTGAAAATGACTTGAGATAAAATGTTTTTTGAGGATTATATAGTCCCTCTGGGATACAGTCACATTGTTTGAAAAAAAAAAAATGCAAATACCTCTTGTTGAAGACCCCATACAGCTTTTTTTTTGCTTAAAAGCAGCATGCTTGAGGCTTGGTTCTTTCAAATATGTAAATTGAAATATTATATATTGTATTTATTATATAAATATTAATTCTTAATGGTATATCATGCTGGTTGTGTGGTTATGATCACGTTTTCATTAATCTTTTGTCAGCTCAATGGGTTTAATTTTTCTTTCTTTCTTTCTGTCTTTCTTTCTCTTTTCTTTTCACACGTGGCAGGTGAGATGTGTATGCATGCATGCCAAATTTGGCGGTTGTCTAATCACCATATACTGAGCTTTTGCTCTACAGCACTAACAGCAACAAGATACAGACGTGCGGCTCGTGAGAACAGCTGGGGTCCGTTTCACAAAGCAGGTTCAACAAACTCTGAGTGTAACCCTGAACTCTGAGTTGATCTACTCTGAGATAGAAAACTCTGAGTTTTCGATTCCACAACAGCAGATTTGAGTTAGTTTGATTAACTCAGAGTAGGTCCACCTCGAGTTAAGCGCGTGCACCGCAACTTTAAAAAGACAGCATCAATGGAACCCCGATTTAAGGATTCACCATGGCAACGGGGAAGCGGAAGGCTGCGTACTTCACGCCACTGGAAATTAGACATTTTAATGCGCTCATACAGCGAATATGAACACGTTTTTAGACGGAAGTCCAACACCGCTGCAGCTGCGAAGGAGAGGGAGACGGCGTGGGAGAACATTGCTGCTCGGGTCAATGCGTGAGTATAAATGTAGTCCTTTGAAATCACAATAATATTACAGGGCAAAACTGCTTGAATGGTTGCCTATTAATTTATTTACTCGGAGTTTAACTTACCTCTGTCTGTGAAACAGGCTTGAGTTACCCCTCTTTCTCTGGTTTGACTTACCTTCCTATGTGAAACGGAAAACTCAGAGTTTCCCTCATTTCAGGGTTAACATACTCGGAGTTTTCAGTAAACCTGCTTTGTGAAACGGACCTCAGGTGACAAAAAATCACTTTTATTGAACAAAGTTATTTTACATTCTGCAATTTTTCAAACAAAACCGGAGGATCACGAAAGGCGAAATGATGACCTGTGGACGGGGTTTCTTTTTTGCCCCCTTTTTTCCTTTTTGTGCAGATACAACACAGCTCCTCATGCCTCATGTCTCATCAGTGGCGGATCCTCATGTCCACTACCTGAATGACAATAGAAGCGGCCATTGGGACTCCCTGACTGCTGGGAGTTGAATGAGACAGAGATTGTTCTGCTCCTCTCTGGGAGCAGAGATCTGGGAACTCTATTAGAGGGTTTTCTTTTTTTTTTTTTGTGATTTTGAACGACACCTGATGCACACAATGACTTACAATAGGCATAGCATTGATACCATTCTTCCTGTAGTCTATTTTCCGCAACCCAACTGTTTTTTTATCTACTTGTCAACTTTATGTTGATTTGGAGACAAGTTGAAAAACCTTATTTCAGCATCTTCACCAGTGGTGAAGTAATTTCAGTACATTTTCTCAAGTACTGTACTTGAGTACAAGGCTTCTCTTTTCATGCCATTTCATTCTTACGTCTACATTTCAGGTGGAAATATTGTACTTTTTATTCCACTAAATTTATTTGACAGCTTAGGAGGTTCTTTACAAATTAAGAAACATATAGTTATTTATAATGGAAATAATAGTTAGTTGCACCCCAATACAAATAAGTAAAAAATTAGCTCCACCTCAACCAGCTATAACAGCAAAATCCTACATGAATGTATGAGTAATAATAATTCCAATGATTTAATAATATATCAGTCACAAGGGGCCTTTTTTTTTTACATTACTTTTAATATTTCAAGTACGTTTTCATGATTATGTGTACTTTTATTGAATTAACATTTTGAATGCAGGACTTTTACATTTCACTGTGTGGTATTCAGGCTTTTTCTAAAGTATAGGCTTTGAATATTTCCTCCACCACTGCTGCATACAATGTTTTCAGTTCTGCACTTATGACGACCTTGTCTGATGTGTCCGAGACCCACGCCATCTTCATTTCTAATTGTTTGCACTTTGTATCACTTCCACTGGAGTCCTGAATGATGAAGTGCCCACAGCTGTGGAATGGAGGGTAATTCAATCACATACCGAATGCAAGAACTGACAGATTAGTCCACTGGCAAATGTTTGCTTTGCTTTAATGCCCTTTGATAATGAATGAGATAAAAGAATGTGAACCCTCTGAACTCATCTGGCAAAGTCCTGACCATGTTTTCTACTTTGATATCTGATTTAATACATTAAACTGCAGATTTTGGCTTTAGAGAGGTAGCTGAAAACACGTAGCACTTCTCTTCTACTCAGCTGTAAGGCTACATTGTTAAAAACAATGCTTATAATGTGACTGTATTAGTGTTTAAGGTACGTGAGCATTTTCGTGCTTAGTGAGAGACTGATTCAATGACAAACTGTGAGTGCATGAGCTTGTGTGCCCCAGTCTAAATTGCACACCTGGACCAAATCTGGATTGCCAGGCCAGAAAGATGCAGATTGCTAAAGTGGGAAACCAAAAACATTATTAACAGCTGGATTACCTGGGGAATCGACACCGACGTCTGCCAGCCTTGGTCCAGAATGGAGATGAACATGTGCTCCCGCCGTAGTCCGTCTGGTCTCCTTCAACAGGAGAGACTCCACGATCCAATCAGGTGTTGACACCTTCTGCCCAGCTCTCCAAACACTCTGTCACACTAAAAGTCATCTAGAATCACAGCCTAGTTGGTAAGTATTCTGAAAATTACCTTCATTTTTAACTCTGTACCTCTGCTCTTGTGTAGTTTTTATCCAGTTGCTCTGTCCTTGCATGTGGTTTAATGTAAACTGATGGTAATATGGAAAACAGGTTGTGTAGCCTCTCAAAAGCCTCCAGGATTCTAAATGCACAACAATAAATGGGCTGCATGAGGTCAATAGGATTTCACCAGTGCCCATCCTTCACCTTATTGCCCACCAATACCCTATTATGAGTTGGCAATCAGTTTAACTGCAGAACTGTAGCTGTCAACAGTTCTCATCAACATTATAGTGTCTCTGTATCCCTGTTTGAAATTACATCAAAAAAGCTCAGAAACCATTTGCAATTTCCACATTTTTAATTTGCATAACATCCAATTATGGTCAATCACGCCCACACTGTTTGTGGACTAAACACAATGCTAAAGCAACAGGGAAACCATGCCCATTTCTCACATGCAGCAGACAAAATCAACACAAGATTTCTTTTACACAGTGGGATCCCTAAATGTCAGTGGAGCCATTGTTGGAATGCATTCATTAAATCCATAATACCATCTTCTGAAGATCACTTTATTTATCAGAGCAGAAAGCACCTACTCCATAAACACCAGGTTACCTGTAATGCTCATTGACTCTGGAATGGCAAAATCCACAATTCATTGTACTAAAAGGGACTGCCTGAGGTAACCAATGATGCAGGTGGGTGGTTGTAAAGCGTACTATGTGTAATCCTCATAGGTCAGGTAAAATCAGTGCTATTGACGGCATCAGAACCAATCAAAAAGTTGCCGTGATTGCAGCTGCGAGGGGAAACTATTCACAGCGTTTTACAGTAAATAGGGTCTTGTGCCGAGGACGCCCCGAATGCCTGAGGGAAAATGAAGAAAATGCACAAAAGAGCTGCTGATAATCCTGCTGTTCCCTAAAGTACTATTTTTATTATAAAAACAAGAAAAGACAAGTGCAAATACTGAAAAACTGATAACCTCACCCATAAAAAGACCCAGAATTCACAGACAATGTGTGTGTTCTCTTCATCATAAACAGATAACAGAAAGATATTGGTCACATGCAGAAGTAATCACTACTCTGAATTGAACATACTGGCATGAATGCATGTAGTACAGTGATCTCCCCCTCTCTCCCTCTCTCCATCACACACAAGCATGTACACACACACACACACACACACACACACACACACACACACACCCACCTGCTTCCAACTTTTATGGTGTCCAGTTTGTTGCATGCATTTGGGTGTCTGTCCTCTTGAGTAGACCATCTGCTCCCTCCTATTTATTGCTTCTATCCCCAGTTGTGCTCTATCCTTCTGGTGGTCTTCCACCCCCATGCCAAAGCAGACACCAATTAGAGAGTTATGCATTAGACTTTTCACTTCTTTCTGGCACTCATTATGTCATATTCAGTTAGAGTTTGCTTTGCTATCTTCCGCTTCTCTGAGCACTTTTAAGACTTCCAAACACCCACAAATTCCAGCAAGATGGAACTAGGTAAAGTGAACAACAAACCATATGCTATTTCACAGTGTCTTTGTCTCTTTGGGATTTCTTCTGACATGGATAAATTGTAATTATGTGGATCATTTTGGGGGCCTCTGCTGAATACATACATTCTTTGATGCTACTGTTTCCTTTTGCGTACGCCGTTAAAGTTTTCTTTTAAGAAGTTTGTTCACATCTCATAACCTACATTGACTGTTTTCATGGATTAATGATGACCTTTAGATAGATCGGTTTCGCACTCTTTGCAGATTAGTGGAACCGCAGCCAACCAGGTTGAGGTCATTCAGGACCTCTCCTAATTAAAGATATATCATTTGAGAAACTTGGGGAAATTGCAATGAAGCCTAATTTTCATCAACAAGCCAATGTTAAACATTTACTATCAGTCTTATTGAGCTGACTGTTCCCTCATCATCTCCGAATGGTAACTTTGTTGGTTATGGGCTTACGTTTCCTGCTTCAACACTTCCAGTTGCCACTGAATGTGACCTTTTGATGCATATTAGCAAACATGCTGCCAAACAGGCAGCTGCAGATCATTCACAGTGAATGTGCTTGTACTGTGCAAAGCAGTGTTGGATTGCAGGTACTTTTGCAGATTTTGAGCATTTTTTTCTTCTTCAAATGTTTTTATGGCCTCACACAAGTAGACAGCGGCAGGAATACACTGTCAGACACCATGAATGAAAACATGTATGACATCATGTCTGATAATGGAGCCTTATAAAGTCCTTTTTATCGCTCAAGAACCCCATTAGATAACTGACAGCAGCTGAACAAAAGCAATACATTTAAAATTCCCAAAACGAATATTTAATTTTGAGAGTTTCCAGATGAAACATGATGTACAGCCTATTTAACCATTACGCCTGCGAACTGTCCACTCACACAGAGGTGGCTCATAGTAGGGCAGCTTTAGCAACCGGAGCGTGGAGATCCACTAAAGATCCACTAAAATAAGTCAAGCCTTAAATAACCAATTAGAAGTCAAAGCCTGTGTGAAATAGAACATTAGCGCGCAACTGGCTAATGGACTCTCCTCACAAAATAATAACACATTTGATTGGGTCTAATTTTACAATTGGTAACACGCATTTCTCAATCCTGAGTTCACTTTGTCCAAACTCTGCACACAGTCAGCAGAGCAGAAGTCATTGTGGATCAAACTGTGGACTTTTCTTTTCTCACTCGAACCCAGTCAACACCAAAACTCTCTGTGTTTAAATACTACGGTAAAAACTGTTCTATTTACATTCAAACAAAATTACTCTACAAAAACAAAAACGTAAATATAAATGCATAAACTCTTAACTGGGACACTGGGTGCCTATTTTTTCATTCCTTGATGACCTCTTTGAAAGGCTTGGCATGATATTTGGTACAGATATCCATGCTGCTTATGGATTAAATCCTCATGACTCTGGTGAGCAACTAACCTTTCCTATAGTGCCACCAGCAGGTCAACATTTTTGCTGAAGTATTTTACATTTGGTAAATCTGCACTGGCACAGGTCTATAGTAGCCCAGTATGTATTTAATTTACTGGGTTTTTTGTAGTGTTTTCTTTTTAAAAATCACTCTCGAGACAGGTTTGGAGTTAATTTTTCTTCATCACCAAACCTATTTTCCTGAGTACATTAATTAAACATGGCAGCCCCTGCAAACAGCTGTGTCTGTATGTGTCCCATGTTGCCCGCAATCCAAGGAAGGGGACCTTGACAATATATCTCATTTTCTTGAAAGCACAAAGCACGTGCGTGCACGTGAAACGTGTGCGTATGTTTGTTCAAACACAGTGTGTGCACACAAACTGTAGGTGGTGTACGGATGTGTACATCCATGTGAGTTTATGTGCACGCGTCAGAGCTGCCATGGCTCGACATTACCTTCTCCTGACAATGCAATTAAAGCCGTGGTGCTGCATGTAACCTTCTATTCACTGTCCAGGGAGACCAATAAATTGCCCCCATATTTGTCACAATAAAGGAACCATCAGACTCAAGGAAGTTGGTACATGTGTATGAATCTTGATGCTGAGCAGCTGTTCAATTAAACTGGTAAGGTGGCTGTGCACTCGAGGCACCGGCATGGCACCATCTCTGGGTGAGGCTAACACACTGTACCCTGAAATGACACTGACAGAGTCCAGGAGCAAGGTTGCATATGCACTAATTGTCTGTGAAACTTTCCAGCCTCCTTTTAATTAAATCTCCAGCTGTATGTGTATGTTTGCAGCATTTAATTATAGTATCCACTGTGTATTCACTAATATACATAAATACAACAAAGCACTTGGCCCAGCCTGAGATTGACCATATATTTCCATGGAGAATAAAAGATGTAAAAGGTGGATAAGACCAACCTGTTGATGATTTTTGTTAAATTTTTTAAAATGATTGTCATGACAAGGCAAAACAGAGCTCTCTTGTGTCTGGGGAGGAACATTGTTGAAGTTAGAGGACAGCCAGATTTATCAAACATTTAGCTCCTTGTTACTCATGGTTTCTGCAAAAGCAAGGTTACAGGAACACAAACAGAGAATGATTCAGAATTGTGGTATGTAATGTTTACATTTAATTACTGCATGGTTTTAATGAATTCATACGCTTACCTCCGGGGATCGCAATGTAAGCCGTCGGTCGCTCCACCACTTTGATAACAGTATATTACAAAGGACTTAAAGTACACTTCATCACTGTTAAGAGTACTTGTAATTCAGTACACTTTTTATAAGTACTTTGAAATTTCACTTTAAGTATTTCTGTATTAGTATTTGAACTTTTAATACATTTACATAATACATTTTCAACTTGACATCTATTTAGAAGTGCTTTTTTTAAAGTATTTCAAACATACTTTAAATTAAGCATAGAAATTGCACTTGTAATGACTTTTCTATACTTAGATTACATTTGTAATAAAGTATTTAGTATTATACTTTTTGACCTGGGGGATGAATCCTACTGACTTTTGTGATCACTCACAGATTAGCACAGTCTTTTGTGACATTCATGGGTCCCACATTTGACTTCAGCGTCCATGAGGTTGGTTTTAAGTGAAATGTCTCAACAACTATTGGATTCATTTCAATGAAATTTGGTTCACACATTGATGTTTCCCTCCAGATTAATTTAGTGAAACCTTAACGTGTTATCTAGTGTCATCATCAGATCAGAATTGTATGTTTTTTTTCCCCGATTCTTTGGTTCATGATAGAAATGCAGGACATTCACAGGTGTGTCGACTGCATGCAAACACACAGAGTTAAGACTGTGAATGTGCTAAATATAACCGACTAAAAAATAGGATTTTGACATTGTTTTGGTTAGCATGTTGATGTTAGCTCAAAGCCTTGCTGGTCCTGACTACAGCCACACAGTGCTGCTAGCATGGCTGTAGACCTGTTAGAAAGCGTCATGTCAGCCTCCAGGTAAATTCAGCACTGTCTAAAGCAATTGACTGATAGGGGACAGCTTACATTATCTTGGATCTGAACAATTAAAATTCATTTGTCAACATCAGTGATAAGTGTAAGGGAACACGGATCAATTATGTCAAACAGTGTCAGCACTTTCCGAATTCTATTACATCTTTCTGTCTTTCTGTCTGGCGACTTGTCGTTCTCTCACTAGCACTCCTTTTGGTTTTCGTTGAAAGACCAGCAAATTGGAGAGGCTACAGCGTGATTCAGCCAGAGGAGAGCCATTACAGAGAGAGAGGGAGGACAAGTGAGCATGTGAATGGAGACAGAGGAATGATATTTGGACAGTTGTATAATTGACTCCTTATCCAATGCTCTTTGCACATCAGAGGCTCTCTCTCTCCTTTGACTCTGTGACTGATCAGATGTTCTCAAAATGTGGTAACTCAGGCAACAAAAATAAATCTATCCCACAATGAAAATGTGTCTTGACAAGTGACTCTCTTGTTCTTTCCTCTCCTTTCATTTCCTTTCATTGTCTTTCTCTCTCTCTCTTTTTTTTTATAACCTCATGACAGCCCAGCGTCTCACTGTCTGTGATGTCAGCGTCAGATGTAGGCCTACAGTGGCTGTGACGAGCTTCAGCTAACCGCGGCATTTGCCACTCGAACTGATAGTTGGATAGTTTTTAAAAGTTATTTTGAGCATGCATAGCCATTTCTCTCTTCATGGCAGAAAAGCAATCTTGACTGTGTCAAAATCAAATCATTTTTAAAAAATATATTTAAAAAATAAAATCTAAATGATGCTTGACAATATGCTGATAAACATTATGGGCAGATGAGAGGGACTTGTAGACCAAGGCTGCCCAAAGTTGAATCCAGAGGCCAAAGCCCACCAAGGTTTGAAAAAAGCTATTATTAATTTACAGAATTACAAGGAAAATCGCAGTTTATGCTTTTTTATTTTTTTTTTGTGTGTGAGGTACAAATGCACTGAACGGGTAGTGAGCCAGCTTTTATAGCCTGTAAGGCCCAGGTGAACTATACCAGCTGACGACCCACCCATGTCAGCCAAGTGCCTGCTGAGGTTGGCCAGGACTGCACAGTGATGGGAGGGGAGTCACACCCAACTGCTCCTCAGCAACACAACAGAGCGCCGCTCTCATATCACAGCAGTGTCAAATTATTTTTCAGGCCACTCACTTCTAACCAGTTCAAACTAGGTTATCTTAAGAAAGTAACTTGAGCACAGTGGCAACTGGAAGTGTTGAAGCAGGAAACGTAAGCCCATAACCAACAAAGTTACTATTCGGAGATGATGAGGGAACAGTCAGCTCAATAAGACTGACAGTAAATGTTTAACATTGGCTTGTTGATGAAAATTAGGTGTCACTGCAATTTCCCCAAGTTTCTCAAATGATATATCTTTAAATTGAATTTATCAGCCTTAAGAGTTAATGCTGTTTGTGTCCTTCCTGTTTGCCTCAGACTAAAATCATCATCGTTGGTGATTTAGCCATAACCATAAAGGATACAAAATGTGCCATTCCCACCTCACAATAATGACAGGATTGCTGCATTATACTGAAGAGTATGCGCACCACTTCAAAATGCTTTTCATGAAAGTCATTGGAGAAGTGGATCTGCCAGTGTGAGTACAGTAAGAAATTATCACAAAACCTTGTATCTCCAAAATGACAGTGTAACAGGAACTTCAAAACAAAACAATCAGTCCAGTCTTTTCCATTTGTTGTGGCGGCAGACAGAACGGCCTCCTATAGCCACCGAAAATTTAACCGTCTTTACTACGTTCTGTTTTTAATTGTGGCTGCATTCCTCTCGTCACTGCTCAATTTTCAGATTTTTTGGCACACAGATGCCTTCATGCATAGTAATGACGATTCATTCTTCCTAAGTTGGTTGAATGCCACAGCAGTGTCAATTAATATTTTCCTCTCTGCCCCTGCAGGTTGCCTCATTTGGCATGGAATTTGTTTAACCCACCTCTTCAGCAGCAGGCCAATTCATATTTTAGATGAGATTTATATATTTCACACTATGAACTCCAGAGTATATTGACAACATTGTAAATCAGGCCACTATTTCATTGCTATAAGAAGGCTCTAGTTGATATATCTGCTGTATTGTGAAGACATATCATCTGCCTTTCTGTCGGAGAAACAGAAGAACCTGGAGTCGTGATGACATGTACATGACAAAGTGCTGTGCTTTGGATTCCCACTGCCTCCCCACATAAATGTAATATTTAGGAGACTGGGTTATCTGTAAATATTCAGGTGCATGCCCACTGACGATGTAGGATATATATTGCAGTTTATTCACCGTAGTTCATTTTAGTTATTCAGCAGGACGGGCAATTTCCGAGGAATTGAGTGGGGGAAGAACATTTTAATGTGACATGATTCGGGTTAAGATTGAAGGGAAACTGACTGGGACAAAAAAAGAAAAAAAAAAATGTGCGAGACAGACTTGAGCAGAGGCTCAGAGAAGGCGGACTGCTAAACTGATATGGAAGCTCTTTTTCAGCAGAGTTCAGACTCTCCCACACAGGAAAAGGAAAGATGTGCTTTTTCCACACAGATAATATTCGGATGACACTTTGCCAAAAATGAGTGAAATATGTATTTACTGGCTTGTTTGTTGTATTTGCATAGTATAGAAAGCTTGAATTGAATCATGTACTGGTGGTGTGTAACTTAAAGCTCCAGCTTTTTGCATTTTTGCACTGCATTATGGTGTCACCAAGCCTAACCGTACTCTCTTTCTCGAACTTAAGATGTGTGGCTGTCCATGAGTAGCACTTTCCAATTTGCACCTAGTTACCACTATACCAGGTGGCCTCATGAGGAGGATAGATTGGGGTGCTGACCTTTCTGTGATGTTATGTTGACAAGTATGATGGCATTTTGAAATAGATCGTGTGGAAAGGTTGCACAACTGCACCGCAAAATATATAGTTAGTTCTACTGCATGTACCAGGAAATAAACTGAGGGATTAAAGTCCACACAAAATGTCAAGAAATTAGTATAAAAATATCAAGATATTATTATTGTTATTATTATTATCATTAATAATAATATACTGAAATCATGTTCAGTTATCCCCTTTGCAGCAAATAAAAATGCAAATCCAATTTGAAAGTGTGCTGTTAATAGTGTTTTTATTATTAAACAATGGGGGAAAAAAGTGGATCCTGTCAGAAATATTGTTTGGTTGTAGGGGCGTGTACATGTTTGATTGACAGCAGCGGGCAGGCTGAGCCCCAGCAAGGGAATGAGAGGCAAAATAAAAACAAACTTGTGGTGTAGCTTACAAGCAATGGGCTGACAGTGTTTTCCAAAGGGTAGTATTGTAGAGTAAGCATCACGCCAGCATCTAAGCAGACTAAAGAGACATTTACAGGTAAATGTATATGCCTTTTAATGTGCTGCAGCTTAATTAGCATCCAGTCTGCAAAACTGACATAAACAGTGCACTCTTCCCAGTGAATGTTTGTTTGGTGGACCATTCAACAAGCTAAGGTGTAGGACATGATGTGTTTGTGTCTGCGAGTTAGATAAGAAAGAGACTTTAGCAGGAAAGCTAATGTGGGCTGTTGTTCAAAGACTGGTTTGTGCAGTAATGATTTAAAATGAGTTGGCTGCAAGTGGAGTAGTAACCGCAGTCTGATAAATTAATGCAGTGATAGGGAGTTCCATCATGAAACCAAAAAAAAAAAAACCCTCAATTTAAATTTCACCCTTTTGGTCTCTCAAAGCAGAACACAGGGTATGTGATTTACAGAGCAGATACGTACACCACAGCAGGCTAAAGAAAAAGCCATTCAGTGTAAGTTAGATCTCACGATAAAGTATTATTTTCCAGCACTTTCATGTGGGTACAAATCAGTGGCTCAAAAAAAACATCTGTGAACTCCTCTCATCCTCTAAAGGGGTCAAGAAGAGACTCTGAGCTTCTCCAAAGAAATAAAAAAGCTCTCTACCAGGAGATTCAGAATCTTAAAAAACAAACATGCGGCGTCTCAAATGTGCTTCCGAAGGGCAGATGGTGCTCCTATTACAATAAATGTATGGTTCAAGAGACATCTTGAATTTTCTTAGTCGTACCACAGGTATGCTTTCGGAACAAACTCTCCCTTGATCCTGTTTAATTTCCTGGTCAAGCCTCTTTTCCAAGACATTTACCAGGCTGAGGACTGTGTTTCACAGACCCTCTGGTGTCCTCCTAAAAGTTGATAACCGTCCTCACGGTTTGCCAAACCAAAGGTACTGTTCCCAACATCCCAGATTTATGTGGCATATCAGCCCATCTTTGTCCATCTCTTTTAGCTTAGCTTGAAAAAGTGTGAAAAGCATGGACCTGCAGACTGACTTGCAGCCTGTTCCTCATAAGTCATTGTCTGCTCAAACAACATTATGCAAATGATCCTTTCTCTATCATCTTAATGACACTCTTGAACACTGAGGCCATTACAATGGAAATTAAATTCAGTAAATGAAAAAAAAAAACATTTTTTTCTTTGCTTTTTAGGAGAACCTAATGAAGATGTCAGTGTTCCTTTGCCCTCACTTGAGTAAAAATAGACCAAGAAATGGGGCAGCAAACAGGGGGAATGGCCATCTGCAGTGCAACTATAACAAAAACGGTGGCACTAGAAATCCGACAGGCTTGCAAATAACCAAATGTGAAAAATTGAGAATTGTTAACTAAAGAGATTATCAATACATAACATTAAGAACTGAATGGTACAACACAGAGGCGTAAAAGCTTCATGTACATTAGGACATCTGCTGTGCTCTGAAATGACATTTTTTAAACCTGAAACTTAACTTAGCAGTAACTTTTTTGAATAAAGGTGATCATGACAAACATTTGACATTTACAAATACATTTTACAGATTTGTCACGTTTGGTCGTAGATCCTGTGTGCACATTTTATTCAAATTAGTTGACCTCTTTCCTCCTACACAGCAGGATTTCATACTATTTCACATAACGGAGAAACTACTCTGGTCGTATAGAAGTGTCCTCAGAGATGTGAGTAAAGAGTTAAGAGTGACACAGTCAGGATAAAGGTTGAATCCTTCAAATCTGAGTCCTTTATCACAGTATTCACCACTGCATGGTGTAAAAATGCTTTTGTGTACGCCCCAGTCTGAGTCATAAAGGGATAGAATTAGCAGAAAATAGTGTCCAACTCAAGTCAACAAATTGTAAGCAGCAAACAGTCATTGTACATGACTTATTTTACTTTTTATGTATAAAGAATGGCAAAAAAATAAAAATAAATAAAAATACCCTGCCATGTCTGATGAATGATGCCAGTTATGGTGGCATTAATCTGCTGAAAACAAAGATGGCATCTCCCTGAAACTGAACTGGAATCCATAAGAAGAACACAAACCCAGTCAGGTTATACCATTTGCCCAAGAATAAGCCTGTTTCTTGTCTGGTTGCATTTAATTTAATTGATTATTCATTGTATAAATTGCAAACTCAGCTGACATGTTGTTTTAATCAGGAAGCAAGACGTACCGAGAGACTATAGCTCCCACTGCAATCTTACTCAGGACAAAACAGGGCATTATAGTATATTTTAAAAAACAACTATAAAAAGATACAGAGCTCATGCAGGTGATGAAGACTCGGCTTTAAGAGCTCTTTTTAAATGTACATGTGCAGGAGAGGCATACTGTACTCCTCTGTGCTGTCAAAAGTTAGTTTCGATAAAAATGACAGACAAAAACAGATTTCTGTGTGACTAAGAAAGAGAATATTTTGCGAACTGCAAAGAACCGGTTAAGAAAAAGAGTAAGCATTTACGACTAACATCAATCTCCTGCTTTTCATTTCTTGACACCATATTACAAGGGGAATTTTCGCTGTCTCAGTCCATGATGTGTCTTCTATTCATATACTGATGTTTCAGACAGAAGCACAGCACTGTTCTCAAACTATTTTTCTACACAACTGGGTAGGAATATACAAAGGTATCATCACTCCTGAGTACATGTAGGTTAAGGTCTAGACTTGCCCGTCTCTGTGATTTATGAGAGGTTGAACATTTACACCTTGGCTTTCCCTTACTGTCTGACCAAGTCATTCATCAGGCTCCATATAATGAATGGACTTGTTCTTTGCAGTGGAGCTAACAAGACGGTGGGGTCCTTAGAGTTCAGTAAAACGAGATTACAACCACTGGTCAAGCCCAGGAAAAGGGAGCAACTCCTCCTGGAGTTGGAGCTGAAGCATGATGCCACTGGGGGTGGTGGTGGTGGTGGTGTTGGTGGTGGTGGGGGGGACCATTGTCTCCAAAATAGGAATTCAAAATACTCGTGTTCACAGAGAGAAATGCCTAACCCCTTGACTGATAAAATGCAAAGAACGATATAATTTGTTGAGAATCAAAATAACAGCTGCAACCTGCTACTTTATTGATTTCTGTAGGAATATTACCTTTTCAGTTGGGACCCTCCTGAGGGAGGTCAGTGGTGTCAGACAGCCTGTAGACCTGTTGCAAAAGCAGATATTCCTGCCTTCTTCCTTCAGTCTCCTCCTGGGAAGGACCAACTCAACATGTGTGGTTCCCAGTCAGCAGCATCAGCTGTGTGTCTGGAAATCTGTGCCCATCACCTCTTTCAGAGCAATAAATAAATTCATGAAAAATAAGATAAATGAGAAGTTTGAGAGGCAGGTACTTTACAGCTGCAAGGGTCCCTACATTGTACCAGTGAACGGCAGCGATCCCTTAAAGAGCTTATTTCTGCTGTCACTCACTCGGCTCAAATAATAATGAAGATTACTGGAAGAAGAGGAAGAAAATGCATTCATGTTGCATTTTTGCGAAACAGAACAACGAAATGCGTTACATAGAAGACAGCCAGGTCATGTCAACATTTAGAACATCCCTGCACATTGGGTAAAAAAATAAATCAAGAAACAAAAACTTTGTTAAGACTGAGACAAGAGACCGTTTTTAAGCAACGCCCTCATGTGAAAATCATAGACATGGACTTTGGAATCTTAGCCCCAAGCGGGCTAACATGATCAGGCTAACTGAAGCTTGATAACTGCATTTGTGACTTTAAAGCGCAGACCCATGTCAAGAACAAATTACAAAGCAGCTGCAAAATTCACAACCACAGAGGTGTCCATGTGTCTGCGTTAATGTTTTAAGACTTATTAAATGTTTTAGCTGATTTTTCTCAACTGAATCAGCAGAATAAATGTTGTCACTGTGCGTTTTTGCAAACCACGGATGCTGAAACTTTGTTGTGACAATGCTGTGGTAGAGGTCCGCTTTGTCTGGTTAACACACTTTACAGCTGTGTTGTAAAGTTGTGCCACTTACAACAGCTGCAAAGTGGCACAAAAAACACCTCATTAGGGTTAGGCAAAGATCATGTTTTGGTTTAAAATACCTGGGTTTGTTAACACAAACGAAGCTAGAAAAAGTCCAGACGTTTTTTTACAGAGATGTCTGTAAAAATTCACCGTTATATTGACAAAAACACAGTGCGACAATGTTCCAACCTCTGGTTAAAAGTACCTAGTTTTGTTGCTACAAACACAGGTGGAAAATGTCCTGATGTCTTGTTAAAAATATCCGATCTTGTCGCAAGAACCATAGTTCGGCAGTCATCTACCTTAGCCGTCACACCACCTCTACCCCCCCCTCCTCCTGACGAAAAACTCAGCTTGTATACATGTACCATCTGAACTACGTCACTTTAATACCTATTGTATAAACACTGCTATAATACATTTAAATCATGCAAATTTGATCTATCCAATTTGATTTAAAAAATGTATAAGAATGTGCGTAGTCACTTCCTTTCACCTCTGCACTGCACACCTGCATGTGATGGAAGTGATACTGATATGTAGAACTGTATGTACTGCAATTAGCTTGCATTTAATTTTAACCTTTCAGTTAGATTTTGTCCAAACCTCAGACAGTCATGCAGGGATGCCCATTACTGCGTCTCTTTAACAATGTATCCCTCCCCCTCCTCGCTCCCTCTAGCTCTGCAGGGACACGATTAAGAAGACAGGTATCCATTACCTTGAAGCAGAGCAGTACACACTAGCTCCAGGCATTATGTCACACTCTAATATATACAAAGCCCTGTGAATCTACCCTCTTGAAATCCCCCATGCCCTTTATCTGCCAATCCCATGACTTTCATTGGCTGACTTGAAGGATGATATCCCTAATGTTCATGACAAATTAATCCACAGGGGGAAAGCCAATGACAGTGAGCTGCCAGTGGGTCATCCCTTTGGCTAAGTCTGTCATTTCACATTTGCAGGAACTCATGTACAGGACTGCATAACTAAGCAGCATATTTGTACATCCTGAATGAAGGGGTTGGTGTCTGAACATGCGTACAGACAGCCGGTAAGAATTCATATCCAAAGAAAAGGAACTTAATTGGACCTGGGTGTTCCGCTTCAGAAGGAATAAAGGTTCCTGAATGAAACCTAACAGCGTACCTGCAAAGGCTGTACAGGAGCACTGCATGTAATACGAGCTCACGGCTGCCCGTGAAACTTAAGTTATTAGGATGAACCAGATTTTATTTGTAATTACATAAGTGATCCATGCAGAAATTGACCAAAATGTCCATGCAAACAAACAGTGTGACCACCTTAAATTTTTGAATCCCTCGTAAAATAATAACTGACCTACTCTATCTATATTTGTATTGCTGATAACTGAATAGTATGTTGTGTAATATAGATATTATAAAGACCTGATAAAGGCATACATGTCTATTATGTGAAAAATTTTCAACATGAACATTGTTAAATTTTGAAATATCAGTCACTATGTTACATGTTATTAGTGAATGCTCACACTCACTGCATTTGACCACAAATTGACAAAGCTGGGCAGTTGCCAATCCATTACATTAGCATAGTATTTTAACTTATGAGTATAAGTATTAATTTCACCTCTTGTGCTATGTTGCAGCTCATTGCATGTTGTTTGAACATTAAACATTAAAGGGCTGCATTGAAGTAAAATATACCCTGTGTTCGCAGAGGCAATGAAGAGCAGAGAGCTGTTGTCTGCTGAGTGCTTCAAAATAGATGAAGCACACAGACACAGGTGCTAGGGCAGAATGCATTGAGCTCCATATACTGTACATTGAAGGTAGCACACAACAAGAAATTGTACTAGCCCGAGTTTCCCAAAGCTTTATGTTTACTGTAGGCAGTAAAAATACAAAGAGCCAATACCAGTCTAATTGTGTTAATCATTTCTTAACAAAGCTAGTCGACGTCTGTGGGTCTAAAAACAGCTGAACAAAGTTGGATGGGAATCCCTTCGCTCTTCTTTTTACACATCTGAATTGAAACAAGACCTCATAAAAGTTAGACTGCTCAGACCTTGCAGAGAAGCTCCTGTTGGCACAAATGTATTCACTTTGAGCTGGTTGCTAGCAGTGCTGCGAAGCAAACAAAAAAATTAAGTGACTTGGAGACATTGTTTCATTCTAAGCAAATCTCCCACCAAACATTGTTCAGTCATGAACGGTCTGATGAGAAGATAAACCATTTATAACAACAAAGAGTTATTCCCTGCTTATCCAGCAACCATGCTGTTGGTATAGTAGGGGCATAATGAGCAGCAGCAGGGTAGCAACACTGTGCTGTGTTACCACTTTAAGAGCTACCATAGGCTCAACTAGATATGCTGGCACAGGTGGAAGCTGGGTAGGTGGAGATAACAAGCAACCGAGTGTGCAGCAGTTGATGTATCAGGAATGTTTTTGAATAGATTGTGGTTCGTGTGCACTGTGATCAGCTGTTAAATTAGCAGATGATGACAGCAGATGATGTTTCTGTCCCGCCCGGACAAATTCTCAGTGAAATTAAGCAAAGTAGCATTTGCCGTTTGTCAAAGAGTGAAAGCACTCAGGGTTGTTCTTTTTCGTTGATATGTAGAGGGTGTCCATGAAAGCTGGGTGTAGGTTCTAGATTTACAAATGTCTGGAAGTGGAAGTGGAAGCAGTCGTGTTTTAGAGCATATATTTAGTGCTGCATCTGTCATACAATACTTTCAACATATTTACACAGATAAAATTTATATTTTTGTCTTCCATTCATATATTTTGTCTGTAAAATTTTGTCTCATAATGAAAATGTTAGATTTTAATCATTGGCTGTGCGTGTGATTTTGCATGTAAATTATCCATGAATCCAGACACACTTGCAGTGCATATCTCTTCTGGTCGAAATCTGGCTGCTCACTCACTGAGCAATGACTACAAGCATGGATTGGTTTTGAACTTAGCTTTCAGGATTAATTATTAAGAGCATTTTTTGATGGACCCCTGAAACTGCTTCTCCTGTTGCAATATTAATTGCCTTGCCAAAATGTATTACAGATTTATTTTCAATCATTGAAGGGTGTCAAAACTCTACCCACCCCACTCCCCCCTCGAAAAGGAGCAAAGCAAACAGAGGGGGGAAAGCAAGGACATTACTGACCCAATGATTGTGATTCTAAAAGAGACATGATGGAGGTGTTGACAAATGTGTGAATTTGTGCCGGGTGCATCATGCACACAGAAACATGCATATTTCTCTTTCTCCCTGGCAACTGTGGTACCAAGAGTGCCAGGCTTATAACACAATTTAAGTAGCTGCTCTTCCAAACCTCTTTTGTGTGTCCTTTATGCTTGTTGGTGCCTTGCTTTTTTCTTGCACTGAATGGTTCCCCTTCTTTTATTCATAACATTTTTTAAGACATTCCTTTTATTTGAGAATTGAACGTACAGAGTGACAAATGAGGCAAGTGGAGATGTCACAGCTACATAACATGTGTCTTAGACCATTGGGACCCCTAGATATTAACCAGTGCATATAGGGTTAAAGTTACTTTATTGTCTCCATAGGAGAAAGTTGTCTTGGATGAGGGCAATAATTTTTTATGATGATTGTGCTTACACAAAGGGACCCTATACCTCTTTCCAGAGATCATTAGCACATACAGTACGCAGCACTCAACATACGGGAAGGGTCAGATAAGATGCGGTTGGTCTGTCGAGTGGTGGACTGTTCAAAAATGTCTTCCCTGCCATCTTAACCCAACTATACATTTGACTTTCAACTCGACCGTTTCCAAACCAGCTGATAATACCACAATGTCAGATGGATTCTATAGCAGCTCTTTAAAACGTTTAGACAATATTCCTGCAGACGTGATAAACTAAGAGTCCCATCGATAAAAATGTTGATGGATTCTCACACAGACACTTGCAGCTAAGCTCACAATCAATTTGGACTTTGGTATTTGTAAGAAGTGACCTGTCTAAAGTCACGGCCATGTATGGCAACAGAACAGCCTCCAACTCATCTGGGATCAAACACAATTTATTCAGTTTCTTCAGTTTAGTATGACCATTAAAGCAGCAGTTGTCAACACTGTATGCGTAAGTAGGTTAAGACAATGAAAAACTAAAGTTTGAAGAAGAGATTTAGAACTTGTTAGTGAAACCTGGTCCTCCTCAGGGAGGTCATCCCAAAGCTTTGCAGCCTTAATGGTGAAGGCAAGGTCACCCTGAGTTTTCAAATTAGATTTGAGTACAGCTAAGAGTGACCTTCCCAATGATCTCAGACAGCAACTGTAGGCTCGTAGGGACTTAAAAGCTCAGCAATATAGCTGGGAGCCAGACCAGCCAGCGTGTTAAACATGAATAGCCAAATCTTAAAATCAACCCTGAGCTGTAGCTGCATTCAGTGCAGAGCAGCTAAAATATGTGTGATATGCTTTCTCTTTCTGGTAGTTTTTTGGCTGTAGTGTTCTGTAGAATTTTAAGTCTGGTCAGGTTGTGATTTCTAAGACAAGTATATAATGAATTGCAGTGATACAGACATAATAAAAGCATGGATAACTAATTCTAACTATTGTTGTTATTTAATAAAACACACAAAGTACATGAATAGAAGAGCCAGTGTTCATTGGGATTATAAACTTAACATTGAAGTCATGTAAACAGAAATTTATACAAGGCACCAAGGTCATCAGTGTTATTGGGATCAAAGTTATGCGATGTAAACTTTAATAGGCCAAGGATGGATACCTGAGGTACCCCACATACTGTCACTGCAGTAGATGATCTGGTGTTCCCATTGGCAACTTTAAAATGGTAACAAAACCAGTTTAAAACAGAAGGTAGATGCACACATGCTGTTTCATATGATTCCTAAGATTTCTGTGATCAGTGTTGTCATTTTGTCAGTGATGATTAACTAGTGGGAAGTCCATTTCCATCCATAAAAGAAACATTTTTCAGTGATTACTTTCTCCAGGACCTCAGCCAAGAAAGGCAGTGTACAATTTGGCCTCAAATTATACCGAATAGTTGGATTTAATGATGGCTTCTTCAGGCATGGTTGAACAACTGACTTTTACAGTGAGTAGGGACAGTGCTTGATCTAAGTGAGCTATTAGTACAGGTTAAGATGAAGAAAGACAATAACTCTGATACCTCCTTGAGAGAGCGAGCAGGGAGAAAGTCAAGTGGACTTGACAAGTGTTTTATCTTTGCAATATTTGCCATCAGCTCAACAGCAGATTACAACAGGTTATATGGGGTCACTTACACAGTGATTCAGAGGAATGGGCTATTCTGCAGCATGATAAATCACATTAAAAATTCATGTTTTACTAATTGTTTTCAATTATAGTGGCAGTTTCTAATGCAATAAGTGCATGTTGTAGTTGTTTTTTTCCAGTGTCTTACATATGCACTCTGTTTTAAAATGGCACAATGAAGAAAATTTTATCCAAAATATTCGGACAAGCACACAATAAAGGTTTGATTCACCAGTATAAGAAAAATCTAATCTCATTTGGGTTATTTTACTTTTATTCTTTGCACAAATTCAGAAACAATTTGTGAAGATTTTCAGCAGTTTTTTTTTTTTTTAACTACAATTGTTTAACAACTGTTAAACAACTCAGATAGCATAATTGCATTTAAGTAAACGGAGAGCAGAGCTTTTCAAGTCATCTCCATTCCGACACAAAGTCATGCTCACATGACTGGCATGTTTAGAGCCTATAGGCATGTTTGAGTCATGTCTCGCCATTTACTGTGGCACAGTGTTCTGTTACACGCTCTGTTTCATTGTAAGTGCTTCGATTTACAACACAGAAAACCACAACACAGATAGAGCGTTTGACTGGAAGTTGTACGTCATGAAAGTTTTAATGTCAGACTGAGATATTGAGAGACCTCTCCTATTTATAATATATAAGCAGGAAGACAGAAGTGTCCTTGCAGATGATGAAAAGCTGCCTCTGACTTTTATTCACTGGAAATAACAAAGTGAATGAATTAAAAATTCTTTATCAATTAATACGCATTGACTTAACTGTAACTAGCATATATATTATGCTTTGCAGAACTATAGACGATTGAAACATGTAGAAAATAAGTGTGAAACCTGATCTCCTTCTTGCTGTATGTGTTTTGTAAGAGCCTATTTGCTGCTAGAAAATGGACATGGCCATATGAATTCTTATACTTGTCTGTATCTATTAAAAGAAAAGCAACACTTTCTTGATTTTTTTTTTTCATTATTGTATTCAGCATATTTACTCACTGTACTTAGTTGCTTTTTGATGCCTTTTTTATCTCTCACAGTGGTCATGATTTGAGATGTTCTTGGGAGTTTAATTTGACTATTGAACGATCATGGACCTGAACCCAACCTCAGGTAAGCTCTCCAAGGTTTCTTAAATTGTTAACCTTTTATATGAAAAATAAGTGGCAAGGAAAAGTAATTGGATAGAGAGTAATTTATTAATATAAGAAGCTGTAGCATTGTGATCCAGATATCATTAGGCAGCCCAGGAAGAGTGTCAACTGCTCCCGTATTCTCCTGACAGAGGTCTTAAGTGTTTGGTTTCACGCCTGAGAAATACAGTGCATATATCGCCTGACCCTGACTGCACTGATGAATCATGCAGCACTGTAACAAAATGTACCCTGGGACCCATGTTAACAAGGAGAGTGAGGCCAACATGGAACACAAGTAACATAACCTTATGCTTAGCATTAACAATTAAATAACAGATGCCAATGGGATTTGTTCCTCTACTTCCCACACAACAGTGAGCACAAGATAAAAAGAGGTATAGTGTTATGAAAGAATAAAACCATGCCCCCAGTCTTTCATGCATAATCAGGGAAATTACAAAAGTTTTTTGTCACTGTTTCATAAACTATTAAGAGGTTAACAAGGGAATGCAGTACCGAGATACTTTTGGTTGAGACTGTCTTAATTTACTATTTCTTAAGATTCACTAGTTAGCAAACCATAAGCTGACCAGCAACTGCTGGTTAACAGTGACTTAATTATTAATTCTGATAAATAAGTATAATAGATAATATTGCCTTATCTTTGCTGCATAATATGTGTCAAGGCTAAATAGAAGTCAAACCAGAACTTTTGGATTATGCTCCAGCAGTAAGAAAACTTCAATCAAGACCTCACTGAGATTTGAAACAACACTAATAACAATAGATCCAGCCTTAAAACAGACACTTTCTTAACAGTAGTCCAGCAAAATAAGATACAGTCTGCACAGCAGAACTAGGCAGATTTTGCTACCTTTGGACAGAGTGAGGCCAGCTGTTTCCTCCTGTTTCCAGACTTCATGCTAAGCTAGGCTAACCGGCTGCTGGTGGTAGCTTCATATTCACTGTACAGACATGACTAGGGCAGTAATGTTTTTATCTAACTCTCGGCAAAGAGTGGATAAGTGTATTTGCCAAAATATCAAACCACACTTTTTAAATTGGTTTCTGATCTTTCCAAATAAACCCTTCACTAAGACCTTATCTTGGATTAAGCACACGCTGAGACTGTTAATTTGAATGTCAACACACAGTGTTACAGTATATCTTCCCTCGGTTTCTCTCATTCCGGCCTCCAGCTGTTGTGGTGAACTGCTACACATGCCTCCTAAAAGTGAGAGTGAGTATATGTGTATCTTTTATTATGGTTTATTGTGTAGTCCACGCCGGCATGCTTGGCAAAGACAATGTAACAGTCACAGGTCTGGCAAAGCAAGGAGCAACTTCATATGGGTGAGCTATCTTTCATGCAAAGCACCACGAAACGCTGCACCTTTTGAAAATCAGTGAACATATGCAATAAGAAGTGAGTACCTGAAACATCCTGCATATCTTTCAGAGAGTGAAATGCTTTGACTTATTCTACAGACTGCACTGCAGTTACTGGAGCTTGCCTCTGTTTTCATGGAAATTACATTCTGTATTTTGACACAGAACATAAATCGGGCACCAGCTTATAGCAACAGACTTTCAACGTTTTTTGGGGGAAAAATCTCAAATTAAGTTGGTGACAACAGTAGTCTAGTGTGCAGTCTGCAGTGAGGACAACTGGATAATTCTGATTAAGTTCATTACCCCCCAGTACAATTTACCTTGATGAATCAATCAGTCAAGCAATCAGAGTTATTTAAAGTGCAGAGTCACCATCCAGCGTGGTCCCAATGTGATGCAGTCTTGTGTCTTCGAAACGTTCTTTCAAATGGCTGAACAAAGCTTTGCCTATGGCCTCCTTTGTGTACAATCACCGCCTGATTACAAATGAACACAACATTGATACACAGCCACGGGTCCCAAAGTCTCATGTTTCAGGATCTGATTAGCTTTGATGTTAATGAGAGCTTGGCCTCTTTTGCTAACCCCCAAGGTATCGGGATGAAGCTCTCCATCACCCTCTGTTGCATTCTGACACCCCTGCCCAGATGGTGGTGCAGTCTCACCCCTCTCTATCTTTTTTTTTTCACATGCTAAATATGCCAATGGAGTGTTGCTCGTGGGCATTTACAGTGCATATGGACACCATGACTACCTGGCTGATCTCATTACCACAGACACACACACAACTTCATAACAAAGGAGAGGAAACACGGTATGTGAACAGCTGGCTTGCCAGACTTACTCCATCACAAACTCTGCTAATGGTTGGTTTAGTTGATAGGCTGATCTATATTTGACCAAGTATTGAAAAGAGAGTGGTAAATGATTTAAATTTATAGATAATGTCCACAGCCATGCCGCTTTTTACATAATGAGTTTAAACTTTCTGCCACTTGCTGCATTCTTTTACCTAAGATGCCTGATTGTGCAGTTGTTTGGTGTTGCTTTTTCCAGGAGAAGTCAAAACCACAGGAAACATATGGTACATAAATAACAGCAGGTGAATGGACAACTCCCCATAGGCTTTTTCCCCCCATCACTTTGCCGAGCTCCCTCTTCCTGCCATAATTCATCCATGTCCAGTACAAACAAGTGTGTGGTAGCAAAACTTAAAGCACCACACCAAATCATCAGAAATTGTGTGCATGTTTTCCATAACTGCACTTTCAAAAGAGCTTGTATATATATATAGCTTGTATATATATATTTATATATATTCTACACTATAACAAAGCAGTGAGTACAATAAAGGCTGTTCTAGGTAACTTAAACAATAACTAAACAGATCCATTAATGTCTTCGTTCTTTGCTATGCTGACTGCAATATTGGTTGTATCTGCTTCGGCTACAATACTTATAATTCAAGGTCAGAAAACATCGCTCTGTAAGATTGATCATTATGAGTATAATGACACAAGATCAGTACTTTTTAACTACAGCCAAATCCCCTACCTTTGCCAGTAAAACATGTATAAGCCATCCTTTCCAGGGTTTTGTATTAAGACTGTCTCAGCGCTAATTCCCAGCCTTACCTTTGTAATATTCCTAATGAGCCCCTAAGCCCTGAGATCCCTCGTTCTGCTGTGTTCCACGTTCCCTTTGATCCTGACGATCCCTTTCCCAGCATCCTCGGGGGGTCTGCGCATAGTGTTACCTGACTGCGTGGTGCTAATACATCGAATATTCATCCACACTCTGTCTGCACTATCTGTCCTCCACAACAGGAAAGTAGTCAAACACAGTTTTCAAATATTTCAAGGGGAAAATTGCATTTGCAGGCAGTGATGACTCTTACACGACAAGCAAAGAGTGATCAAAAAGTGACTCTCAGTAAGATCCTTGTTTTTCTTGGTCTTGGTGGCAGTTTTGTTCGTGAGTGGCCACTGCAGTCTAGTTACATACTGCGATTGCCTGTGATTTCTTTTTAACAGTGTCACCAGTGGTGTGACATTGCCAGACTGGCAACAGCTGTAAGACCCCTGAACAAACAAGGATGAGCTGCTGAGTCTCAGCAAAGTATGAAATATAGGACAAAAGCAGCAGCTATGTAATAAATAAATAGATATATTTATGCACACACACACACACACACACATATATCATATATATGTATATATATACATATACATATGACTATTTATAAATACAGCAAGATTAAAAAACTAGATGAGGGTGTGTGGTTACATGCATTAAGAAGATAGTAAATGCACTGATGAGTTTACTATGCCACCACGATGAAAAATAGCCATAGGTAACTCAGTAACCTTCCAGAGCCATGCTTAGGGACTCAGCAGAGGAGAGCAGTAGTTGCTGTATTTGGAAAGCCAAAGGAGGTGTGAGATGAAGTATAAATAAATATTTTATTGCAGAAATCAAATTCAGTATTTGAATGTATAACCCTTGCCTGCAGAAAAAAAAAAAAAAAGCAAAACCCTCCAGGAGAAAACCTTGTTATGTGAGTTTAAATAAATAGTCACCAGCAGCCCACCAGTGTGTTCTGTGCCATTTTCTGATCCTATTTGATGGCGGCGCGTGCAGACGCAGCGGCTTGTAGCTCCCGTGTTGATATTTTAGTTTGTTTGTATTTACTCATTTCTACGTTCACCACTCTTCTGGAAGCTCTAACGAAGTACAGCAGGTTCGAACTGTTGAACTTCAGAGTACAGTTTGGACCCCACACACCCCGTAAACTGGACTTTATTCCACCGGAGCTGCTACGGACCCCAGAGCCCACCACCATCCCCCAACTGCTGCCAAGGAGAATGGCAAAGAATGCTGCCACAATAGAAAGCAAGAAAGCATACACCAGCTCACCTAGTGGTGTTCAGCCAACAACCTGATACAGGAGAGGAAAAAACTGGCACGGGTGGTTAAACTGCACAGGGCATCGTGGGCTGCCCCCTTCCTGACCTAGACTTTATATATGAAGGCCAGGTGAGGAAGAGGGCAAGATCCATCGCCATGGACCCCAGCCATCCGGGCCACAGACTGTTTGTACCGCTACCATCAGGAAAGCGGTACAGGAACATCCGCACCACCACTAACAGACTGAGGGACAGCTTCTTCCCCAGAGCTGTCAGAGCTATCACCCCCAGCAGCCCCTCACTGCAGTGAGAGACTGTGAGAACTGTGAACCACTGCACACTGCACTTTGTCCACCTTCACCTCCACCTCCACCTGCAGCTTCTGTGTACTAAACATTTAAGTACACACACGCTTACCTAATTGTCAGCTGCATCTCAGTATATACCTTTTTAGTATGCAAATTTCGTTGACATGCTCAATGGCAATAAGGCAATCTTGAATTTTATTCTGTGTCTGATCTGTAAACATGGGTCCAAGCAACATTCATATTGTAGTCTTAAATTTGTGACACTGTCATATCAAAGATTTCTCCATGTTTCTGTCACCAATGTCAATTTTTGGTCGTTGACAGCCTGTTATTGCACAGTGTAAAGGGACCCTTACACTGTCTGTGCGCTTATCTAAACCTCATGCCCAGCCATTCTCCATTGATAATAATGTTTCCAGAACTATGTAACCACTCGACTCTTACTGAGCAGCTTCCACCACAAGCACAGATTGTTAGCACTGGTATTCCACGTAGCAAATATGTGCAAATTGCTGTGAATGACCCTGGCCAGTTACTAATGCCACTTGGGCTTGTACTCACTGGGACACACACCAGGGCTTCATGTTGGAAAATGTATTTTAAATGAAACTTTCTGTGCAAGGTTTGATAGTCGGCCTTTTCCCTGTCAGTCAGAGTGCATTGAACTTTTTATTTAGCAGCGCTTGATCTTGCAGGGTTTATGTGTGTTTTACATTTTGATCGGTCGTGCACAATTGTATCACTTTTGTGCCAGTCTATGTATGGGTTTTTATTTGTGTGTTTATCTTTTGGACCCTGTGCTCTCTCACCTGCCCACAGTGAGTTTCCTGTCTTGAATCAGCTCATTAGTGTTGGAGTATATATGTCATTTGTCAGATTGGCTGAGTTGCTTTCCTGCTCTTAGTGCTCTTGCCTCTGAGGTAGCCCTGCCTGTTCTTAGTTACCTGCTACCTGTCTGCCTTCCTTATGCCAACTCCATGCTAGACCAACAAACAAGTAAAAAGCCTCTTAACCTCAGCTGTCCAATCTGCGACCATTGTGTCCAGTGCCTACCCATGATTTTTGCAGTGCAAATACTCAACTACAGGTACTGCAGCTAACCTGGTGCTACATGAGGCAGAGACTTTATTTTAAGCCTGTACTGTACTTTATTGTGTCAACCTTGCAGACATCTCCTTGCTCAACCTGCTGCCCCTTCTTTCAACCACTCCCCCACACTGTTCTTCTGAGTGGCAACTGATAATGAAGAGCACTGAGAGGCAACAGGGCAAAAGGCATAACACCATTGGGATGAATTGCAGTAAATAACATTTGCCATCCATAACTGATCATCATCAGTCATCATCATCATCTAGCATATCTGCAGCTATTCAACCAAAAAAGCAGAAATTCGAAGTCTATTCCTGTATTTCTCATCTAAATTAGATACTTAGAGTGCATTTGTATATATAGCACAGGCACCATTTCTACAGTCCTCATGTAATGTGCTGCTGGTGATATATACTAAATCACCTTTGGTGCTCAGTGAAGCAGGCTTATGACTTGTCTCTGATAGTTTGGGAGCTGTAGGATCACATTGTGTTTGCTTGGGTAGAGGCCTGTGTCTTGTGGAACCCTTTGTTCCATCATTTTTCCTTTTCCAGAACAGTATAGCCTGCACTCTGGAGTTCCAACCCGTTTCCAGGTCGTCAGATATCAGTGTTTTCATCACCCCCCTCAGCATCTCATACAGACTCACGCCCTTCAGGCTCTGTATGAGCCGCTTGCCAAAATGCTATCTGCCAAAGATTCTTTCCAACACATGGTTAACGCTGTGAAACAATTGCAGTTTGGTTAGGTTTATATCCCAAAAATAATAAGATCATGGTTTGGAGTAAAATAAGTATCTTTTCCTGTGTGGTGTAATGTAAAGTACTTTACATGCACTGTTTAGGCCTACATCATGTCAATTTACTAATGTACCTAAGCTGCTCAGGTCAATGTTGAATTTTGTTTTCAAGCAGGACACAAATCCTAGTTTCCTAGGTGAAAGTCCTGTCTTTTACCCATCCATCCACACTGACCTTCCTATGCAGATCTTTTCACTCTTTATACTACATCACCCCATTTTGAGGATCTGAAATTGCTATTAAAGCCTGGTGTGTCCCATATAAATGCTAAAGGGTACCTTATGTGTCTATATGAGACACTCAAGTATGTGATAAAACATTGTGATTTGGCACCCTGGAAAGGAGAAAGGTCTGGAATTTCTTAATTTACAGCTTCTCAAATAAATGTATTGTAATTGTACAGAAATCGCATGTGTATAAAGGATTTAAAATATTATAATGACTGGAGACAAAGAATGAACACACAAACTCTTCTTATTTTGATATTGTGTGCCATTAGAGATGCTGTCTGAAGTTGGTCCACAACAGGGAAAGATGGAGGGGGAGAAAAGGTGGACTGAGGCAACAAAACATAATTGAATCTTTGCACTTCCATCAGTTCATCTTCTAGCCACTTTCTTTCCCCTTCAGTTGTTATTTTCTGTCTATTTTAAATTCTATTGTAAATCATTGCACAGTAAAATTGGTGGGAAGCTCAATCATATGGAGCCATTTCAAAGTCTTAGCAATGGGTACTTTCTTGATTTTAACACTGTATATCAAATCAGGGGTGGTGGACCTCTGGCCGTTTGATACGGGAATTGGAGAGTACAAATTTGTCCGAGCAGTCCTGAACGCAACACTAGCGTCGCGGAGCAACTGATATCACGTCGATACATTGTGGTGCCTGTCAACTGAACGTAAGTCGATGAGAGTGTCGCGCTTTTCAAGATAAATGGACAAACTTTGGACAAAAAGATTATTTTTTTCGCCTGCTGAAGTAAAAGCAAAACAGTGTGCCTAAGTTAGTTCGTGGGGATGTGCTAGTAGGGTTGAAAAATGCTAATCTTCAGCGTCATGACAGCTACAAACATGCTAAACTGGATATGGACAAATGCGTTTGGATAATGTCTTCAGTGGAGTTTGTGTGGCGAACAAGCAGCTTTCACAAGACTCTGCACATTTTGTGGTGAGTGAGCTAATGGCTAAGAATCTGAAACCTATATTCAAAAGGAGAATTTGTAAAGAAGTGACTTGTTGCTGCTGGTAGCTGCTAGCTACAAACAAAAGCAAACTGTTGGTTTGTCTCCAATAATTCAAAGAGAGGAAGGAAACCCTGCTTCTGCTTAAGACTGACTGACCCAAACCTGGAAAACCAGCAGCGAGTAGCATTATCATCATCAGATGCCTCACCAAAGACAAGCAGATCCAGTCATCACAGAGGTTAGTGTGATGCATGTGTAAAATAACTTGTAGTGGCCAGGGGTGCTACAATCCCCCCCCCCCCCCCCCCCCCAAGTGAGCCCCCTCCTAGGCCCCATCGCATAAGCATAATGAGCTTCTCAGGTGCTGCCCAACCAGCGCGCCCCTATGAAAAATGTCTTAGGAGTGTGGCCCCTGAAAGATGTAATAAAAATAGAATTCACCCTTGATAGGAAAAAAGTTCCCCACCCCTGGTTTAAATGCTGCAAAGCTAGCTTTTGTTTAGCATTCCGTGTGTGTTTATTGTGAATGAATATTATATGTTGTGTTTTTCCTCTGTTGCTCGCCTTAAATTAATTTGAATTTCCCTCGTCATTCAGCTTTCTTGCTTTATTTACATGATTAATTCAACTGCATTTATTTTTTCAAACAAATCTGCATCTCCACCTGTCCCTGGTGGTTTGGTTGATTTAAATAACAGCAAGAGGCATCTGTGCACGCATGCAGGCACAAACATAGCCCCTTGTGGCACTTTTTACATAAACCTCCATACAAATGAGTTAAATACCAAACAGACACAGGTGGCCCATGAGCATCACAATCCTCCTTTCTTTTCCCCACCTTGTAATAGCCACAGAGATTTCCACAGGCAGTGGAATGGAGCTGGGAGAAGTAGTTCTGCAGAGGGAAAGTGTTTAGTCTGCACTGAGCTTAGCTATAGCAAAATCTCTCTCTTTTTCTGTTGTGCAGTGTTAGGCTATCTACCCTCCCAGGCCTCTCTCCTCCACCCTTCTCCCTCATTACTAACAAACTCTCTCTGCCAGGCCTTACCTCAGGCGGCCCCCTGTAATTATTCCCCAATGCCACAAACTGGTGAGATGGGTGTCCGTTACACACTGTGTGCCGAGCTAAGAAAAACAACAACTGTGGGGCCATTATTTGTCAATCAAACCCAGGGCCAAAACAAAATGCTGTCTGGTACATCCTGAGTCCTAGTTATCATCATTGAAAACTGTCAGGCCAAAGAGCATTTTTATTGATTTCCTCACTTATTTATTTATTTTTATCATCCTGGCATTCTCCCTGATCTCTGTTCAGCTTTGCTACTGAGCCTCTCCTACAATCACATGCCTTCTTTTGAACAGTAGAATGTATAAAAGTTGTTTTTTTTCAGTATTGCTAAAACATTGTAAGCAGTTCATGCAGAAAGTAGAACAATGAACAACTGTATATCTGCCGTCTTCAATGCAACAGGATGTGTTTCTGGAAAATGTGGAAATAAATGTTAAAAATATTGTTTCTATTCTTGGGCCACCACCTAGTCCAGTGTAAAAACACATCATCACAAATAAGTCTCAAATCTCAAATTGGTATAATTGTGAGTAATTTCTTATGCGATATGAGTATAAAATGACAAGATGTCTTCAAAATGTAGTCATCAGCAGCATAAGAATGAATGAATCTGGATCAGATGAATGAATCAATGAAGTGGTGGAAGCACTAAGCTAACACTAAGCTTTTCTAACCAAAAGAAAAAAATCAATCTGCTATAATAAGCTTTGGCTTCAAATGAACTGCAGAACTCTGTTGTTCTGGGCTGAAGCATCTTGGTGATGGATGCCAGTTGGACGAGCCGGGTCGTTGATTCTGATCGGGATGGAGCGGATTTCGCTCGGCTCTGAAGCCGGTCCCAGCGGGTCGATGTTGTATCTTTCCCGAGTTTGTCTGGTCTTTCAGACTGCTGTCGCTGATCAAACAGACTTTTGTTGTCGTTTGCAAAGGTGGCAGATGTGCGGGTGATACGCGCACAGCAGGGGAGGTCATCGCTTTGGCTGCAGGCAGAGTCTGTTAAAAGTTTCAGTAATGTGCTGCTTATGCACAAACACAGCTGAGGATGTTCTCCTTCGGTGGTTGTCAAAGTCTTCTCCTTAGGCAAAAGGCTGGAGGAGCAGATGCATTTTTTTCAGGATTTCTGTATCACTTATTTAAAAATTTAATAACTCGCTTCCAACATTATATTAACATTAGAAACAGTGCCTCTATTAAAACACACACAAAAAAACCTTGGTCGAGGTTAAAGATAAATGTACAAAGGTTTGGAGGAAAGAAGGCCTGCAAAAATGCTGTTTAATAGCCATCTTTAACAAAATCAAACTGTAAAATATAAGTGCATTTAACAATAAATATATTTTTGCATCAAATAAACAGTGTTATGAGGGAGTAAATGGGGAATTAAATGCTATGTATGCAGATTTGATCAATGTATACAGGGCTGAAAGTCACGGACGTACATACTTTCCAGCTTAGGAGTACATTGATAGTTTTAGTGCTATCTGCTCTTCAAAAAACTAAGCAGAATAGATAGAGATAATAGATAACAACCATTATAATGATTTTGCTTGTCAGTAAATCAGGTTTGGAGACCAGGGATGCACACACTGACTGCCTCAATCACATGAAATCTGCAGCCCTTGTCTTACAACCAACTGCATGTGTTTCAGCTGTGCCTGTGCATGCTGCTTTTCATTCACAAGTCACCTTGTAGGCCCCAATACGTTTACAAAGAAATCCAGCTAAACCAATAGCACCAAACAAATACGGTTAATTGCAATTTTACTTTCCATCTTAACACAAACTGAGCACAATGAACTTGTTTACAATTCTGTTAGCACACTCGCGATCCATAACACACATTACCACATCAGAGAGATAGCTTGTGGGACAAGCAACTAATTAGAGCGACCCACAAACATTCTCAGCCTAAACTTATGGCTAGAAAAATACTTCACACACTTAACGAAGCTGTGTAGCACCAAAGCAACGCTTGTAAAAAATAAAAAAACGAGGCTTACCAGTGTTGACATAATTTCCGTCACGAGGAAGGTGTTTGTGGAAAAGTGCTTGATGAATTTGTCCGCTACCTTTTCCAAGTTTATATCCCTTGTGATACATCTGTGGCAGTTTAACAATGCAGCATGATTATGTATCAGATTAACTCATTATCCAGACGGGGTTGGAAAGTTGTGAGCAAGATGCATCTTTGCAAGCATCGCTGACGATCCAGTGTGAACCGCTCCTTACCATTATGATCCACATTGAACTGGTTGATGCTGTCACAGCTGCCTACTCCAGTAAGGAAATACATAATCTTTTTTTTGAAAACTAAAACACTAAATTAGCATTTCAGCAGCACTGATAATGTGACCCATTAGCCCATAATACAGTTGCTTTTATGATGACCAAAACAGAGCCAAAATGTCAGTGAATATGTATATGACTTGGCCAGAAACATGATTTTAGTGAGATGAAAATCTTGCTCAGTGGACGAGTTGGAAATGTTACAGCCACAAGAAATTTATAAGGGGGGCAAATGTGTCATAGCTGTGTGTCTGGTAGTTTCCAAAGGTGAAATATATTTCTGCAGCTTTAATTAAATTGTTTAATTTGTCTAAACAAAACCTAACCATGCACTGTTGGCCTGGAATTTGTTTCTACTTAAACAACTAAAAGGCATAATTATTCATATTGAATTAGGTTGTGTTACTGAACCAGTTTTACTATATTGTACTGTTATGAAGGGGTCATAGACTTTTACAATAAACATGAGCAGGGCTTGTTTCATATACCTTTTTCACAGCAGACTTGTCAGCACAAAGCACATGCGTTACCGTTACATTAACAAAGGCTCTGTTCTGTTGTGAACAGTAAGCCTTGACAGTGAGCCAGCATGCAAAACTGAAGCAGCAAAATGGGATGCAGCCGTTGTTAATTTTTTTTTATTTATACCTGTGCTTTTCCTGCTGTGACATGTCAAAATGTCTCTTGTGGAAAAAAGCCCGTGACAAAGAAAAGGACCACCATGTTCTCTTCACATTGTCAGCAGTGGATAAGTTGTCTGGAGTAGCCGAGGTTTCTGCAGTCTTTTTGACTGCCATTTTCTCTGTCTAACATTTTCTCACCGTCACTGGACAAATATGGACCAGTTTGACTGCTGACTGAAATGAAGTTAAGGAGGCAAGAGCATTTTGATCTCTTTTTTTTTTTTTTTGTAAAACCTGCCACCGCCCATCTCCATCCTCTAGTAGCGGAGAGAGTACATCGGCAGAGGTGTTGTTTAGTTGAATAAATAATAAATTGAGTCAAGTCTGCCTGACTCATTGATCCTTTATCTGACTGAGGTTAGTGCAAGTTAGAATATATGGCCTCGACCATGGCTCTGAAATCTCAGCAGCCTAACTGTGCTGTATATTGATAAATCCATGGTGCTGTCCGTGGTGCTGAAGTAGCAGACACATTTGTTATCAGGCCTTTTTCTCTCAGTCTCTCCATGTCAGGTTTGTCTTAGATCTTTAATATTCTTAAAACTATATACTACAAATACTCAGTTTTATACTATATTATAACATATATACTCTATGGAGTAGTGTCACCTTCATGATCAAAGTGACAGGTAGCAATGTGTATTCAGGGGAGAGAGAATTATAGTAATTAATGTTAGCTACTTCCAACGAGTGCCTTCTTAAATTAGGTTTATTTTGATTATTATTATGTTTTTTAGTATATGGTGGTTTTATTGGTCAATTGGTCTGTTTCTCTTGTAGTTGTTGTTGTTGCTGCTGTTGGGGAGACTGAGGCCAAAGTTAATGTGGACCATTCTTGTTCTGTGTGTGATGTGCTCTGTATTCTCTGCCGTGCAGATTACTGTGCCAACAGAAATCAGTGGCCCGTGTCTTACAGGGGCTTCTAGTCATGTTTGGGGGAAGGTGCTTCTAACATCTCCAAGAGTAGCTCTGTGAGTGACTTTGTTATTTTAGACTTTAAGCTATTAATGCTTCTTGATTCCAGTCGGCCTGAGCAAACAGAACCAGATCATGGTTCACTAGGAAAATAGGAGGAGGCTACTAGTTAAAAATATGGCCCAAAACCTAGCTTATCCTCACCTGATATCATAAAAAAATAACACCTTGTTGTTAAGAAAGAACTGAAGAACCCACCTCAGGCAATGTGCTTCCTGTCTGACCCAATGTATGAACTGCAGCCTGAGCACTTGAAGTGGATCAAAGACATTTTAACTTTATTCAACAGGTGATTTTGACCCCGAGTAGAGGTGAGCTGACACCAGAATAAAAATCTAAAAAATCTGCCATTAACTGTGTGACTGGCCTTCCCTGTACGCCATGACATACCAACAGCAAACAATGTGTATTTTATTGTATGTTATGTATCACTTTAATGAATGATATAGAACACAAAATTAAACTTGAAAATGTAATCATTGTAACTTCAAATGATGAATTGAATAGTTTGGCAAAAAGTTGATTTTACTGCAGACTTTAAGTACAAATAATTTGGCTTTTAGTGTGCTGACCTTAAATTGTTGCTATAATTTTTTTCCAATCTATTAGCATGGAAATCTTCTCATTTTCTAAGTGAAGTCAACTTGTCCGGGTTAGCATTGTGAATATATGAGAGAAATGTTCACATCCTCACTGTCAGCTAACAAGTAGACTGGCCCATCAGGAAAACTTCCTTGAGATATGATTTTGTCCTTTTTGTACACACTGCATATGGGTCATCTCCATGCTCTCCTTCAAATCTAATACTGGAATTAAGACACTGGCTACCATGTGCCTCGTATAAACATCTAATTTACTTAGCTAGATTGAGACAGTGTTTAGGGTCACTCCCTTCATTACAGAAAGATAATAAAGCACATTTTTAAACAGCTTAATTTTGTAAAATGAAAAAGAAATCCTAATTCACCTCATGCAAAGGTGATTTGGGTCGTTTACAGCCTATAGTACACAATCCTCAAGCCAACGCATACTTCTACATTACCTGCACTGAATACATTATTTTCAAAGAGATCTCAGCTTTCAATTATATCACTATATATAACACAACAAGATGTATTTTCTTCTTTATGCCAATGGATCATTCTGTTGCAAATCAACGGAAATGCCAGCAGCACAGCAGTGTCCGTATTTCCACACTGATTGGATTGAATACATCAAGACAGGGATCCAATTATATCTTTAATTGAAGACAGCAACTAATTATATTCTGAGATGTATTTGAATATTACATCTATAGTATACAGTATGTTAAAGAAGCACATTTCCAACTTGAGCTACAAATGCACAGCAACTGTGACTTTCTATTTTCTGAAATAATATCAGGAAAAATCCAGACTTTTGCTTATCAAGTGAAATTTCGTAGTTAAAAAGAAACTCAAAGACGGTCCAACAAAGGAAAGAGACCACAGGTCAACAATGGTACCCCAACCTTCATCTGTGAGACTAAAATTGCTAACAGATGTTTAATAGCGAACACGCAGCACATTTCACACAATCAAAGGGGTCCTGAGACTGTACTGCTTTTACAACAGAAACATCAAAGAGCCGCTCAGCAGCTGATGTGGCAGAACTCAGGGGAAGGTGTGGAATACATTACATCAGTATTCAGAGATGCTACTAGTGAAGGAAGCTTCCTGCTAATAGAGGGAGTTTCTATACTGTACACGTTCCACTGTGAAAACAGCCGATACCTTGTTTGACACCGCCGACTTCATTCCAGTGGTTTGAACTCTATAGCACTCGTGTGGCATTGCATTTAATTCATGTTTGGTTGTTTGTTAAGTAAATTAGTCATAATCATAATCACAACTCTGTCACAGGAATGGGGCAAAATGCAATTTATGCTGTGTTTCAACTGCATATCGAGTTAAGAAGTTACTCTAGCAGGTTCCCATCTAATCAAATAATGTTCACATTAAGCATATTTTGTCCTGAAAATTCCTGATGACTCTGCCTGAAATAATCTTGATTTTGGCTGTGACATTTAATTTCTGAATTAAAGAGCTGTAATATCAAACACCCATTCTATTACCTCTCGTCTCCTGCTTCGGATGTGTAATTCAGCAGTGTATAGGATGGCAAGAAGCAGGGTGGAACAGTGTGCTCAGACACTGTGCTCCAACCAGGATATGCCAGCGTGCATCTGCCTCACTGAAGTGTTCATGAAGAGGATACTTGATCTCTACCAGCTCTACTTCTAAAGCTGACCTTGGATTCTGACCTCTCTGTGCAGGGACAAGTCAATAAATCATATTGTTTTTATCCAACCAGTTTTCTCTTAGGTTTGGAAGGTTTAGCCGCAAAACAACTGTCCAACTCGTCCAAATGAATGTATGTAAGAGATCTTCTTGCTGCTGTCTTGCTAGCTAGATCTCCCTACCAAGCAAACATAAAGCCAACATAAAGCCACTTCTGCCCTCACTGTGTGTGGAGGTGCACAGCTATGCAGTGAGCTGAACACACTTCCAGGAAAGGTTAAAGACTGCAGATTGCCTTTAAGGTTTCTACTCTATTGTGACATTGCGGAAACAGCATTGGACAACAAATATAATGCTAGTTATTCCAAATAAAAAAAAACATCACATAAACAATTTAGACCAAAGGTAACATTTTTGTAGAAATGAATTAGTGCACCATAAAGTAAACTGGATTCATAAAAGAAGACTAGCTGTAAAATTAGTTGCCTTTTGTTTCATGGCAGGAAGAAAGAGCCAGTAAAGATCCATATTATGTCACTATAGGAAGTATAGCACAGTAATTAATCCACTAGTAATCCTAGGTGGGTAGGTAGTATGATGTCTTGGCTACATTGACTGCAGTCATGAACTGCACCAGCGGGGGGTCAGTAAGCCTTTTGAAATTATGATTTTGATTTAAATGTACATTAACTTTAATTAAATTAAACCACGTTAATCAACTTTAATTTAATTAACATGGTCTTTGCTATACTTTTTTAAAGTTTTCAAAGTTTCCTTTATATGTATAGTTTGTATGAAAATCCTGTGCGCTTTGATTTTTTTAGTCTCGCACTTAGCGGGATAGAGATGAACCCTACACCTTGTAAGCACAAAACTAATTGCTGATGATAGCCAAAAGTGAGCAAATACTTAAGGAGGCGACAAAGCTCAGACTTTATTTTAAGAAAACAACTAATGATCACAAAAACAGGCAAGCATCCTGTGGCTTGACAGACCCAGGAGGTACCGCTTGCAAAATTAGCCTCCTCACTAACAGCAGCACTGCCTCAGCAGTTGAAATGGAGTGTCAGTCAGGCCTGTATCACAGAGGAGGATGGGAACTGGAGATAGTGCCTGATGGAGAGCGGGAGTGGAAGATCACCACCACTGGCGGCAACAGTGAGGAGCCTAGTGGAAGGACAGCAGGAGGGCTGGGGATGGGAGGACCAACGACACAGAGGCAAATAAAGATGAAGAAAAGCCTGGAAATATTGTCACCTGTGACACTGCATCAACAGATGTAGCTCTTGGGGTCCTATGACAGAAGAATAACCCTTTTTTTTTGTTGGGTCACCAATGAGGTGAAGGCACCGTTGATGTGTGAAAACAGAAAGTGTCATGTGCCCCTCTAAACACATTTACAAAAATCACTCAGACTGCTCACTTAAGTCCATTTCACACGTTCTCTCAGGAACTGAAAAAGTACAAAGGTAATGGTTGCATTTCTCCCCATCAACCGGCAAAGTGTATTATTTCTTCTGCAGATTTAGTGATGTTAACTAGGCTCTCAGTGTGTTGTGGATTCTGTGATTGGAAAAATCAGTTTGAGGAGCACCAAATGGCACACATCGCAATGCCTCCCTCATCTGGCTAGGCTGAACTCAGGCTCACAGTATAGACCCCACTACCCCTGATGTAGCTAATACTGATCAGCTAACGTGAATTTGGTCATTATATATCAGATGATGGGCCCATTACTAATTACTAATTTTTAGCCATACTGGCTAAACATACCCTGTTTAAATCTGTTTTCCTGAACATTGATAATTGTAGGAGCCAGTGTTAGGATAATGCCAGCAATGTGAGCGGAGTCTATTAAGGACAGAGGCCCTGCATTCAAGAAGTCAACCCTCCTGACCCTAACCCTCTTGTTGAGTGGACTCCATGTGCTGCTCACTCACTAAATCTTGTCGAGGTGTGTAGCATCGATTGTTGCACCGAGGCAAATAACTGCTTTAGTTTGGTCCAGTCAGCATTCAACTTTTGCTCCAATTCTCCTTGACACTGGAAATTTGTTACAGATGGGCTTGGACAAAATGAAAACAAACACATTGAGTCTGTAACATCTGTTACCAGATGTTAAGTTCATGCTCAGGCCACTAAGGACCTCTACCTGAATTCCACAAATACTTAGGCTAGTCTGAATAAAATAGATTATGAAACACAGAGTGCAGCAGCAAGAAAATGAAAATATTAAAATATGCTCGAACATATCTTTCTTTATTCATGCAAACTTTAACTACAGCCAGCGTACAGCTTTGTTTAACATTATTCCAGAGTTCAACATTTTCATCATAATGCAGCATTCCTTGGCCTTGACTACTGTATAAACCACATATTATGTTCATAATCTGAAATATAAAATTACAATAATGGATATTCATGTGCAAGATGTGATGGAAATGATTTGACCAACTCTATGGTATTCTCTGTGGTATTATGTTGTCATTGTACATAATAGGGAAAAAAGGTAAAAAGTTTTATGAAAGAGAAGAAAAGTTCTTGTAAATTGGCAGATGAAAAATGGTCAGGATCGGAAGTTAAAAGTTCTAATCTAATTAACCCGAGAAAATAATGAAAAAAGAAAATGAATAGATTAAAGTGGATGGATGGATATATAGACAGGGTAAAATCTGTTTATTGTTGAAAAAACATGAACTAGCGTTCAAATTTAGGTTTAGGTAACAGATTAAGCAGCCAAAAAACCCACATTGAAAAAAAAAACACGTTTAATGGCTTGATATGAAGGAACTTGGCTATTAAAAAAGTGTTGTGAAAATAATTACTTTATCAGTCAGAATACCTTTCGCATGACTTTAATAAAATCGCCTTGATGATAATTAAAAAAATAAATTAAAAATAGGAATCCGCCGGGGGGTGGGGAGGTTCTGCTCTTCCCATGGGAAAAAGATACACACTGGACCTAAAATGCAAATTAGATATTATACCACCATTCATGTCATTAGTTCTATTGAGAAATTGGTTGGAAGACCAGTCGTGTCAGCATCCTTTGGTTAAAATCTAGGACACTTCGTCCAATGTGGCTGACATCAATGCAGGTGAGTGTCAATGTTTTTTGCAGTTTTGTGAGGATTAGTGTTTACACAGATGGTTCATTTAGTTTGGAACAGAAGGAGTAGGGTAGCATGGCTGTTACTGTGAAACATTCATGGTAAATGGTGAATTAATGGTTCACAGTTTGTGATTTGATTGTTTGTAAACAACAGTAAAACAGTTGTAAATGTTAAACGGCCTTGTACAGCTCAGGTGGTTCACTGATCATGTCGTCTGAATGGAAATGCAGTAGCTTGTTGTTGTGATCTCAATGAAACAGAGGATTTTCTTAATCACTGATATGAAATGAAACTATAACCCATTCCATACCCCAAACTCAAATGCTACACCTCATGTAAAATCCGCAAATTTAAGCCTTAACTGGCAGAATAGAGTGAGCAGCTCGTTAGGTTAGAACACAATGTGAATCATAACCTGAATCCTAATCCTAAACTCTAGCCCAGATATAACCCATAATTAACCAGGCCAAAGTGAGGACTTCAACTCTCTCCGGACATGAGTCATCCAATCTGTGTACATCAATGTATGCTTTTTGCTCACCACAGGTAGATAACTGTTGGCCGGTTGCCTTCTCTGGCAAACTGATTACTCATATAGCACAAGCACAGCGAAGCATAGGCCTAATTATCCTCCACTGCACCGAGCTGCAGTTGTCTTTGGCTGTAAACAGTGCAATCAGGGAGGCAGCAATGTGGAACGCATCAGAGGTTCCTCACTCACAGACTCCCAGGTGAGTTTGTATCTGTCTGTGATGGACATAAATGAAGAGAGGGGTAGGCAGAAAATGGAGTTGAGTGGAGGGGGTGGGGACTTGCAAATAACATGAGAGAAAATATGATTGAAATGTTTGCTGCCTATGCTTTGAAAATTGCTTTAAAATCAATCCCACCTCTTGAGGGAACAGTCCAGTAATGTAAGAAATGGGGGTTTGTTGATTTACCCAGGCTTTAGATGAGAGGATCAATACCAATTACATCTCTGTTGGTCCAGTACAGCGATAAGTCCGGGATGTGTGCCTAGCTTAGCACAATTTGAACGACTAAAAATGGAAAAAGATGCTTTCCAAAAACTCAAAACATGTTAAATTTAGATGTTTGTCTTAATACAGATTCTGATACATTTCAGTGTTGTGCGCTGTGCAAACCTGGCAAACGCTACAAGACTCTGGATTGTGCAATCACTGCACCAAGTCAGCGAGAGGTTATTGGTCAAAATTTAAAACTAAACTTCTCAACTTACCCTCATTTTTCCCCAAACTACATCTGCAGCTATGCCTCCTTCCCATAATCTTATTGCTGTTATATGTGCACCTACTTTAGTAAACCACATACTAAGATATTCTACAAACTGCTCAAGTGGCACTTCATGGCACCTTTGTGACGTCATGTCACAAAATTTCACTGAATTAAGCCCACTTCCATAACTAATTTCTGCCCACTGCAACATAATAACAACAATACATTGCTTCACCATGGAGGCTTTGATAAATACCTCTCACCTGACAACTGAACAAAACACATGACTTTCAATTCACTACGGATTCGTCTTGCTTCCTCTTCATCCCAGCCTGCTGTGAAAGTGACCGTGAGGTTAAGGTCCGACAGCAGCGTGTTCAGCTCAGTTTACAGTTACATCGTAGTGGATGTAGCATAGTGAGACTGTCAACACTCGCATTTTTCCTGCGATTCTCCCATATTCTCCCTCCTCTCCCACTGCACTCCTATTTAATTATTTTCTCATAGATCTCCCACATTTTGAACCTTTGTATAAAAAAGGGGGGTTAGCTGTAACATGAATTGGGAGGTCTTGCTATGGGGTCTATTTAATGCGTTTGCTAGGTGTATGTGCATGCACATATCTACACTAACAGATAGCGTAGTAGAGCAGACCTGTCGACCCCCCCATTTTTCCCAGCATTCTCTCCCACTGTGGTCCTATTTAAATATTTTCCTGTAAATCTCCTATAGTTTTAACCTTTCTGAGAAAAAAAAAATCTTGACAGGACGCATAACTGCGTCCCCCTCCGGTACAGCAGGTGGCAGTACATAGAACATTAGCTGTAACATCTATTGACAAGCAGTCATTCATGCAATCAGAAAAAAGAATAAACATGAGAAGGATGGAGTAGGTGCCAAAATGGCTTAAAAGGAGTGTCTCACCAAATGGGACGGCGCTTACTTGTACTTCATGAAGAGCAACTTTGGTCAAAGTCGCGTTTTTTGGGAAAATAGTAATTTTAGTGTATCGCACGGAGGCAAAAGCAACAAATCTGCCAATCATAAACATGTCCAAGCGGCTCAGAAACATGCTCCACCAATGACTGTATTCATACCATCTCTGTCATCGACTTTCAGAATCACCCTCTGGTACCAGTTGTCTTTCTTGACAGTGGCCTCTCTCAGAATCACAACTGAATCACAATGTGTTACTGATGTGTAGATATGTTTCAAATAATGCATATTTAAAGGAAGTGCTGAATTTGTTTGCCCTTCTGCGTTTTCATTAATATAACGCAGGAATTCTCACAGCGTTACACTTTCAACCAGATCTCTGATCCGAACACCTAACTGCAGTCACTTAATGTAGTACAGTCACATTTCCAGAAGGATCTATCCTGTCTTGGTTGTTGCTGTAAGCATCAGTTATTATAATACTGCTGTAAGTGTTTCTTATAATGAAGCTGCTTCTGTTCTGAGTAAAACTTCACTGAACACCATCTGCTTTCTCAAGCCCTTGAATGTCACATGGGACCCCACAGTTATTCATACAAAGTGAACAGCTATGTGATGTTAGTATAGTTGAGCAGCATAGTGTATTGACTCCTGTGATGTGTCTGTAGTTTTGGAAAAGAGTCAAAGAGTCATTACGTAGTATAAGAAGCATTGATGTATCTACTCTAAATTTTTAAACAGTTCACTTATGGACTTGTGGTTGCTGTAAAGCACAACTCGAGGATCTCAATCAAGACCAAAGTGAAATCATTAAAGCTGCTGACCACAGACCAAAGTGTGCCATCGCTGCATCTAACATTTCTGACAGCAATGAACAATTCCATGAATATTACTGCTCTCACCCTCCTAATATTGAAGGGGCATGATCCAGTTTGAGGAATATTTGCTTTTTCTTCATGTTATTCTATTCTTGAGACTCCATAACTGTCTGTGATCACAAACAGAGGCATCATGTGCTTCACTATGATGAATTACCTATTGCAAGCAAGTTTCAAGTCTCTCTTAGTATTACAGCAGCATGCCGAAATTAGCAAAATCATTCCATTCACATAAAAAGCAGAAAACTATGAAAATATTAAGCTAAATTTATAAGATATGTAAAACTGATACGGACTTTTTCGAAGAGATGGATTTGTTAAAGTCAAACCACAAGGCTGCACCCCAGGAGATGTTTAAGAACATGACAAACTTAAGAGCACAGTGCAGTACAGAGTACCTTATAGTTCTGTGTTATTTTTTACCTGTCGTTGTTCAGCTTTGTTGTTATTTAGCCTTAGCCCCCCTGCTAAGATTTACCATTGTAGCTATTATACTACATTTTCATTGAGACTTTAAATAGAATAATGAGTTTGGAATTGTACTGCGTCAGCCTGTTGCATCCGTGACTGTGATGTATGGTAGGATGTAAAGCCTGCAGTGAAAACCCAAGTCCATCCACTCCCAACCTGGACTTTATCTCTCAATAGATTTCCATCAAACCGATTGATTCTAACCTAATTCTTATAAATTGCTTCATTAATTGCTCCACTAAAGCTACTGACTGTACACCTGATTTGCCTTGATGCATCTCAATAGTCTTACAGGGCCAGTGGACACTCAAACAAATCAAGTCCAAAAGCACCCCAGTACAAGTCTCCTTTTAAAATACTGTAAACAGTTCAGCTTTGTTGTTGTTGTTTTTACATTGATCTAATTCAATTGCCCATCTAATCCAGACAGGTTGATCCTCCATATCAGGTCATCTTATCTGTAAAGTGATATGCCAGTATTATTTTATGGCAGTACTTAATAGCTAATGTAAAGAACAGGGGGAGACTGTGGTTGTGGAGGGAGGAAAAGCAGAGACAAACATCAGGATGTGGCCATGGATGAATGAAGAACTGACAGCTCAAATGTAGTGCCTGGATTGACATATAGAAAAGACTTGCATGTTGGATCAAGACACTCTTGCCCCATCCTCAGAAATGAGGAAAGAACAATTTAGTAAAAGTAATAGAAGCGGAGGAGGTGAATGATTGAGTTTCACTAAAATAATAAACATTTTACACCTTTGTTTTTTACCTTTTTGATTTGTCATTGGTGAGTGTTGATGGTCAGATAGTTCTGTAATGATTAAGAAAAGATCATGGTTTGGGTTGAAATAAGTATGTCACTGTTACGTACATGACATAACTGAAGAACGTTGTGTAAGTTAGAACAAGTCAACATTGACTTTCGGTGTCTGCTTTTAAATCATAGTACCAAACAGAAATATCCTGTATGGAAGTCCTGTGTTCCATGTTTGGCCCATTTATCAAACACACGTTCCTCCATATGTAGACTTGTCTCAGTCTTTATACTACATCACCTGACTTCCTCCCTTGTTCCCGTCATAATTGCCACAGCCACTAGAGGTCGCCACCGAAAAGAGGCTTCTAATGTCGGCTACACTCACCCAGGCCATGTGCTGTGACATTTGTGTTTGTACGTAATGTTATTTAGTGTGTCTGAATGGCAGCTACATACATATTTAAGAATTGTAAATTGAGAGTTTGGGTTTCAAGGGTTGAAGTCCATATTGATTAGCACCATTCCAGAAGCGTCAAAGCAGAGATTTGATTCAAGTTTAATCAAAAGATTTTGGATGCTATTTATGAGCACACACAACTTTCCTGAGGATTTTATCAGGTTTTAGAAGGACAAGGCCAAAACTTTCTATTTATTCATGGAGAATATTTGTGTTTGTTAACATAATCTTGGCACTATGTTTTTTTTCCCATTTATTAAATTTGTTCTTTAAATGCAAAGAGGAATTCGGAATCCCGAAGTAGAAATGTGTTGAATCTGTCATACTGAATATATCATGTTAACATACATCTTACTCCAGAATGACCAATGGTAAGCATGGCAGTGAATGCACACGCAACACAAAATGTTATGGCCGTGAGAGGTTTTGAGTGTCGGTGGAGCCTCTCTGACCGACATACGACAAGCCAACAACATTCAGACATGATAAAACACAACAACTCTGTGATGTTAGGTCCAGCGCTGGTGCTTTTTCTCACTGTTATTTCTGTGCCATTGCAATCTATTGAATTATTGATAGTAAGCGGTGGCATTTTTTATTCCATGTCCATGCTTCCTTTAGACTTGTATACATCTCTCAGCACTCAGGTAGTAACTGGCTAAAACAGAACCTTGGCTTTTGGTGTTTCTGTTTGCTTTGCTTTTTTTTTTTTTTTTCATTTTCTTGTCATGTGTGTCCAACCCTCCCAGCATCCTCAATCGCTATCTGATATTTTCTCTCAAACTCCCCAGCCACATCTCAACCATGCACACCTTCTGTCTTCACAGTTGTCTATCCCTAATAGGTTGACAGGTTTGTGGCAGAAGATGCTGGTTGATTTATTGGGTGCTCCAGGTTCTAGTGGTGCATGTCTGACTTGCATCTTCTTAGAAAGACATTTAGCTCTCTCTCATCTCTCTGAAATGCCCTATATTGTAGCACACAACACATTCTAACAAAGTAATGAACTCCATATTTTTATCGTGATTATTATGAATTTGTAAATCAGCAGCTCTGAATATGGCAGACAATACTATATAAAATGCTATTAAAGTCAGGGATGAAATCTTACAAGCACTGAAATCATACATGTTAGACTTTCATTATTAAAACTGAATATTATATTTTTAAATAAATGAATATTTCAGGAAAGTGAACATTTTCTGCAAAAATACACATACAGACCCCTGTCATACAAAGGAAGAGATAGCAACCAACTCAGGCCTAAGTATGTGCTGACGGCTGAAGACCCTGTCTCTTCTCATTCAAAAAGCCACTGGTTGGAACCAGTATTCCAAGTCAACTGCATCTTTTTTCGACAGAAACCTGACATTGCGGTAAGCTTAAGTGCTGCTCTGCGTTTTCTGGTTTTCATGCACAATGACTCCTTGGGGCCCTAGCACTAAAAGCCATTAGCGCTCCCAGTGGCGTAAAACTTGCATGAATCTATAAATCTTTCAAGGCGGTGGATTGAATTTGTACTCCTAATAAAGGATAGGTTTTAGATGAACAGCGCTGCAGCTGAGTCAAGTTGCCAACAGTACAGGCTCTGATGTTTATAAAGCAGTAAGAGAACATGGAAACTTCATTCTCCATGGATTTGTTATTCAAACACTGCAAAAGCCTCTTCAATGGATGGATCTTTAGTAGAAAGGAATCTATCTGTTGTATCTTCTGAAATATTTAGGTGTCACATTTTCATTTGCATGGAGTAGGGACAAGACTTTTTTACAGCTGCTATGTTAGAAACATGATTGAAAGAAAAGAGAGCCGACTAGCAATTTCAACAGAATCATAAAATGTTGAAAACAACCACTCGTACTCATGCCTATTTGACTTTACAAGCATGTTTCACATATTGCTAAGTTTCCCAAGATGTTCATCCCCTGCTAACAAACCTGCTGTTTCTCTATTATGTCCATGTACTGTACTTTTAAGGTTACCTCTTATATCAAAGAGGCGCTGGGAGAGAGACAGCATGGTGTTTATGCCAAACTGTGAAGGACAGTAGGAGGGGCAGACAAATAGGGAGGTGGGAATCCAATCGCCCAGCACAAGGGCGAATTATCTGACCAAGGTGCTGAGAGTGGGGTGTCTTCAGCCACTAATTGATAAGAGCCTTCTATCTTTAGTAAGCAGCAGTGTTTGGCTGAGGACATCAAAACCTTGGCTGTGGCTGAAAGGCTTGTTGTGTCCCCCTCCCTCCTCATCCTGGGCTATCGAGGGAGGGTAAAAGTCAGGATGTCACCTTGCCAGGGGGTCATTTCTCTACTTTCCTGCTTGAAACATTGGAGTTGTTTTCAGTAATGTGAATTTGAGCCTTCAACTGCTTGCTTATTTCCATAATTGAAAAGGGTTATAGCATCTGGCACACTGTGTCTCCATCAGTCTGCTTTCTCTATGATTTAATTGCAGAGATAAGTGAAAAAAAAAAATCATGACACTGGACAACGTTCTAATTATAGGATTATTGTGTTTCTATGTGATAATTAAGGGGTGCATTATCCCAAAACAAATATATAAAGTGGTGTGAGTGAATACAAATGTATAAGTTGGTCAGTTCCTGCAAAGAATCTGATTTTTGTATCTTCAGAACACCCTTTTTGCCGAACTGTTGAAATCAAAATCTAAATGACAGCGTCAATCAATGGGATAAGAAGCAAATGTCCAAGCGACCAGTTGGAGTTTTGGTCGATTGGTTCACCAATTCAAAACAATTAATTCATAGTTCGTATAAAACCATGTGCAGATGCTTTCAACCCACATGCTCATACAGGCTGACTGCACTCTGTCTGCCAGTGTGATGTGTTGAGACTCAAGTGATGTAAATGAGTGGCTGCTGGAAAAAGGCAAATATTTAGACAGATGGCACCACTCAGTGGAGCGGTTAACTAAATGGCATAAAGGGTTAAGAGGTCTGTCTTCTATAAAAACAAATTATAATGATGACAAAAAAACTACTTGCAGAATCTGCATTTTACTGGATTTTTGCACTATGCACACTTTGGCTATGGCTTAATGTTTATATGTTAGTAACATCATTTTGCGTGCCACCATCATGTCAGAACTGTGCAAATGTACAAATGACTTGGGCAAGTTCCATGAAATTTACAGCACAGTCGTTCTCCCAAGAGAGTGAACCCTTTCCATTTCCATTTTGGACTGTCTACGTGCGTGTCCCTGTCGGCCAAAATGTCGGCTTTGCACGCAAGATATCTTCTAATCCAACAGGCGGATATAGGTAAAATGCCCTGACAGTTTAAAGCACATTCATGCAGAGGGGAGAAAGGGAGCCCTTCAAATTTTAATGATGCCAGGGCCATTAATCAGGTGCCACCCTCAGGACAAATTTTATTTTTTTAGCCCCACTCAAAGAAGGCTCAAGGAAAAGCAAACTGATCTTCTGCCACACTGCTGTTTACCGCAAACACTATCATCCATTGCAAACCATGCCATTTCTGCATTTAGCCTAGTCTCTCTACCTGCCTGATCATCATCTTCTAAATTGGCTGCAGACAAAAAAAAAAAAAAAAAAATCACCATTGCCACTCTAGAATAAATAAACATCCTGTTGCAGTGTTTCTATTTTATTGAAATGTATCTTTTTCAGGCCTTCAATCGCTTGTAAGAAAACTCAGTCTTGGATACACACCTTTGTCCCTGCACGCTGTTTGTTTACAGAAATATCTGTGGTGCAAATGAAAGAGTGTGTATATTCATAGTAGTGTACACTACAACAAGACTAACCCAGAAAAGGTGAAATTAGGCCAGTATAACCTCATAGTCACAGTCGATTCACGGAAGTTGGCCAGTTTATAAGACTGTTAGCACCTCCAACCAGCCCACACACTCACCAGTCCACCACGGTCCTTGCTGGCTCGACTGAATTACCATTCCTTTCATGGAAATTGTAGCATGGATTGCAGCCATGATTTTTATTCTAACCATGTAATCAAATTTTGTTTGCTTCTATACTCCATATTGTAAAATGGATTTAAAATGGCACAGTTTTGCAGTATTGCACTTGTTTTCTGCACCAGTGTGATTTTTGCTACACTCTATATGTAGCATGTTTGCGTTTAATTGCGATAAAATTTTAAATGAGAGGAGTTTCTTTAAAAGTATGAAAGGTAACTGCTTTTCTTATATATATATATATTTTGTATCTCACATGCCTTGCCGTTCCTTTTATCTATTAATATTGGCTGCATACATGTCATGAGATTTCTATATTGAAAGATTCATTCATTTGTAAATGCAACCATTCCCACTGTTTCATTTTGCCAGCGCCCCATCTGTGACAGCAAAAGAAAGTACAAGCTACAGTTTGGTGAATGCCAACTGCTGCAAAGACAGGCTCATTTCTCTGAGGTCATGGCATTGATTACCCACAGATGCCCTGGAGCCCAGAAGCTAGGCAGGTTGCAATCTGACCTGAATTAGACTGTAAAGTCGACATCTGAGCCAGTTCAATTAGCAAATTCTAATCCACACTGATTACTCTAAAGCCACATCACTACTGATGGCTAACTTCCCTCTTGAATGACAGTCAGACACCCAGAGTGTTCTTTGAAATGCTCTACCTTTAATGCTACAGTAGAAGAGATTTTTTATTTTTTTGTAATTATACAGACAGTTTATGGTAGGCATTTGTGTGGTTTACTGCCAAGCATCCGAAACTACAAAAAATACCATCAAATACCACAGTGTACTCTGACATTTCTCACATAAGCACGAATAGCAGGATGGTAGGAGTGTTACAGCGGCAAAGAGAAGAAGGGAGATATGTTAATTATGCATTACCAACAAGCTGTTTAACATCACACATCTGCATGATGCTGCAGCTATAATGGTAAAATATATAAGTAACAGGCATAGTATCACTGCCAAGTCACAACTAATTTGGAACATCGTTGCATGCCTCCACAAAATGCCAACAATGGAGCCAATGCATCCTGCACTAAATCTTGTTTACCTAGCCCAGTTTGTTTCATATTGAGTTATGGCTGAAATGTGCACTGAATATAAACATCCCTTTTCCTCCTCTCATGGAATGAATTGCTTAGAATTTTTAAAGTCCAACCAATTATACCTGTTGCGCCTAATGATCGATTAATAACACATCAAAGGTGCCCAGCCGAGGCCGGCAATCCATATTTCGAAGCGTTCCTCCTCTGTGACAAAATAATTCACAACTGTTCAGAACTGGACGTTAAAGCCAAGATGCTAAAAATAAATTAAAAGATATCGTCTACATTTTCCTGCATGTCTGTCTATGTGCGCATACATACACAGTCCAGTGCTAATACGGTTTGCTGTGGAAGGCTATGACAATTTTTCGAAGAACACGTTGAAGCTGAAGAGGATTACAAATTTACAATTTTGTGGGTTCTGTGGTGACTGATGAGTAAAATCAATACTGCATTATTTAAATCAAAGCCTTTGTTATAATATGTGATATGCTGTGGTGTCAGTTGTGGAATGCAGATTAACATTCATCTGTAGAGGCATTTAATTAAGGATCTCACTTCATCAGCAGGCCTATTCAGTTGTTTTTGAAATGGTGAAATTGTGACCAGGAGCTGATGCAATTTACACCATCTGTTTTGGATATTGACACTTCAGCTGTGCTGTTTTTGTTGTACATTTGATGGTTAAACAATGGTATGTTTCTGTCAAAAACAAATATTTCTACAAATATTTGCTATTGATTTTTTTCTACCTTGTGTGAATGATGAATAGGCTCCATTGTTTAGCATTACAATGTGAACGGCCGCTGTAAGTCCTCTAATGGCCACTCAGCTGATGGCAGCAGACAATAAGATATGCTCATGATGCCTGTAAATTCTGCCTTGTTCTGACATCAGCTAACACACACAGCAAATCACTATACTGGCAGATCTCAATCCTCCCTTATTCTTCACAGCACTCCCACCTCTTTTTATTGCTCCACCATGATTAATGCCCCACCGCCATCAACAACATACACCACAAGTTGCATATCTAATGTAAAAACACTCAATGAGCCTTCTCAGGTGGGTTTGAGGGTCAGACGGAGTTTAAGACCTCCCATCACCACAAATCCTCTCAGTGTCCTTCTGAGGCTGCTCACAGCGGAGAACGAATAAATTACAGGCTGAGCAGAACTATAGGCTCCTTTTTAACATCGAATTCCAGCCTTTTTATCACGATTATTTTGTAGTCTTCTTCAGTCTTTTGCATCCACAAGCCCCTAAACCCCAGCTTGACTCTCACAATCACCTTACTTACCCCAAAGCAAGGTGAAATGAATGTGACCGAACCAATCTAACTTCTCAGATAGCATGAAACCTAAATCACTCAAGTAAAATACAAAAGGAAACTTCTCTTTTTTTCCCCTCAAAACTTCACCAGCACACAAATACTGCTGCAATTTCCACAGATGCTTGCATTAGTATTCTGCGGGGATGGATCCCAGTGACATGTAATACATCATAGTCACCAGGAGGCACTTCCACTGCAGAGCTGACGTCCAAATATGGGCAAAGCATGTTTCATTGTTTTGTGCCATAGTCTTTATCCTAAAAATGTCCTCTGAAGTGTCAGGACAGACACATGTGTACATGCGTTTATGTATGTGCAGCCACGGACTGCATTAAAACGCACTCACTCGGTGGGACAGTAAATGCATTCCACACACCACCTACCCCCACCTGCCAACACTCTGACGCACACCAACCCGTTGCACATCAGGGTCATAGAGTCTTCGCATCATGGGATATTTGTAAAATGTGATATGAAGGGGGTTGTGGGAGTGAGTGTGTGTGTGTTTAGGGACAGGAGTGTTCTCACCTCGAACAGTGAGCCAGGCAGGAAGGCTGCATGCCCTTGACTAACCTTGTAGGTTTTACTGTGCTTTTATGAGAGGGTATAAATCATCATGATGTTTTTTTTTTTTTTTTTTTTTAAATGCTGCTGTTTTACAATATGCGACCGGATTGACAACGCAAATGTGCACCCCCATAACAAAACCTATTACAAATTCTGACTGGAACACACTGGGCACTGAAAATCAATGCAGCTCAAAACAATGAAAGGATGTCTGTGTTGTCCCATGTCAGTCAGAATGGAGAAACAATGGGAGATATTTTCAGTGGACACATTAAAATGAATTACTCTTGTGGGGAACATAAACACAGTGCACTGCTGCTGTACTTGCAGGTGAATGGAAAACACACAAATTATCATATTGATTGCTTTTCGCCTCAATGAGGAGATTTCCATCTTTATTTCATAAAATGTGTACATACAAACAAAGGTTAGAAAGAAGAGGGGTGTAATGGCATCCACTGAGAGAGACTCTTCGTCTAGACACGCGGTTTTCAACGGAAACCATAAAAGAGCAGGTCCCCACTACTACTCTCTACAATGTAAACAGCTCAGGCCCAAACCTCTCCACTCAGCAACACATTTGCTCGCTACAGCTCCCACTCATATATTCATGTATTCATGTGTTTATCAGAACTTGGCGGCTTACGTTGCCATTTTCTCCTTATAATGGTGAGCGAATGCACTTCCATAGTGAAATGGAAATAATCATGGATCCCATGAAAAAACTCAGACACACATTTGTATTTTCTCAGGGGTGGAGATAGGGAATAGGCAAAGGAAGTGGTTAGAACTGCGGAGTGAAAGGCCAAATTTAGCCTGTTTTCCATACCGGCCTCAGAAAATCTTAAAACCGAAAGCCTGTAGGTTTAATCCCTAGTGCTCTGCGTGGAACCTTTTCCTCGAATGAGATGTATGTGCACCGCTGGATTCTAGCTCTGTAGCTGTATCCAGGTGTGAGAAGTTTGTTTTTCAAATGACTCGTGCAAAAAGGAAGAGCATGAACAGGGAGAGAGCAGGGGGGGTAATGCACATATTCATCCTCCTCATTAACTTTGTTCCTCTCGATGTCCACATATACAAGTACATATGATCATGTGGTTGATATTTTCCTCTCAGCTTATATTTTTGTGATATGTTTACAATCCTGGCTATCAATACCTGACTGGCTCTGCACCTTCCTGCCTCAAACATTTCCATCTCCAACACTAGTGGGCAGTCACATTCCACACAGGCTCAGTGTGTGCTATACCTGGATACCAGCATGCTGCACACACCCATGCACATGTAGCTTTTAGCCCTCTTCTTCTCTTTTTGTCTTCCTCCCACCGTCTCTTTTGTGTCTTTTCTCAGCTCTTTACCAAGTCAGTTGCATTGTATAGTGGTAGAGCAGCTGCAGCCACCGCTCTGCCAAGCAGAGCAATCAACAGACTGGTGAGGGAAAATGTCATCCTGGTGAGGACTGAGAAAATGGCTTTTTAATTAATGTTTTGATTTAGGGTATATCACTCTTGAGAAAAATGATTGAGCTGAGTGGCATTTAAATGAGGGGGTTACAACCACTGAATGACCATTCAAAGTCATCATGGAGTTTATTGGATATTAATTAGGAGACAAGGAGGAGGAGGAGAGAGTATGCAGACAAATGCCCTCCCCAAATGTGAGAGAAGAAAGTGAGGAAACACAAGGATTAAGAGAGGTTAATGTCATTTGAAATTTGAGTAGCGCTTATGAGTGTTTGTATGTGTGTGTGCGTGACATTTAGCGTGTTTTCTTGTGTTTGAGTAGGAATTCATAGCAGTTGTCTGCAATCAATACTGCCATTTGAAATTTAGCATTTGATCAGATATACAGCTACTGCAGTGTTCTGCGGTGGAAATATTGGTGTGGAAATCTGCAAGGATTGCTAAACCATGCACGTGGATTAATAGACCAAGCATGCAGATTAATAAACCATGCGCTCAGTTTAACAAGATAGATGAAAAAGTTGTGCAAACATATTACTAAACTGAGTGCATGATTTTTTGACAATTTTTTAAGGGGGAGTTTAAAGCAAGACATCTGGCATCTGCCATTTAGAATAAATGAGAGAAACCATCCTCCCCATCAAAAAAAAAAGTTTTTTAAGTAATGCACTTGAAACTCAACGCTACCAAAGGATTGGTTCAACATTTTGCAAAAACAAATATGTGCATCACCGCTGTGTCCTCAGCCATTGATAAGTTCTCCCTGCGGTTGATTAGAGGTTAAAATCAAATTACAACACATTTTGCATGAAGCAGCTCTGACCATCAGTAAAACTGGCACATACATACAGACACACGCAACCTGAATAAATATGTAGCTGTAGCTTTTTTTAATTTGTTTTTTATAAATCTGTACGTGATCATTGAAATAATATGATTAAACTGATTCTTCCTTGCCAGTAATGTATTTTCTTCTTTTGATTTAGACTGCTGTTTTATGTATTGCATTGTGTAGCTTGTTAAAAACCAAAACACTGCCACAGGAAATATGCTCAAAAGAGCTTTTTTTTGATAGTGCTGATGGTGGTGGTCGTGATGTTACTGCTGAAGGTGGTGGTGGGAGTTGGAGAGGCATTAGATGAAAGAATGATGCCATGTATCTTCGCCTACAGGAGAGCAGAAGTAGGTGGTGTACCTCTGTCGAACTTCCAGTTCTTCCCTAGAGGTGCTGTTGCTGCCTACTCACTGGATGGGCTGCGTGGCAAGCTGCGGCTCTGATGACAGCGGAGCACACCTTTCTTCCTCTTCATCATCATCCTCCTCCCAGTGTAGGAAGTTCAAGTGGCCTCCACCACTGCATCTGCCACCTTTGGTGTGACACCAAGCACTCTGTGATAGAGTCACCACTGGGCAGCAATGATCCCAAATGTGCATTCCACCATTCTGGCACAAAAAGGATGGCTACTGAACACATGCTGCCTGTCAAGGTGTTTTCCTGGGTAGGGCCAGAAAAGGCACCTTTTCAGAGGAAAAACCTGATCGCCCACAAGTACATGTGGCACAGGCTGAAGGTCTTCAGCTCCTGGTAAATGTGCATCCTCTGCGAGGTCCAGGGTCTGCTGGAGGACGGCCTTGGCAAAGTCAAAACACAGAGGCTTCCACCATCGTTGCTTTTCCTGTGTGCTCCGCCTCCACATACATCATCCACCCTGATGACGGGGCCTGTATTGCAACATACTTCCTATCTCCCAGGCAGCTGGGCAAGTTCCATAGCCTATGGAAGTCTCCTGTGATCCTTCTCCAGTTGTGTTCAGGGAAGAGCATGTACTCCTGGACCATGACAGACCATATACAAATCCTTCACTACTCTTACCACTGTACAGTAATCTACCCTGTAGCTAAATCTGAATGAATGTCCTTTTTACAGAAGCCTGAAATAAATATTGGAAAAGTTGCAGTGGGTCAATAATCTAATAATAATAACATTATTCCTACGTAAGTGCTTTTAATTAGCCAATATTTTGATGCCAATAGTCTACTTTTGTAGTTAAACCTAAGTAGATTTTTGAATCCATGACTTTACTTGTAACAGAGTATTTCTGCACTGTGGTATTGCTACTTTTACTTTAAAAAAAAATCTGAATACTTCTTCCACCTTTGAACATACGCTACCTCAGCCTACAGCCTCCAGGCAATTTGTGTCTCTGAGCCCACATTGACTGGCAGGTTGGTACTCTCTCATTCCCTTGATCCAGAGCAAGGGCCAGAGCGAGTGCCCTACCTTGTGCTGACATATTAACTTCCATACCATACCAACCAGAGCGTCTCAGCTGAAAAAATACAGTGTTTTCAGGAGAGCGCTTTGGTGGACACGGCCTCTAACTTGATTTATTTATTTATTTATTTTTATTTTCTGTATCAAAATGATTTGTTGCATATGTTGCATGATGGAAGATTAAAGGTTAGGGCATAGATTTATTGATGGATTCCAAGTTATGACTTGACCTCTTCCTTCTCACTTTCATCTTTGCAGTTAGTCCTCCACACAGAGCTAGGTTGGACAAGTTTGATTTATGTATTGTATTCAGAGGTTTTCACATGTTTGGATTGTTCTGTTGTTTATCAGCTTGTGAGTTCTTATTCTGTCAAACTACATGTCTGTACATCCTTCTTAAACCTCATCAGTTTCAAGTCAAGTCAGTTTGTTTGACCCATCCATCTACCCCAGCTTCCTCCAAATGTGGACTTTCTTGCTCTTTATACTATGTCACCAGACTTCCTCCTGTGCTCCCATCATATTTACTACAGCCTAGAGGTCACGGTCTAAAAATAAACATAAATATGGGTTGTTATAACCTACTTACAAAATGCCGTCATTTTTCTGGTGACGATGGACTTGCTTTTACTAGTTTTTTCTAGTTCTAGTGGTGAGGCCAGAGACATATACTACACTTGCCTTCTTGATCACAATATGTTATCTAATCCAATCGTATTGCTTTTTCACATGTTCTACTATAGTTATTTAAGGAAGGTCTATGGCAGACATAACATAGGCTACAGTATATCTTAGCAGCTGTGGCTACACAGACAATTTATAAAAGTACGATACATTTGTGTTGGGTTTTAATCTCTGTCATGGTTACTAAAAGAAACATAAAGTGACCTCCTACATGCATGCACTCTTCTTTCCATTTGGCAAGGAGGTTTGGTTAAGCACCACTGTCATTAAAAGTTTTGAAAAGTGTAATGTCACTGGATAATAGGATAATGATTAATCACCTAATCCTCTGATTTATATTCCACTTCATGCAACCTTTATGCTCACAGTGCTTGCAAATGATTGAATGCAACAAGTGCTTGGATCCATGCGACAGCAAGATATGAAAATTCCAACAACTTTAGAGGGAAAAAAAACAGGCCTTCCCCTGTGCTGTCAAAAAATCCTGACTATCCTCCCCCAAGCACTATACAGTATATATAGACCCTGCTAAACTACAGTGGCAAGTTCCTATGTGTGTTTTCTTTGTTACCTTGAGGGAGGGGTACTGCTTTCTGGTCTGTGAGGCAATGATAAATCACTAGTCAGGTGAAGATGAAAGCCTGTGGGCCAAACTGCTTCAAAGTGTGGCCTTCATGAGTCGCCAGCTTATCTTGAAAGGACTGGAACAGTCCTCGCAAAGCAGACAGAGTTATTCTGATTGAATTTCAGCTGTGCTTCAACCCGAGGAGTTTTGTGTTGTGTTTCTGTCTCGAATGACAGACATCCCTTTCTCATATCTCATAATGTCATCCTAAAATTCTTTCAGACTGCTGAAACAACAGAACAGATTCAAAACTGATATCTGATCATCAATCTTTTTCATTCTTGTCTTAATGACTTAAAACCCTCTATAAACATCACAGATATATTCAATAATATATTAATTGACCATTTACTAAATCCTCCCACACAACTATCCAATTATACCTTAGCTTTTATTTAATTTTGTTTTATGCATTATGACACAACATTGAATTAGCATTTTAATGTAAATGTAGCCATCAAGTGAATGTTTAGGTCCCTTGCTGGATCCTGGTTTTAATACCATTCAGATGCAGACATAAAAAAGTCAGGCAGAGACAGTTAGGGAGTTGGATCTGATAGAACCGGCCATTCATTTCAGCTGACATAAGCTACAGTCACCAATTAAAATCAACTAGCCTGCTTTTGTCTGCTTCTGTCTGCAATTAAGGACCATTATTTCAAAAATGACCAAACCCTGTTACCAGACAAGAACATCTATATTTGATGCGTCTGCAAAACCCCAGAATATGTTAAATGATAACAATTTTTATGTGCAGATGCAGTGTTTTTAAAGATTTAGCTTTCTGCCATATCAAGTGTGTGGATTGCAACTACAGTATGGTTAAATTGAAGGTAGGCTTGTGGTTATGTCATATAGACTATGGTTATGTTATGGTTAAACGTAAGCATCAAAATACTTGGTTAAGGTCTTGATTATAATAGGAAAAGCAAATGATAATTATGGCTATGTAAGTCTCCTGCATAAAAGTCAGATGAGCTACACGCTGCCTTGACACTGAATGATGGTGATGGATGTAAGTCAGGAGGGTTTGAATAGTCCAATTTGGAAATCACTATGAATCCCAGAAGGTGCATTTGCTACCGTTATAGTTGTCAACTGCATACATGCCATGCTAAGTAGTTCTTGTTTGAGCTTCTCTCTGCCTCTTGATCTATACTCAATCCTTATGTACACAACACCACATCTACTCTTATGACGAGAGGAGGGACATAGGATGGTCACTGCATTCATTAATCAGATACAAAATCTTAGAAAGTGTTTCCAGAATATGCATGAACAACGAGTTTTTATGCATTTTCAAAATTGCTCTACAATCTTGTCCATAACAGGGATAAAGTGGAAACTCTCCATCTATCTTCTCCAAAGCGGCCTTGCTCAGAGAACAATAAAATCTATGTTCCAGAAAAGGAAAAGCTAAAATTTCATTTCATGGGTGCATGGCTGAACAAAACGTAAACTCTCTGTGAGAAGGTAGTTTGGTGATGAATGGGCAGACTTCTTCTTTCTCTTTTCATTCTCACCCTTCTCAATCTAACAAGTGTTAAGAGAGTTTTTCTTTCTTTCTTTTAAATCTTGCCTGTCAGATAACCTTTACCACATATACATAGACAAAAAAAAAACACATTTATGCTACCCTTATTTTGATAACATTTCTATTTGATGAACACGTAAACATCTGTTTTCTCTGTCCTTATTTTTTTGTAGCAATGCAAGGCAGCAAAATAAGACGACATAACAGCAATGCCCCCAAAAATACAATTTGTGCATGTGGATCCATTTTATTTTGAAAACAAAGGTATGGCACATCATATTGGAGGTTGCATTCACCAGGTGCACAGCAGGAAACCAATAGAGATGGAAACAATAGGCCTCACACAAGGACATTTTTTATGTTCTTATCCTGAAACTGTGTTTCATATCAAGATTCAGCACACTCTCTTTAATGCAGAAATGTGTTGTAAATGGCTTGTTTGTTGCTGCCTGATGACTGTCACCTCTTCATGAGAAATTATGTGATTGTGATCATTAGCAAAATTAACACTCCATGAGTTGCAGTACAAGGTTACCTGTTCTGCTGCATTTGTGGGTGCTGCAAGTTTCATTCACAAAAATGTTATCAAAAAATGCCAGAAATCACCAGACAAAATGATAAATAGTTTAGTGGTGTCAGTGGGTTTAGTATTAGGGGACCCAAAACTATTGGACCTGCATTAACAATACTAAAGGTGTCAGTGACCTGTCATCATGGCAGCACTGTACTATAACAGATATAAAGTGAGAGTGTTCTCTCTACTTAGCCATTAAAAATACGTCTTTAGAGCAAAGCAGTTTATGACCAATATGAGAGGTGGACAGGAAGAGATCAAAGACATGGAAATATTTTAGAGGAGAGAGCATGAATATTATGGTCTACAGTAGAGGCTTTATTATCAGACGCAATAGAGGGTGATCTTGGTCAGAGATTTCTAAAAGGAACCTGAGGTGGCACTGGCCCCAGTGTGTTTTGCAGTCAGAGCGAGAGATCAAGTAATGGATAAAAATGTATGCTGAGAAACTTAAAAATGTCCATGCAAATCATGTAATTTCCTGCAACAACGGCTTTATGAAAGGAGCATACAAGTCATTTGAAATGATTCAATTACTCAGAGGTTGACATTGTGTACTTGTGGGCCATCAAAACCAAAATCTTGATCTTTTGCATTGAAGAACAGACGAAATTGCGGCGACATTCATCAACTTCTATTATTGGACATATGCTGCTCATCTTCTTCATTGTTCACAAGACACTATTATTCTTCTTTGATTCAGTCAAATCAATAATAGAAGGCTGATTGCTGTGATGACAGCATATTGGCAATGCTTTTCAATGTGTTCACTTCTAAGGGGAAAATGTTGCAGCTATATAAAGGTCTTTATATGCTGTCTATAGCAATGGTGAGTATGCTGTTGTACTACACACAAGATATTAATGACGAAAATAATTTTTATTGTTGTATAGGATGGTTGTGATATTTGGGAACCTTTCGTTTTTTATGCCTATACAGTGCTCACACTGTCAAATGTCATAGTTAATAAAATAAATTAATGGTGTTCTCAAACACTAGTGGCGTGCCTTTGAGCCTAGTTTGTTACTTAGTGTTGTTTTCTTTAGTGTGTTTAAATTTTTGAATTACGGCAACAATAGTGTCTGATTATGGAAAACTGTAAAACATGAACAGTAAACACACTGTTTTGGCATAAATCCAACCAAATTAAGTGCATTCAGTACTTCTTGCACATACAGTTTTGCACAGACTAACTCCCATTTGCAAATTAGTTGTGTATTTACTGAGAAAATAGGAGGCAAATGTAATGCCAACATGGAAATCCTAAATGCTTGACTTTTACCCGAGCACACATGAAAGCAGCACCATTCTGTCTAAAGAACCGTAAATCGTTTGATGGCGTAAATGCAGCACCTGGATCACCACCAGAATCTAATCCACTGATACTTGTGCTATTGAACTTAAAGCGCTGACTGCTTGGCTGTAGCCTTTTTGGGTTCTGGTAATGGAGCGTTAGTTCAAGGCTCTTATAGGCAGGTCACAGGCACTGCATTTTTTTACAAGGTGTGTAGAAATCAACTCCAATGTAGTGGCCTTTAGGATAATGAATTTGTCAGTGTCAGTATAATATGAAACTGATGTGAGATTCCATTCAGCTCGTGGGATTTTACATAGCTTTTAGATCTTAGTAAATCTCACTTGTCTGGTAATTTTCACAGTTTTTCTGCTTATGCAGGGAAGGTTGAGTTAAGAGTGTAACGAAATTGCTAATTACAACATTCATCACCAAACACTCCCAGAATGCACTGAACAAAGAGATGATATCTCAGTGTGGAAGACATTCCAAGGGTGTATTTTTCTTTTAATTAAGACATTTAAAACAGACCTCCTCTAAAAGGGTTCAATGCTCTGTCTTCTCTTCTTTGTCACTGAATTGCCTGGCAGACCATGAATGACCCAGCTAATTTTCTTTTAGGGAGTAAATGAGCTTTTAATGAACAGATTGGACATTTTCATCACTGAGCTTATACCTTCTTCATTTGTCACTTTTTTCCCCATCTCTGAATCAGAATTACCATAATGTGTCTTTTGCTGGCTTGATAATGTTTCCCGAGAGTGTTTCTTTTATGTCTTAAGCAAACAAATTGACAAATTGTTTATTTTTATGGATGCAACCTTTTGGCCAAACCCCTAGTGCGCTTGGTATCTGTACTCCAATGCTTTCTATAAGCTTGTGTGTTGTTGTTTTTGACTTGATTTTGATTGAAAGATCTTGCAATACACCTAAGTCTGCAAACTGGGAATTTACCGCACAGTTGAATCAACAGCTCTCTGAAATATATAAAAAAAAAAAAAAAAAAAATTATGAACCTCAAAAGTCATATTTATTGCATTGCTATTGCATAGGATTGCATTTACAAATGTTGGCTTTTTGTGTCTGCCAACTGTAAGTTCATGCGAGATCCTCCAAATCAATATGTCTGTGGCTGTCTGTGTGTGAGCCTTCACTCCTTTTGAGGGGGAGAAAGAAGCAAAACAACAAGCAAACATAGGTATCAATGTGTCTTTTATGCAGCAATCTATTGGGTTTGGGGATCATTTCTGGCATCTATTTTGACAGTAGTTTGGCTGGAAGGTCTCATGCAGCGCATACAAATGTACATTCATTTAGATAACTGCACTGTTTACAGCGTGAATGTCTCTTTCTACAATCAAAAAGTGTATTATTCATGCAAAGCATTTAACTCAAGTATCACACTGATATTATTACGTAAGAAGTGAAATAACCGCTCTGAAGAAGTACACATAACGATGTGCTAAGAGCATTATTTTGTCATAATAATTACACACTGCTTTTTGAAATTATATCATGTTGTAGACACAACTGTAACAGAAGTCTTATGGGATATTAACAGAGGCTGATTTTGGCTCTTAAAGTGGGTCATGAAGATCAGATTCAAAGAGACTGACTCACACATTACTCATGGTGACTAAATATCACAAGCACGACAGAAGATAAACAATGATCTGAAGTGTGCAGACATGTGCTTTTGTGTGGTGCTGACGGTATGAGCCACTCGTGTTTTGGGCCACCCCTGTGGGCTTGCATGAGCTATGAGAAGTTTTTTTTTTTTTCTATACAAGCTCAAAAGAAAATCAAACCTGAGAATAAAATCCATATTTGCATTGTCGTCCCTTTTGCCATACAGAGTAATGTGAGTGTGAGGGGTGAAAGAAAATGAGCGAGAATTCATAATTAAAGTACAAAGGTGATCCTTTGGTGTCACGTCTCATTATTAAGAAAGTTGGCATAAATTGCACTGCTTTTTAATATGATTGAACAATCCCAGCCAAAACTACTGTGATCAAATAAGCGTTATGAATCAATAGCATGTTGCTGTCTGAGCGGCTTTCCTTCTCTTTATAACTGGCTGCATGCCATGATTTGAGTTTTGATGCATTTTCAAACACTTATCTGGTTATCAGTAGTGGAAAATGGTGCTGTGAGGGTAACAATCTCAGCTGGGGTTTGCTTTCTTTGGCAGGATTAGGGCTATTTTAGAATGCTTCCTTTCTCACAATTTCGCAATCGAAATGAATGGCATTTGTGACGTGATTTGTGGCATCTCTGACAAGCCTCTCATTAAAATGTATTGTTCATAGGTAGTGTGATATTCTTGCACTTTCTCTAATCCACTTTCATTAATAGAAGAGTGCCCCCTCTTTCTCCATCTGGCCTTTCAACAATTGTTGAATCATCCTGTAAATCTCTCGTAGCATCTATCTCTGCCTGTGAAGGTGCCGCCAAAAAGCTATGAAGTCATCATGGACTCAGATCCCTTGAAAGGTTTCCAGCACTTTGTTGAAATCATCCCTCAAAGAGTTCAGGATGTTCTGAAAGAAAATGTGTTTGTGTGTGTGCGCTGGCTGAGGCATTGAGGGGGCACCATACTCAGTGTGCCTAATAAATCCTCATTTTAGAGGGAACAGTGGTTCAAATGCTGTGATCCAATCCAGTATTTTTAGGTTATTTTTTTCGTCAGATTAACATAACCGGTTCCATCATGCAAATGCGTGTGAGACGCAAGATTGATTGAAATGCAAGACTCCAAACTGACTTATCCTCTCTCCGTTTTCCTCTCTGTTGATGGGGATCTGCGGCAAATCAGGTACTAGGGGTTAAGTCCACTACATACTGTGTCAGTGTCTCTTAATTATCTTAACACAGCATTAAGGTGGTATGTTTTTGTGCAGTGCCTGTTCGCTCCATATTATCACACACGTAGTCACATATTCCACAGAAAATGAGAAAAAATCTCATCAGAGCTGTTCCAGTAAAATAGCCATGAAAAACAGGAAGCGAAGCCTTGGCTCACACGGACTCAGCACTCCCGCTAAGATGAATTTTTGATCTCTATAGCTGTAACTAGCGAGACACATTTACATTTCCAGACACCGTTGACTGTAATCAAGGTTAAATGATCAGCTAAAGATCAAATATTAAAGAAAAGTGGCAGCTGTTCAGGATGAATTGGAAAACGGGAGTGCATTTAATCCTCCCATAGCTGTACTAAAAACATTGAAATGAAACTGCTTAGGGATGCTTTGAGATGCAAAATGTGGTAAATCTAATTATTGTACTCTTGTACTTAGTGGCCGTCTGGGATGATTTTTGTTTGAACATTAGTGTTAATCCTTTAGTTTGCCTCAAATATCCCACTAAATATAAACATGCATGAATTCATGAAACAAGCAAGCATAAGACTGGTAGAAGCAAGGCTGTGAGTGAAACAGAATTTATTCCTTCATTCAACAAATACTGTAAATTAACAGCACTGGTGGTTGAAATACCTTGAACCAAAACTGGGGTAAAAAAAAAAAAATACTGTTTCCTTCCTCATTGCTGGCTTGTCTGAGGATTAAACCTACTGGAACACTTTTATTGTGAAGGACTGCTAACTCCAGAGATTTGGAAAGATGTAGGCTGAGACTAAGGTTTGAATTTTGCTTCAGAGGAATGATTGGAAACAAAGTAAATAAAATGTACGTACTTGTGTATGCATATAATATTGCAGATTTTAAAATATTCACAAGATTTGTCTCAGCTGTGCGTTTGGTGATGATCCATAGTGTGTTTTGGCAAAGAAGCCTGAAAAATGTAACATGACTGTGTTGACAAGAAAATTCCACAGGACTTGGACTTGAGGAAAAATCGAGTGAGGCTTAAGGTCTGCAAAGAGATGAAATGTCATGCAGTTATTTACTTATTCATTAATTTGCTCACTCATTCATATTCATTAACTCCTTTTTGTTTACATGGATCAGTCTTGCCAAAAAGCCACTCTTTCAACACATAAAGTGGAACAAATTAAGGGCGCTAGCGCAGCCCCGGCGTAGCATGTTTTAAAGTTAATCCCCCGAAGCCAGTTATTTGATTCCTGCTGAACTCTGAAAGATGTTCTCACATTCTTTTCCTCATCATACAAGTCAAACTGCTAACCCTAAAGAGAACATACACTTCCTCTTGATCTGTATGCAGCGAGGAAGCAGACACCTTTATTGGGTGGTGCTGCTGGTGGTGGTGGTGGAAAAAAGAAGCAAACCTAATTTACCCCAAAAGGCCTTTCAGTTTAATGTATTTACCCGCTGTCTATAAAGAACCTGTGATTTGCTTTTCCGTCAGTAAAACCATTTGAACATAGTTTAAGTGGTTTACTTCCAAGTGTTGATATATTACCTATTGTAAACACGGCATTTTGGGGTGTCAGTTCACATAAGCAGCATCTCTGCTAATGAGCTACTGTCTTCCACTAGTTAGACCATGCAGGAAGGAGCGCTACGTTAGAGCTGATTGGTCAGCTTCAAACAACTCTTTACACAGACGTGAGATCAAAATCAGTGTAGACTGTTAAAGAGAGCGTTTGTTTGTAGTCAGTGACTTGAATCAGTGAATGGCATGACTAATGTGAGGAAACGTGCGCTTTCTCACAAGTAGTTTTATTCGAAAACAAATACTATTATGGCAATAAATATATGTATTAGCACTTTGTCAGTTGAATAAAACTCGAAATGAACTCCCAACATACCAAAGTTTCCTTGCAGACGGCAACCTTTTAAAATATCTGTTTGATATGACGATTGGTGTAGATACAAGGACTTCTAGGCAAAAATGCACCACATGCCATCTTTAACACATATTTCTGCCCAAACTGAAACATCCGGCATTATGTTTGAGATCTTCACATCATTCCAAACGTTTTTGCAGTGCAGCATTTGGCACGATGCCTGATCCCAACTAGTTTGACGCTGAAACTGAATTGGACAGGTGAAGACTGATGAGGTGTATATAGCCTGTGGCAACTGTTTCTGAGTTGTTTGAGTGTGGAACAACCCTGGCTGTCACCAGCAATGATCCTCAGCATCAGAGAATGGCGACATCAAGATTTTTCCATCTCAATCGCTCCTTCATCTGTCAGCTCCACCCTTAGGGGGAAACCAGTGGTGTCATTTATCAATGCAAAGCCCACCTCCTTGGGTAATTAATATATGAAAAGACCTGTTGTAAACGCTTGTGATATTAAGATGTTTGTTTTTCCTGTTTTCTTTTGGGGAAAAACCTATTTGCATTTATACATTCTTGAAGACACGCTCTGCTCTAGTTTCTCTGCTCTCTGCACTTTTACAGCATGAAAAAAGGACTGCTCAACAATTTACAGAACATCATTTTTAAAGTGACTTTATAACCTGTACTTCTCTGTCAATATAGGATCACATGACAACTCGTATGTGAAAGCAGTAATTAATAGTGACAAACCCAGTTTTCACCTATTATACAAACAATAGAAAGGCAACGTAAGCAACTGCTAGTCGAGTGTCTACCATCTAAAGATGCAGATATTTCCCACAAGAGTAGTATAGACCAAAAACAGAACTAAGAGCACAGTAAATATTGGACTCCAGTTGGACAAAAACACAACTCCAAATAAATGATAATGTTGCTCTGTGTCTGCTCCGAGTGCAAACTGGCAACTGTTTGCTAATTTCATCATATCAACATAAGCATAATGTGTCTGTGTTGTGTTTAAATTTTGTTTCCACTGCCTCCAAATGGCCTATAAAATCTGTTATTGCAGACTTAAGAATGGCTGTGGATGACAAAATGATGTAGCATGTTTGCTTTTATGTTTATTGATTTTATAGCTATTATTTTGCAAGTTGCAAACGTTGTCAAACATAATTTTATAGTGATTCTATTATTATATTAAAAATAAAAGTTGTATGCTCAGTCATTCATTGAACATCCCAAATGCTTATTATGTTTGCTTTCAGTGTCTTAGCAGCTCAAACCTTTAGGCCAGTGATGATTTAGTGAAAGGACTCTCATATCAATGGAAATAGATGTGCTTCTTCAAGAAAAGTCTGACTATGACAATGCTTTTTTAGTGAAGTGGATAGCTAAAAAGTGACAAATGGATTTGACAAATAGGCTATTGGCCCAAAGGTCAGTTAAACTGATTTTAGTCATAATGTGGTGCTGGGATTTCTGCCAGTAGCCATAATAGTGCTTTCATATTGCAATCCTAGTTGTATGATCATAAGACGCCCACCCTATGTGTGCTCTGTGGAGTAGTGGTTGGGGTTGGAGGGGAGTAGGTCCTAGGTTGACAACCACAACCATTGCCAGATGTGGTACCATGGAGCAGATATGCAGCAAGAGTTGCCAGGAGGATGATCACTGGACTGGAGAAACAGGCTGGACTGCTCAGGGGGTCTGCCTGGGCACTGGTAGCTGGCAGGGCAGAACTACTCAGGCAGTGGTAACAGTGGTGGGACAGCTCGGGAAGGCAGCCAGGGGACAGGAGAAAATGCTGGAGAGGTGGGCAGAAACACTTAGGATGATGGCTTGGGGAAAACGGACAGGACCACAAAAGTCAATGAATCCAACCGCACAGTCTCCCCAAAATTAAGGGGCAGGCAGAGAACAGGACTGAGGGGCAGGATGTTGTAAGACTAGGCTTGAAGGAGGGAGTGCCATGCAGGGCTCAGGGTGAGAATAGAGATACATTGACATTGGCCAAGTTCTGAGGGGAACAGACTTGAGCAGAGGCTTACAAAAGGCAGAAGCTTGCTCTGACAGTGAGACAGATACAGAGCACAGGAAGACACATGCACTGAGGGACCACCTTTGGCTGAGGGACTGAAACGACAAGCTCAGACCATGCTACAGGTTCCAGGTCAGAAATGGGAACTGGCACGAGCAGGGAAACAGGAACTGACGAAGGCTGAAGGGGAAAGATACAGACTCAGAAGGCAGAAAGCAGAAGGACTGAGAGGGAAAAAAGGATCAGGCTCTGAATGAAATGGTTTGTTTCTTCTGTACTCCCCAGTATTACCAAATCTAGTTTTGATGACATAAACAAAATATTTTCATTTTTGTGGAAGAAAAATAATCCTAGATTCATTCATTGAAGAATGATTTTTCTGATGTGTCAGGGCCCCAGGACACAGAGACCAGCTAAGGCTAGGGGAAATATGCTTCTGCAAACCAAATATACAATACTGGATATAACTGTAACATTCTTGTGATAAAAAAAAACAAAAAAACCCAACAATAATTAAGTAAATAAACTCACAAAAGGTTTGATGTTACAGGAGCTGCCTTGGAAAACAGAAAACCGTGTGATTTGATTTCGTTTTACGTCCCAAAATTCTCACAAATGATTCAACACTGTATTTTTTTTTTTTTTTTTGGAAGCATTCAAAAAGAACTGAATCTGCACAATAATGCTTTATTGTCATATGCACAACTAAAACACATTTTTTTCAAATGCCAAATGTAATACTGTGGCAGTAATTCAGTTAAGAGCAAGCGTCCTTCCTTGCTGAGAAACATTTCCTGGCCTAAACATGCTGCTGATTCACACCCACAATAATTACAAGAAGAAGCACAGTGTGTCACTCACGTTTGCAGAGAGGGATATCAGCAATGTCTATTCTGCTCGATTCTGAGTCGCACAGTCTGCAACTCTGCACGAGGGAACGGGCAGTATCACCTCCTCAAGAATGGACCCCCAGATCACTCAGATCAATGTTGACATGGCTGGTACTATATTGTTGTTTTACCCAGCAGGTAAGGCCTTCTGGGCAGAGGTGACTGACACACTCTTTAGGACAGAGAACATAGATTTTGCTTGTCTTATTCCTGTTGGGAACGAGGGGCACACCAATACAGATCAGAAACTGTAGCTGGTTTGGCCTTTTTAGCTAAATGTGCTGGCTGCAAGTGGTTTTGATGAATCTGAAGATGTTAATATAGATATTTCTCAATAGATGATTAGGTATTTATATCACTGTTTGTCACTGTTCCTGGTGATCTTTACATAATGTAACTGACTGACACATCTGCATCAACATTTGTTTGGCAATTGTTACTCATCATCTGTAATGTTGCTGTTTTTGAAGTCCTCTTAGAGGACTCCATGCATGCTTCATAATTCATAATGCATAATGCATGGAGTCAAATAGAACTTACTGTCTCTGATGAGCCACAGGTATTTTCACAAAGCATTCTTAGCCAAATTCATACTTCTTTTGAGGTGCAAGTTTGCACTTGAATTCAGGCCTGAAGTGGTTATAGACTTCAGGTCTGGGTACTGCATCACAGATGTATTTGTAACTGTCATCTGTTGGAATGAAGGATCTGTCCACCCTCCCTACTAACCTACAGGGATAACACAATTTTATTTTCTTCTCAATGTCATGGAATCGTTGAAATGGTCCCAGTGTCACTTTTTTTTTTTTTTGCAAGACAGTGCAGGCTCAGTGTTTAAAAGGTCATGCCAGAAAAATCAGATTCAAATGGAAGCAATACGGATGAGTGGCAGATCATAATTTTAGATACCAAAATGCAATATGCAAATGAGAGCATAATCTGTGTCTGCGCTGTCATTAAAAATAATGAACTTTATTCTGAGCCTTTTAAAAACAGGTATGACACACAAAGAAAGAGAATGTCTTGAAAAGTCACTCAATCCAATGACATGAAACAAAAATGCGCTGTGCAAAGCTCACAATAGAGACACTAAAATGCCTCGACAACACATTTTAATTCCTCTGGACCACAAAGTAAACAATGGCAGCATCAGAAAACTCATAAAGGCACATCCAACTATCAATTCTCCTCTGACTCGTGACATGTTGAATAGAAATCTTGAGGTTGCTGTGATTAGGAGCTGCATGACATATACTTCAGTTATTAAGTATTTGGCCTGTGTATTAGCTCTCTACTCAAGCAAGCTCAATTGCAAAAGAAACCTTAACTTTGAGGTGATTGAGTCAACAGTGTGTTTGACTTGTAGCCCTTTTTTAACTGCATTAACATGATTAAACAGGTGTGGATGTTAACAACTTGGAATTCAAGATGAAAGTTGGCACTTTAACCTCATAGTATGGTCATTGCGCCATTCAAATGCAGCATGCTTGAGTAGAGAGCCGAAACTAAATTGTCCTTATACTTATGAAGCGCACTGATGTTCTGCTATCAGATGTTCTACATCAACTCACTCTGTTCACTCACAATATGTCTCACAGCATTATGATGCCTGAAAATAACAGGTTTCCAGTCAGAATTTCCAATTATGTAGATGCATTCTCTCTGTGTGAACGAGCCTTGCAATTTGGCAGGTTGGCCCGGTTATATGAGTGAACACTGCAATGATTGGCACTGCTAATAGCGCCTTTAGTCATGAGTTTGGCTGCTGTATACACCCCCATTTGTGACAGATTATGTTGCTAAACTGATTAATGTGCCATCCCCTCCGCAGGGTGTTGAATTATGTGGCTCACCCCCATGACCTCTGCTCCATATGAGACATAGCCAGACCCAGATCTGACCCTGAATCTCTTTTTCTGGCATGCATCATAGACGAAACATCCACAACTCTCTCAGTACATCCACTGGACTTTAAATGAACCCCCTACTACAGCTGTTCCTTTCCTGAAATAGAGGTGACTGTAATCAATATTTTATAACACTTTGCTTAATCCTACCTCTGAGATATTGTGAAAAACAGACAAACAAAACCACTTGTACACGAGTAAAAAGCAGTACCAGAACAGTTTGACTAATTAACACAATCTTGTATAACATCTGATACCACAAATTATGTTTCTAATGTGATACCTAACCAGCAGAGCCATGTTTCATAATGTTTTTGGAGCAGGGATGATACTTGGGTACCTTGGTAATCTGACATACAAATTGGCAGTTAAAGGCAAACTGCAGACAGACCTCCAACATTTTTTCCCCTGTTCTGAATGATCTTTATGAAAACCTTTGTATATATTAGAAGTTGTTTAAATTACATGACTAATCCCAATACGCAAGTGTCTACTTTTTTCCATACAAATAACGCCATTAATCACCAAACACAAACACTGAAATTGCAGTCTGTTAGCTAACTTTAATACATTGCTCACTTGAGTTCTGTAATTTCCAATTACACCACAGGCCAGTTCAATTGCGTAAAATGGTCACTTAATTAATATTACTTTTTGTTAATTATATTGAAGATTGTCACTGATTCAGGGCAATAAAACTAACCAAATTTGTATTGCTGTTTCGTTGAGATGGTATTACTGTTGGTGTAATGACATTCATTCAATGGCCCCTAATGTTCGATTCACACTATTACCCTCATCTCATTGAATTTAGTTCTTAAATTAACATTATGTTTTCATGTTAATCATACACCAACATTTTCAAGGCTTCATTAGTTTGTTTTTACTAATTTGGCATAGAGATAAGCACCAGCGACTGACCAGGCTGGTGATTTTCTTTTTTTTTTAATACAGTATAGGATTTAACAAGAGGTAAACTGTCACAACACAAAGTCAAACCAGACTCCTTGAGTCCCCTTCAATATGACAAAAACTGGGAAGAAAAATAAATGAAGAGATGCTGATGTGCTAAATGGGTTCAAATGTGTGTCGCAGTTAACCATTACAAGGTCACTGATACATTTAAATGCTCCAGAGGAGAGGGAAAGAGAGAAAGGATTGATTGAACAGATTCAGTGTCCCGCTCTCCTCATTAGACTCATTTCTCAGCTGCCTGGGGTTAATTACCACACACACACCTCACGCTGTTGTTCCACTTACATCATAATTACTGTGGCGAAGATCGAGAACAATCTAAAGCTCATGATATGAAGCCTTCCGCCACCAACCAGCCATGCGTGCACGCACATATGCACGTGCACACATATATATATGGACACACACACACACATGCTCACATCAACAATCAACAGCATCCCCATCAATATTTTCTGCCTGAACCTCCCGGTATGATCCCAAATCCCCCTCCCTCCCCAGGAGCCAGCTGTTTTTGGGATTGATTTCATTTATTTAATGATGGCTGTGCTAATGACCCTTCGCACATGGCTGATGGTGTCACAGACACCACAACATCTCAGGAATGAGGATTGGATGGGGGCCTGGAGAGTGAGGGGTAGGTGATATTGAAGAGGGCAGAATGAAATAGGGGGAGCACAACAGAAGGGCGAGGGAAGCTGGAGACACCATGTATGCAGGCGGTCTTTGTCTTTCTCAGACAAACAAGGACACGGGATGCAGAATAGAAATTAATAACCACTCCATGGACTAATTTTTGCACTGTGGCACAGATGAAAGAGACCTGTCCACCTCTCATCAGAGACTGTTGGCTGGTTAGCATGATTCTTGTGGATTTTTGTGAAGCGCTAGTGTGGCAGCATCAGAGCAAGCCCTGGGTAAACAATTGTTTTTTTTTGCAATTACCACTTGGAGAAAAAAGACATCTAATTTTCAAAAGGTTTCAGGAGCAAATGGTTGGGTTATGCGTAACCTGAAGGGCTTTTTCCTTCCAGTTATCATCTAAAGAAAAGAATGTGTACAAAGCAGTTGTTATGAGCCTGTCTGAAGGCTCAGAATCTTGATCATTCTCATAAAATAAATACTACATTAATTTTAGTTACACTTTGTCAATGATGTTAAGAATTTAGTTACCTTTTTTTTTCTTTTTTCTTTTTTTTTTCATCTGTGGCACATCTCTTCCATCCACGTGGTTGTTTTCAGGAAATTCAAAAAAAAAAAAGGACCAAAATTCCTTTGCAGGTTTGTGCCATAGGTGATATTTTGACACATCGCATTGGGAAAAACGCAGGTGCAAATAAGTGATAGCTGAATTTCATTTAGCTGCTTCAGTTTCAGGGTCCTGGTATCATGCATGCTGGTTTACTGTCAATTTAGCATGTGTGCTTTTTCTGCAAAGACAAGTGAAAATATTTGCTGTGGAGGCCTATAATAGACAGTACCACATATTATCCAGGACCCTAGCTATGTTGCTAGCATGTTAGCCAGATGTGTCACAACTGAATACAAGTGCCTGTCACCCGAGGCTGCTGGATAGCTGCTGCTTCTATTACTATTCCTCCATTGTAGTATTGTTATTTTCAAAACTGATCAGCCAAGCCTTTAACAAAACCGATAATTAAACTCAGCCAATGTAAGTGTTTTTACTGCTCTACTTGACATTACAGCCTCACCCCTTTTCACTGATAGCGGTTTACTCTCATTGAAATGATGTCCTATGAAATGATGTTTTATTTAATTTATGATTCAAATAATTGATACTGCCAACCTAACTGAAATTCCTAAAATTTAATATATTCAAAATTAAATTGTGTCCAATTTCAATTCCAACATGATCATTGGTTCTTGGACATTGTTGAGGGACATGGACAGCATTACATCACTCTTGATGGACCTGTCAGTCTATTTATCTGGGCCACACAGCAGTGCGAAGTGTGTTGGCAGTATTGTGCAAGTTCAGACTTCACAAGAGCTAGCTCAAAGTTTCAGTTCACACAGACTGAAATGAACTAGTTCACAATTTTGAATTTTGAGCTAAGTTCCCAGGCCCAAACATATGAACTGCTCACGTTCACTTCCTCTGTATTGTATAATGAGCTGCAAAGGCTTCAGACCTCCTGCAATGCAGTCCAGTACAAGTCTGTCAACTTTTCAGTGGTGGAATGTAGCTAAGTACATTTACTCAAGTGCTGTACTTAAGTAAGAATTCAAGGTACCTGTACTTTACTTGATATCCATTTATATTTCTATGCCATTAGGCAAATATTATACTTTTTACTCCACTATACTCGTTGTTTAATATTTTCACTCAGAGATTTAATACTGTTTTTATGAGCCTATATCTGTGTGATCAGACAAAATGTTACACAATCTCAATAAAGATAACTAGATACTTAACTAGAAAATGCTCTCCACCAAGGCGGCAGTCAGTGCTCAATATAAAACCCACAGTTCAACTACCAGTGAGTGAGTCCTTATCTCAACAACTTCTCTTCAAGATCCTTGGAAGCAAACACAAATACTCAGTATGGGACTCAATACAACACTAGGGCAATGAAAATAGACCCAAGTGACGCCCCTTGCATCTAACAGACAAATTTAGTAATTCTCCAGCAACTCCAGAGTTGCCTCCAGTTGTCCAGTCAGCGTGCTGCCAGTCTGGGAGCTGTGCAGTTTGATGGTGAGTCCATGGAGTGGATGGAGTTGGAGAATAATCTGATTCTGAAGAACGGGTGAACTATGAAATCTGAACTTTTTGACCCTTGCAAGCTAGTTGATTACCACTCTGAGAATGGACTGGACCACTTCCACTGGTTTGTAATGAGCGCATTCTCTGAAGTTATTCATATTTTGCAGCCTGTGGGCTGTCAGTTTATGTTCACCGTTAGATTGACGCATTGCCATAGGTTAAACAACCCAATAGTTTAAACAGCAGTTAAAATTAGCTCAACCTTAAACATCTATAGCAGACTTGGGTGGCGGAATTTTATGTTGTCTTTTCCTTTGTAGATGATCCTTTCAACTTTGTTGGTGATGTCGCTGACATTTGGACTTTGAAATGTCTATGAAAATGTGAAATATTTTCCCGTTGAAATCTGCACTGATTCGTTCATAAATCTACATCAAACATTCATACAGCGTCTGAGGCACCAGTTGCACTAGTCATGCCAGCATGCTGGGAGCTGTAAAACACAATGTGTGAGCATCGTTAAATCCAGCGAGAGTTAACGATGCTCACGTTCATGTTTGTTAGTTGCAAAGTGATACGTTCAGTTCTCCAGAAACATGAGCATGTTCATGCACAACACTGTATGTAGGGCTCTCAAAGGCTCTAATATGCTTTGTCACTCACACTGATTCTAACCCGGGCTCTGAGCCGAATGTTCATCACATCTCTTGCCCAGGTCGTCATCCTGTTTCTCACTCTGGATCTGGTATAAGCTCTTACATTGTTAATCACACTGACTCAAATGTAGTCAGTGTGAACCTGAGAACTCAGCATACTTGCTATGAAATATACTCCCATCTATTGTGCTAACCTTTGCAATATGAACACTTGACTCTTTGAAGTGTCTAAATTATCAGACCAATCTGCATTCAACAACTTACAAGAGTACATCATTTACAGTTTATAATGATTTGAGGGAATATTTTTATGCAATGGAAAAAAAAATCCAATAACCTTTGTTGATCTAGGTAGTTAATAAGGAGAGGTGATTTGTATTTTGTGACTAAGGAATAGAAAAAGATGAAAATTTACTTCCTCAAACTTAATGTGCATGTACAGTATATGTGGGCACAGAGCCTGGTCTCATTTCCAGCGCACTAAATACAGACACTTTGCCTTGACCCTCGGCGTCTCATACATATGCACAAGGTACCCTTGAGCGTCTCTATGAGACACACCAAGCTTTCAACTTACTCCACCCGTAACCCATCTGGCAATATTAGATGCTCAGAGCAACTGCTACAGCCATACAACACATTCTCTCATTTATAACATACATGCATACATTATAACACACAACATACATACATTATGACAAAGCGTCACTAATTGACGCTCTGGGAATTAAAATCAGTTGGAATACATGTGTGTATCAACAACGATTTTGCATAAACTTAGAACTTCAATATTAGTTAATTACATGTTGTTTCATGATGGTTTCCTGTTTGGAGATGAACTCACCAAAGTCCCTCTTCCCACTTTCCACCACCAGCTCACTTGGACCAGGCGTCCCAACCGTCCTCGGCCAGCCCGTTCCTGAATGTGGATGTGAAGTTTAAATTCAGTTTGTGGTGCTGGGTAAAACTCAGTCTCTCTTGTTTCCAAAATGTCTTGCCTTCGGCGTCGTCCTTGTAACGTGTCCATAATCTCTGCCACAGGTGAAACTCCTGCAGGCTAATGAAATCAGAGCCACCGCCCCCCAAGTGTAGGACCCTGCTTCTGCCTGCCTGCCTAAACAAAGCCTACTTCACACAAACATGAGCCAGATCTGTGCTAGTGCACCGTACATTCAGATTCCTGTGTTTTAGGTAGGAAGCCAGTGGGGTTCATGTGCTTGTCTCTGCAGCAGCAACTCCCACAGGTTGGTCTGGACAGCTAGAGGGTCAGTATGAAAAACAAGCATTATTTTGTTCCCCTGCTGTAAAAAGCTATGCATATAAGACAGCAAACTTACACACATATCATTTTTTCTTTTTAAATGTTAAATATGTTGATATTAGATATTGCACACAATTTGGAGTAAAGCTGCTGTTGTTATAGATTATTAAGATACTTTCAAATCACACAACTGGATAAGTCTGAAATAGCTGAATTATTGTAGATATTTTGCTTGTAAAGTATGAAATCAGTCAACACTATTTTATTTAGTAAAGTTAATTGCACATGACAGAAACACAGTTATTGCAGTCAGTGTCAGGTGAAGCTCAGAGGTTATTTTCAGTGTGCATATGGTGGAGATGGTTTGATGTGTCCTGTTTAAATAACACACGCAATGCATTCAGCCAGATAAAATACTGAGACCAAGTGCTTCAGATTTATTTTCACTCCCTAACTCCATAACATAAACTCTGTGCCCTCATGTGGAAATGACATCTAACGACCTCACACCAGAGTCACAGATACTGTCACTGCGCTCATGTCCTCACCACCTTTTTACAGATAATCCTGAACATAGCAGCTGCAGCGCATGCAGTCTTTAAATCGTTTGCTTGTAGCTGTGCAGCTTGTAAGGCAATGTGCATCCAGCCATGCTTCAGACTGCACACCAAAAAGAAAAAAAAAACAGAGAGAGATCTACTGCATCCCACCACCCCTGGCATGCACAAACAATTTATGTAAGTGGCATGGGCTGCTAGGGGCATATGGCTCTGGCATATTACATGTCATGTAAAAAAATGTACTTTTTCAGTCTTGATTTTTAAGTAGCGTGTTAGATGTTTTGCATTAGAAATTCACCATCAGCATCGAACACTATGACCGCTTACATGAAAGCCTCCTTTCAGATGATACATTTACATCAAGAACTGAATTGAATACATACAAATACAAATAACATACAAATGTTACTCTTCCTAGGTATTCCCCAAGCCATTCCTGTCAAAACCATATCTACATCATCAACACCAAACACTGAAAACCATTTGACCACATCAGACCAAAGTTACATCATAAAAACATTAAAACGACACTGTGGCGTGCACAAAGTACACCATTATAGTTTTTGTTTTTACATGAAAGGATTGCAGAAATTAACCAATATGGGTTCTATTACAAATCACACACAGTTGGCTGGCTGTTATGGCTTTCTGTCATATTAACACCAACTGATGTGTTGCTGTGACCACAAGTCTAATTTCTTGGCCTAATACTGGAAAGGGGAAGGTTTATTTTCAGTTTTCAGTAGTGCTTTCTTACTTGTATTTCTTCTTAAGATCAGAACAGCCATTCCACTAAATGCTGACGTTTTTCACATGAAAAACGGGTTAATTTTTAACAGCATATGTGTGGTACTCTGAACAGCATTGCTCGTATAAATCCAGATAAACAATGCAATGCAAAGAACTTAAGAAAAAACAGCAATGTGGTGGCTTTATTTTACTATTAATTATTGAATGTGGGTGGCAGGGTATATAGAGGGTAGACCATGGACAGCCACATTGCAGACTGCATCCATTTTTATGAATTATTGTATTTCATATTAAAAACTGTGTCCAGTGAAAATGCAAGCAGCTGTCAGTTGATGAAATTCCACCTCCTCACACCTCCACACACTCCACACTGTCCATCAGAACTGGGGAATTTTGGATTAATGGGCAGAACAAAAATGAACCCTGTTTGTCAGTGCTTTGGATTCATCTCCAGAAATATATTCATCAAAGCAAATATGTTGTGATTGGTCTTCCTCTGTTTGATGCTGAGCCATTGCATCTTGGTCATATCAAAGCACTGCAGCTGTGACACTACAGATTATGCAGCAATAATGTCACCAAATCAAAAATGTCAGGTTTGGTTCAAGAATTGACAGGGAGAATAATAAAGTACACTACCACATACAAGCAAGAAACACACACAGAAAAAAAGTCAGAGAGCATCTTGGTCAAATAGAAGGCCATTGGCATTCATCAAATTCATGACATTCCAGGAAATGACCACTGAAAGTCGTACTGCACCATTTTAGCAACATAAAACATAGCCTCTTTTGAATCTACAGCTATTTTTTATATCCATGCAGGTAAAGGTGAATACAGTGTATACACTTTTTGAAGACGGCTTAAGACTCATGATGTCACACACACATTAACATCATGAACACAGCACATAAGATGTTCATTCAGTCAGTCAGTATTTTGCCTGATCATCATATGTGTTCTGTTCAGGTCGCATTATAATGAAAACCTTTCAAATTCCCTTGTTCAATGAGATTTCAGGTTGCCCTCCTCCATTTTAAATTTCAATCAAGGATGACAGTTTCATTAAACAGTCATTTCTCTTTTAAGTACTTTGCCGAACCCTTCCACTTAAAGTTGCTCTCAGAAAAGACCCTAATTGAAATGTCCCACTGCTATGACCTTGGAATAGTAATTTTAAACCGAGACATTTATCTCTGCCTGTGTCGTCTGTGTCCTCTGGTTAAAAAAAAAAAGCTTGGAGTCAATCATACATCAAACTGATCGCTGCCAGCCAAATGTGATCTACACAAGGTAACACAAGAGCAATATTAATTCAAACTGTACTTTAATATACTTAAAGACTGTCTTTAGACATGAACAAAGACAGCCTTTGTTAAAATACTAAAAAACAAACTTAATACAATCTAGCACTCTTGTGTAACTTGGAGATTCATATGGCTGATAAAACTTAGTCTTTTTGAATAGATGTTTGGTTGATAACGGAACTTGTTTAGCTTAAGGTCAACAGTAATTGCAGTGTTTTTTGTTGTAATATCTCCAGTCTGTCCTCAAAGGAAAAACAGCCATATTGGACCCCATTTGTGTTTGTTAACCCAGGAGACTGCTGTTTGTGTCCAGTGTGAAACTAAAAGTCAAGATGGACTTTATTAAGTCACAAAACTTATGGAATGTACCTAACAATAACATTTTTAACCTGAGCCATTATCCTTCACCTAACCAAGTAAGTTTTAGTACCTAAACCCAACCAAAAGACTGTTCACATTATTAATTATGTGACAACGATGGTGCTGTACGCCTATTGCTGGTTCTCTCTAACAGTCATATATGCCGTTTTGGGAGTCATTGGCAATTAATCTATTCAGTCGTGTAGGTTTGAGGAAATGTTGGATATCGCTGATCGCCTTTGTGCACATAGAGGTTTCCTGCATCCCTGTTATCACCCAATATAGACATATGAAAATGTTACTTGCAGTTAGCCATGTTAGTGGAATGGATGCAGATATGGCACTGTACATCTGTCAGCCGGCTGGTTGCCTTGTCGGCCGGTCTACCACTTTGGTCCAGACTGAAAATCTATTGGATGGATTGGCACAAAACTTTATACATACCTTTGTCCCCAGACTAATGCAGTTCCCAACATCCTGAACTGTAATTTGTGTTCAGTGCTAATTAGCAAATGTTAGCATGCTAATTCGCTAAACTAAAGCCCTATTCACATGGGACTAGAATTACCTGGGGACCTATAGTAATTTGTGATATTTGCAGTGGTATACCTTTTCGAATCTGTCAGTCAAGTAAAAATTCCGCCACAAATTACCGACCATATTTCACCAAACACAGAGGTCATGTGATAATTTTATGCCTGTGTGAATCAGCATCTCTGTGATTTGGGGTTGTATTTTTTAAACATCTGTTTCCTGTTGTCAGGCAGCTGAACAAGTATGCAATTTGATCGCAGCTCATAATATGCTGAACAGCAGTCAACAGTTGTGCTATAATATACGCTAAAAAATGAGTGATGACAGACAACAAAAAGGTTGTCATATTCAAGTACAGACACAAAGCACCTGTTACTTGATCTAAATGAGCTACAACATACAGTCTAACTCTTAATGATAGACTCTTCTGACAGTGACACTGTCTGTCAATTCAAACACAGCAGAGCCTTGGCTTGTGTACTACATGCAACACTGTCCAACCCCTGCATCATACATTGATATGTGTGGTGCCATACTGTAACAACATCCAGAGATTGAAATTTTTGGTGATGAATGCTGGCTGCCAGCAGACTGCATATGAAAAAGTCTTTGCACTGCACTTTTTCAGACCAGCCAACCAAACCCACTTGGCATTACACGAAAGTTGACAGTGTCCACAGTCCAGGCCACACAGTTGATTAATAGTTAACGTCCATGATAAAAAGACAAAATCATTATTTCGGGACAAGTATACAAGTCCATCTACTGCAAAAATAATTGACAGTGCATGAGTCTGAGCAATTTATTTCTACTCCAGATCAAAAAGCATACCAAAATACACATTGCAAACGCTTGCGTCACTTTATTTATTGGTGAACACAATGGATGACCAACTCCACACAGAAATCTCTCTCTCTTTGAAGAAGAAAGTTTGTCTTATCTGTAGCTTTCTAGGTTGCTAAAGATGATATATTTAGGCTTTTGAGCAACAGTGAAATACCTGAAGAAAATTTTGTTTTAGTGAAGCAATGCCTCAAGGTATGGTTTTCCTGTAGTTGTCTTCTTTATTGTTTTCTGTTTATCTGGACCTCAGGCTAAGTTACTAAGCAGCACTGGCTTTTACCTGTTCTTGGCATATTTAGAGATCAACATAAAGCAAATATTTGGAAAGGCCTTCAAATTAAAATGTATTCTTGCCATTTCTTTTCAATCAACATGTCAGAAGAACTACCAGAAACCTAATGTTACACATTGTAAAGAAGGCTTCACAAAGCAGTTTTCAAACTTTTTTGGCACTTTTTGTTGTTTGATGTTTGTATATACATCCATGTTATATGGTGCTTTTTATCCACATTTGGAGCGAGACTCTAGGGATGACATTGTTGGCTGGTCCATCTGTTGTTCAATCAGTCCAACACTGGTCTAGAGGGAAATCATGAATTGCACACTGGATTGCAATGTTTGTTTACAACTGACCTTCATTTGCATGGATTTTGGTCCTGCCTCCTTGATTGGTTAGTTTTTCTGGGGTCAGATCTATATATTATGTGCTACATTCTACCCTGAATCAGTGTACGAAAATGTCACGAGTACAGTGTGTGGGATTCTTTGGGTCCTTCATAGTCAAGAATTTCTGATCCCAATGCACTTGTCAGACCTTATGGTACACAAGAACTTTGGCAAAATTATAACAAATTGGATGAAATGTAGGACATTGGTGGTTCTCAGAGGATGTATCCCAATGACTTTGGCTTCTCGCTTTTTATCTAGCACTACTTGCAGGAAATGACCCCTTTGTGCAACACTGTTTATTGTATTTCCTGTGTATATATTCATGCCAAGATAAAAACATAAAATTATCACTATACATAATGTGCCATTCCTTAAAACCTACAGTATCATATAAAGTACTGTGACATTTAGTGAATACATTCATGCTTCCCAGAGGATGCATACTTTGGTTTTGACAACCTAATGACCCCTCCTTTGGGGGGTTGTCATCATTTTTGTGTACAAGGTATTGTGATAACATTGTGTTATATCTTACCCTGTAATTCCTACCTCCTTAAATGATACCCCAAGCCTTTATTTAAAGAGTTATCAGTAGTTCTTATACAAACTTGTATATGGAGACTTGTGCATGACTTGACTTGCATGCTGCTGATTCCTGAAGATACTGCTAATTTTAGGGCTTCCCTCATATGCTCAGACTCAGATTATGGTATGCATTTGTTATATACTGACTGGTGACAATAACTACAGTTATATGAAGGCTGGCCCGAGCAATGAATGCACTCAATACCATTTGAACTCCAACTGTGATTCAGAATGTTGTTCACATCAGGGGATTTGTTTTTTTCCAGTCAAAGACATTTGTGCTGAACATGAGTCACAGAGGAAAATCTAATTTTAACTGAGGCTTTCAATGCAGGAGGAAATTGGTATTTCTGAACATTTTAAGGCACAAGATGGAAAGAGTTTACAGCAACAGGTGGTTAGCAATACCCATAGTGCTACCACCAATTAGGTTTCCTACTCTAAATCTTAAAAGCTTCCACCACACAGTTACACATTTAAACGAAGAGCACACAAAAGCACAATAACATAATATGAAGGAATTGTGAATATTCCTCTTCAACATGCCTTATAAAGAGCAAAGAAATGACACATAGAACTTCCCTTTCCCATCCTCCCCTGATATTTTATCTGATGCAACTACCTGTAAGTTTAACAGTGTTCCCATGGGGAACTTTTTCCCAAACATCTTGGGTGTCAGAGACAGGGAATGACAGTCAACTCCAAGGATATCATGTCAATATTGTAAATTTGTGGAGAAAGCAAAAAAAAAAAAAAAAAAAAAAAAAAAACATGGAGGAGATGGACTGTCTGCTTGACTTTTTGCAGACTATAAACAACTTTAATTAAATCAAAAGATTAAATCTTCCATGTCCAGCCATGTCACCCAACTCCATTTCCCTTCCCTCTCACTCCAGGCAAAAGCATCTACCACATTTATTTTTCACACACTTTTACGCACAGTTGCACAAAATAGACACAACCTTTCCAAAACTCGTCCCACCATTAGCTCTCTGCAGTACTGTTATCTGTTTCTTACCACCTGCTTGTATGCACATCTCAAAAAGGCAACACTGGGAAACCCCTCTATTGATTCCAACTTGGAGGCTACTTGATGTTCTGTGTGATATTTTTGTTACTCTGTGGGATGTTGTAAACATGACTGATTGCAAAGGGACAAATGCAGTATTCAGGAACAAAAAGAAAAAGCTACTTGCTATTGCAGATAAAAATGATGGTACAAAGATGACTATCGTGCACTGGAAATTATGGTTGATATACAGTGAGCCTTTTTTTAGCCATTATGGTATTTTGCATCTTATGTCATTTGCCTTTTTAAGTGGAATTTAATTATTCTCAATACACTATTGTTCTGAAGTCTGGTGAGTAGAAAGTGAGTAACACATGTTGTTGGGTGTGTACAAATCAACGAACCATCTACATGTTGAATCACTGTAGAAGGAGAGGCAGAGATACTCATTAAGGGTTTCTAATTTGTTTCATGTTTTTAGTAATGTAGCCATTTACAAGCAGAACATTTTACAGAATGTGTTGAGTATGATGACATTGTAATTGCAATGTAAGATAATTCAATTTTAAATCTCTGTGCATATTATCGTGTTCTCTGGGGACTTTTAGTATTAACCTGACTTTATGTCTTACTACAGTAAGTAAGGACATTGTCAAGACATTTCACTTGAATGGCCTTTAGCCATTTATTCAGTCTGACATTTGTGCTATTTAACTACACAGAGTGCACACATGGAAAGACCGATGTGGATGTTGACAAGAAGCGGGGAGGCTGGAAAAGCACTGCATGGCGCAAGGGTGCAGGAAGCATAAGAGAAAGTGGAAGCATTTCTAACTGTAATACTGAAGAGAATTAACATATAAATCATGACATATAAAATGGTAAAACATAAATGTGTATAAATGTAAAAGTGCCTGAGGAAAGTTCCCAGTACATGTCTTAAATGTCTTCATATCAGAGGTGAAATAAAAATGACACCTCTCTACGAAAATAAATCATATGAAATAATCTTTATGAATTCACAGACATAAAAGTAAATTACATCATAAAAACTTATATAATAAATATATTTATTTGGCCTCCTTCACATGGGCAAATCATAAAGCAAGGGCAGTTTATTTGCATAGTACCTTTCAAGTAAAGAGGCAGGTTAAATGGCTTCACACTAGACATCACATGCATTATTGGCATTTAAAATTACAGTCAAGAGGAAACTCAGTCAAGTTAGAATAAAATGGGAATAAAGAAATACAGTAGTTGCCCTGCACATGTAGGGGGTACTAGTTTTATTTGCAGTTTGCATTGGATGTTCCAAAATGTTGTCATAAATCCTAACTTTTTTTCTGAAATGTCCAATATCAGTGTTTTTGTTTTTGGCTGAACGCTGTGTACAGACATTGTTTTTTTGTTTGTTTTTGTTGAGTTAGGACTTCGGATACGTTTTTTTGAGTTTTGGTTTCTTCCAACCTTGAAGCCAACACTCCCTAAAGTCTGCAAAACATATTGTTAGGGTAAGATTCTGGTGTTTGTGGTCATTCTCATAAGCAAGGAAAAACAGGGGACTCTTTGTCTATTGTGTTTCAATGTATCCTCTGGCTCAAGACACAACAATGCCTTTTCAGGCTGTAAGTTTAGCAGTATAGACCACTGGCACTGGTACAACCACTGAAACATGTCCATAATAATCCATCGCATTTTTATTAGAGAGAAGCTATTGCAGATAAATACAACTGTGTCGCCATGTAGAAAGAACCAGTAAGCCTCAAGGCATTGCATATGATCGTTATGTCATGTATCAGCTTCACTTTCTTCAAATATGTGGTATGCTGGTTTAATTGCATCAGCATTTACAGCCTCCAGTCCCTACCTTGAGTTTTTTTTCTTCTTCTAAATAGCTTTTACAGCTCTGCTACACGGTAGAACCTCTCAAAAGAAATTATTCTAAATTCCTGCGATTATATATCTATCCGTTTCCCGGCTAAGTTTCCTGTCAAATTCTGTCTATTATGCATATATCGTTCACTGTAAAACAATTGCTTAGACACAGCATGCAGTCCATTAACTTGTGTTAAGCTTCCCATTAAACTTGCATAATGGTAAGATGGGTAGCATGACAAGCACTGTAATGTAATGGCTTCTCTTCACTGCCAAATATGAAACGACTTTTTGTCATACATCATTGTAAAGGCAGAAATGCCCGACTTGTAGGTAGGTGGGCCACACATCTGCCCAAATCACCATGCATGAGTGAGAATAAGACACACAGTCTACACTGAGTATCTGCATGTTGCATGCATGCATAGTATATAATTCACTCAAACACTTACCCGTTGTTAAGAAGCAGGCATTTGAGCGTATTCCCTTGCTGGGGAGACAGAAAGAAGAGGGAACAAAGGAAGACATTACTGCTTGAATTAAATTGGAACTAAATTACACTTCCAGGCATCCAGGCATTTTGGGGATTCCCTTCTGAGTTCAAGGAAAGTGAATGTCCAGAATGAGATGGATGGAAAAGGAAGAGCCACTTTTGTTGAGGGTGGAACCTGAAAAAAGCCATGTTGTTACTTGAATCAAAAGGGTTTGTATATATTGTACATTTTCTAGAAGAGAGCAGTACGTGGGGAAAATGTGTCAGCCAAGCCCATTTACCTAATTGGTGTAAGTAAAAACCCGACCACACACAAAGGCTTGCTTAATGGTGTTTTTCTATCAGATATCAGATAATGAATCTACAAAAATAAATCAATCCCAAGAATTCCAAGTCCTCAGAAAATGATTGAATTTCGCCTTGCCATTTTTTGTGTTTTTTTTTTTTTTTTTCGTGCCCTGTGTTTTGCTATTGTAATTAGTGTGGCTAAACCACGAGGGATTTATCAGTAAACATAGTCAAAAAGATAAATCTTCACCAATCTTTCTTTCTTATCACAGAGGCAAGCTTAAATCAACACTTGTGTGCACAGATAGTGATTTAACGGGTCAACTGCATAGCAGCAACCTGCTGAAGGTCAGTTTTTTTTGTTTAGAGTCTTTGTGGTTTCTTTAGACAGAGGTCATCACGACACATTGTTTTCTCAAAGGCATCCATCAAAGCCATCTCCTTTGGCATTGATTACCTCATTAAGAAGCCCTCTGTAGACCACCATCTTTCTTCTCATACCCCCTATTCCCTACACACACACACACCCACAGGCACACACATATACCACTATCACCTCCGCCACACATGCAGCCACTCCAACATGTATGTAAAGGCTTCTCTGAAACTGTAAATATTAATGGATGCATGAATACGATTTAATTAATGAAGTGACTGAAAAATATTTTATATTAAATATACCTTGTAGAATGTAGCTGCTTACCGATAAAAAAATCCCTTGTATCGCCAGATAAGAAATTAGCCTTATCCAAATGTTGCAAGTTTGCACAGTCCAATTCTTTTAAAAGATTATTAGCAATGCTAAAAAAAAAACGAAACAACACAAACAAACAATCAAAAAAATATGAGAGGCTACCCTGATGAGAGGCACATCAAAGACTATAAGCCAGGCATCTCAAACCGGTTCCATAAAGGGCCGCGTGGCTGCAAGTTTTCATTCCAACCAAGGAGGAGCACACCAGGCTGGAATCAATTAATCGGCTGATCTCAGTCTTCAGCTGATAACTAAGTGATCCCTTGATGTTGATTGGTTGGCCTGATGTGCCCCTCCTGGGTTGGAATGAAAACCTGCAGCCACGCGGCCCTTTATGGAACCGGTTTGAGATGCCTGCTATAAGCCTTACTATTCACTGCACACTTAAAAAGCAATGGACATGCATAACATTTAAAACTAAATGTATGATTGAAGAGGAAACAGTGCATCTTTATATTATTTTGCACTAATGACTTCTTGACACATCCAAAGCCTCTGTCAAGGCAAAATACATTGCAAGGGAGACAGATTCACTCAGTGGATTTAGACGCAAGTGCCTGTTTTTTTCATCCAAGCTAGGACTTATTTTAAATCAATAGCGCCAGTGATGCCTGATTGCATTCTGTAAGAAATGCAATTGAATGGTGACTTCAATACAACTCAAATCAATGCTATTTGTCGATCCAGGAAATTACTTGTGTCGTGAAACCTGAGACCGTAACAAGACAGGAATACCCTGCCAATGACATTTGTTTAAGAGGAAATTGTCTCCATTTTCCGGCCTCCTGACTGAGTGTATGAGTTCACTTTTCAGACATTAATATTGCTTTAACATCCAAGTAAGATCCGGTGCAAATATTTAAACAAAGAAATGAAGACAACTTTTGCACACATTAAGAGAGAAAAAATAAGTCAAATTTGTTTGATCCACCTCAGTAGAGACAGTAGATTAAAGTCATATTGACTGTGACTCTAATGTGGTGACTTTGAGTAAGGAAGCGTGGGTCATATTAGGTTTTGGCACAGCCAGATTAGTATGACATAGTTCAAGGAGAAAGAAATGGGACTGGCGAAGATGAGCCAGAAAAGTAGGCTCAAATGGATCAGGTAGCTGGCAGAAAGACGCGTCACAGAACATTGTCAAGGGGCAGGTATTTTTAGGCCCGGCAGCCACAGTTCACTGGCACTTTTACAAGAAGGATTGTAGGGCGACTGCAGAAGATAGGGAAACAGAGTGGAGGAGGCAAGAGAGAGACAGTGACAGGAGAGAGGGGCAGAGCAATAATAAATTGTCATTGAGGGAACCTTTGGTGTAAGATAACCAGTGGCAGAGACATGAGCGCAGCATGGATCCCTTGGGGTCTTTACACACACTTCTTAATTTCACAATGATGCTGGAACTCTTTTGTTTGATACTTTAGACTGAGCCCACATATTTCCCTTGGCCACTGGCATCACTGCAATGATTTGACTCTTACTGTGGGGATGCACCATAGAGATATTTGTTTAAACAGTTGAAAGCATTTGCATCTGTAATTGAAGAATAAGTGCACTGACTATTTCAGCCTGTGTGCACACTGTCAGTTTCTCCTTATATTAAAAGCATCTTACCTGTACAGCTTTACAACTTTTCCCAACTTATTCACCTATATCAACACAACACACACCGTCAGAATGAAATGCTGGCATTGTATGTCTCTGCAAAGCTCGGACAAGTTAAATTTGTACATTTCAAATGTATCATATCAATGTTTCTACATTAGGTATCAAAGTGACTGTCATCAGGAGGTGGAGAGGACGGTGGTAGTGTGACAGCTAGGCGAAACAACTGCCAAGCAGCAGATGACTGTTCGAGCTATCTTTCTGGCACAAAAGTGAGTATTTTTAGCGAGACACTGAAACATTTTCCTGTTCTGTTTGTGGTGACTAAACCAGGTGTTTTTAATGAGATGTCTGGACATTTTCCAGCCGTGTTTGTGGTAAGAAACCCGGGTATTTTAAGCCAAAACATGATGTTTTCCTTACCCGAACTAAGTGGTTTCATAATACTGAAACATAAAGCGTTCGAATGTCGAGAAATTTCAAGTTTCAACATATCTGTGGTTTGCAGAAAACATTTATTCTGGTGATTGGGTTGTTCATCAATAAATAAAGCTGATTTAAGCAGTCAGCATAAGATCTTGAATATGTTGTCAGTAACATGATGTATTAAAGGTTCAGTGGCTCACTAACCTTCACAAAGGGTATTTGTAAGAAGTACAATACTGTATTACTACACTATATTACTGTAGAGTTGCTTATGTATAACGTATGTGGATGTTAGCATCCAGTGGTGGAAGAAGTGTTCAGATCATTTACTTAGATGAATTCTATGAATGCTATTCTTTCCATTGTTTCACACAGGTCTAGATTGTCAACTCTTGTCTTGTAGGTTTATTTCTAAACCACAGTACAGAGGTTATATATAAAAAGCCTGCACTTCTCACACAATGGATAATTGCTCAAAGTTAAAAAGACTAGACATTCAAATCTTAATAATTGTCATCGGTGCCGCTGGGTAAGCTTGACTGAGCAGCAAATATAAAGCTTGGTCACCTAAGTCAGCTAGAAACTATCAGCTAATTAGAAGCACTCAAGGAACCAGTCATCCAGACTCTCTCAGGTGTGTCATGACACAAGTATACATAGAAGCTTCTTTCCAATTTGCTAATTACTGTATGTCTCTTCATCTACTGTCCTCCAGCATGTGGCCCGCAAATCAATTGAGGTCTGCTGCCACTGACAGTATTCTAGCGTGTAAAATATGAGGGGGAGTGAGGCTCAAAAAGGCAGCAGAATGAGTGCAGAATTGTGTTTTTGCCTATCATATCTGCAGAAACCTTTGTAGGAACCCATGACACAAGTTGTCCTAAGATGGCTCTCTCTTTTGGGTCTTTTTTTTTTTCACTCTGCCATCCAAAAAGCCCCTGATCCTGAGGTTATTCCTCATGTACGTTCCAGGGACTACTGCAGCGGTTTTTGCTGCCCTGAATGTCAGACACAGGCCTTGTGACTGCGAGCAAGCGCTGACGATCACTAGTATTAGATCTTGGCATGGGAATTTTCTCGTAGTGTTACTTTCATTTTAATGACCGTTATGAAGCTGACGTTCCAACTGCAAGACAGATAGAGAGAGAGACCAAATTAAACATCTAGAAAAACTCTACTTTGGTGATAGGTACCTGTTTTTTCAGTCTCCCTTTTCATCTATTCATGTTAAAATTTTGAACAAACCCTCCTCTTTGCAATCCATTATCAATTTAATTTGATCAATCTGCTCAACTCTTCACATCCAGTGGGAGCACACATTTGAATGTGTTGAAAGGACTTTTAGATTCTGAGCTTGTTCCTTTAGTCCATGGGATTTCTTGGATCCTGACAATGCTTTATCAAAACGACCCAATTATCGCTGGCTAAATTATTGGATCTTAAATTAGATATAGCCATATAAATATGATATGGTTATTTGAAGGGAAAATGTGAGCGGTAGTGTGTGTATTTGCATCCATTCATGATCCGTCTATTTTGAGAAACCAACCTTTGTCACCGCGTTGTCAGCCTTGATTGCCAGGGGCACAAAACACTGGGGAGACGCGTGGCAGCTCTGTCCCTCCTGAGGTTGACCGGTGACAAAAGTTTCAATGCACACCAGGAGATATTACCAGCTTGGCAGTTCATCATTTCCATGGACAGTAATAGTGAGGGAGAAATCAATTCCTTCCACCTCTGCCATCCAAATGTGGCAGGAACAGCTATGATAGTTTTAAGGAGGCAGCTGGCAAGCTGCAAGTTAGTGCTCCTGCTCATTAAATTGACCCTCATGCCATATTGAAGTTCCTGCTACAGACTGAGATTGTGTGAGATAGACTGATTATTCTTCACGCCCTTCTCAGATTCTTCCACCTTCCATCCATTATTATTTTCACTTGCACTACAGGTTAGCAGTTAGGTTTCAACAACCATCAACTCTCAACAACCATCAGGTTGACTGAAAAGCTGCGCTTTTACAGTATTTCCAATGTGTTAGTAGAGTGGAAACATTATTTTGTTGAGAATATGCAATTTAACACTTTTCTATAAAGAATATATACATTTATTCACACTAGTTAACACTTTTTTCCAAGTATGCTGTATTTGACATTGCACATGAATTCAGTTTTTCTTAACTTTTCTACTCCTGTAATGCAGAATGACACTAGTATTTTAAAACTTACTCGGAGTGAGGCATACTCTTTAGTGCCCATGTCTTAAATGGTATCAGTATAATACAACTGAGAGACTACCCTACCTGATTCTGTTTTGCCAGCTCAGGTCTGTGGGTCCTATTCAAATGCTCTCCAAATAAAGGGGATAAAATTCTTGTGTCGGTGGATGTGCCTGTCACTGTCTGTAAGTAGTCAAACTTGCACATTGTCAGCAGAATAATCATACACAAGCGTTAGTGTACAGAATAGTATGTGGGATGTTGTAGAGGTACACATATGAAATGTAAAGAAGACACCATGCATGGCAGCTAAATGCAAGTTGCACTAAGTTTTTGCCCTCAAACTGCAGGCATTTGCAGAAACTTTGAGTGCTGCCAGTGCCCAAAAGAGATAAAAAGTAAACTGATAGATACAGTAGATGGATGGATAGATACTTTATTTATCCCTGGGGGGACATTTGTGAGAATGTTCTTGGGCTTACAGTTTTCAGGTGGCCAGCAGTGTTGCCAGATTTGACTGACAAAAAATTGCCCAACCAGAGCCCAGAATCTGCCCAATCGTCAAAAAAGTAGTCCAATTATGGAAGCAAGTCTTTTATCACAGAACTATGACTGAATAATAATGTGAGCGGGAAAGAAAAGGTTCATCCTAATTTTAATGAAATGAAATGACATTTGGTTTTACTTTTTACTCCGCTGCTTTTTTTTTTTGACATTAGTTCGTAGTTACGTACAGGTTTTCTACAGTGTTAGTGTCCAATGAAAGCCATGTATCTCCAAAGTCAAGCCTGCTGAAATTACTGCTCTGCCATTCTCAATCAGACTAATAAGACGAGAGGAGGTGTCTAATTATTAAAATATAGGTTAAATTTTCATTGGTGGAAATTTTACAAGCAGTCTAAATTTGTACAACCAGCCCATAACAATTTTTACCCATCCAATTAAATAACTTGTAGCACCACTATCACAGTTCTAATTCACAGTTTTATTCCCAAAGGATGGATTTTATGAGATTTACAAAAAAAATGTTGTTACACTTCTTCTGTGGTTGTATGTAGGTAGTCTAAAATTGTGCCTGGCTTTTTTCAACAATCTGTCAACCTCATGACTTCCGTTCAAAACTATGTGAGTATTGTCTCAGGATGAATTACAGTCATAATCCAAACCCCATCAACTCCATCTGGTTTTGAGGATTCAAAAATAATGTGAGCAGAGTCCAATATGAGACCATGAAGTTGACACTGAAATATCGAATTGACAAATAACAATATAGTAAGCAGCCTCCCTCGTCATGGCATGGATTCTGAAATCCCTTTGAAAACACAGAGCCATTTGTTAAACCTCATTATACTCATGATTTAAAGTAGCTCTCTCTTTTTTTGTAGATGAATCCTGCTTCTTACTTTGTGTGACAACTAACAATGACTTCCTAGATTTCAGCTTCACAACTTAAAATATGCAAAAACCAGTTAAAAGGCATGGGAGACTTTGAGGACAGGCTTCAGTCTCTATGTGATGTGCGATGCCTCACCCTCATTATGTATCTCAAACAATGCCCAAGAGCCTCATTTCGACCAATGTTGTTGTGAACGTGGCCACAAAATACATTGTGTGTACACGCACACACAGACCGAAAATGTTTTGCATCCATTCCTCGATGATAATCTCACTCGAGGATTATATATTCTGAGAACAGTGATTCCCAGATGTCAAAGCCAGTGCTTATTTTCATGTTTCGGCGCAGAAGCCAGTAGTCTTGGGAACACATAGTCATTAACATGCTGCTCTGTTACAATACAATGCTTCCACTCATTCTCTATCTCCCCACTTCGACAAGTCTTTCCTACCTTCTCACTTCCCTCGTCCCATCTACTGTCTTTCTGTCCTGTGGTAAGAACACAGTACAGACATTTTCTTCTAGATCTGGAATGTCTTGAAACCATGCTGGCATACATAAGTTTAACAAAGTTTGTTTTCTTTGTTGTTTAACGATTTTTGGGCAGACATATCCTGACATTAAGCTATGTGCTTACAGTACCTAGGGATTTGTGTCAGATTGCCATTTATCTAAACACACTCAGGCATAGACTAAACACACTCTGTCCCCACATATCAGTAATAGGTTCTCTTCCAATATAGTTGAATGTGTTGAGATGTTTATTTGCAGTCTGCCTTTCTGCAGCCTGACTTTTTAATACCTGATTAGCTGAAGTACTTACAAAATAATGTCAGTAGAGGTGGCCTATGCCCTCTGCTCTAAAGAAGGAATTGTGCTATTTGCCATTCAGTAATACACCAAAGCTACACTTGAGTGTTCTCACTTCCTTTGTCACACATACAAAAAAACTCAATAATTTCATCCACAATTATCAGAAATCCACTCTCAGCTGTACCTCAGGAGTATATCTCCCTAATTAATGACTTAATTAAAAACACTTGTGGGATTTTGAAAGGGGTCATATTTGTCCCTATTCAATCATACACATTCTGCTTGGGTTCCTCGGAGAGCAGTTTAAGTCATATAGTGTAGAACTTCAAAGGCACGCATTCAGCCAATAGATGGTGTCATATGTTTTTTGTAATCACATTTTCAGCAGTTGTTTGAAGAGTTGGTGGTTCACAGTGCACCTGCTAATGTTCAGGAAATTGCTGAGAGTGCACATTTAAATTGTATGTATGTATGTATGCACAGTGTGTGTGTGTGTGTGTGTGTGTTTGTGTGTGTCACAGGGCTTGTCACTACATTTAAGAATGTGAGGATCACTGACAGTACTCAAAGTCAGATTAAGTGTCTCGCTGCTGAAAAGAATCCAAGATCATTCCTGTCTCATGGGACAGCTGAAGGGAAAATAACTTTTCTACATCTGAAGCAAGACAAGTCACTTTGTTTTTATCTGTTCAATGTCGTTGCTCCAGCCTCTCATTGGCTAATCAATGAAACCCAAGAGGGCTCATCAGGCACCAAGGAATGTCAGCCAAAAGCCTTTGATCCGCTGACCTTCATCCGCTGTGCTCCAGCAAAATACCATAGAGAGTGATCCATGTTTGCATGCTTTTAATGGGCCTCGGAGGGCCTTGTTGACAGTCCTTTGGTTTCCAGAGGGTCAGTTCTGTAACTGTACAGCATCGCCTTGAAAACCTTTGGAAATTTGCCTCTGACATCTCCCCAAAGACTCATGCACCATCGTACACATGACAGTAAACTAAGAGGCTTATTAGTAATACATGATTAAGTGATTACTTGTTAATCAGTACAGTAAAATACTGATTATGCAGGAAATGGAGCATGGGTTAAATATGGAAACATCTAACTCTAATTCCTTCAAGTGAGGCGCCAAGCCGCTAAGACATCCCAGTAACCTTTGCAATGAGAGATGTAAAGAAACACACAACTGTTGTTGTTGTTGTTGTTTATGTTTTTTTGAAACGACTTAACAAAATTAAGAGATTAATCCCAACATGATGGCGGTAAAACCTGTTTGTTGACTACATGCTGTGTGTGTGTGTGTGTGTGTGTGTGTGTGTGCGTGTGTTGTAATGGCATTCTGGCTGGGACTGAGAAAGTGATTCGGCTCTCTGAGGCAGCCATTTATCTTAATCTGGGGTGACCTAAATCCTCGACATCTGCTGTACAGTCTTTCCCTTTAAAACAGAATTTCAGACTCCATCCTCCCATGTACCATCCTTCTCTTAACCATAATTGATGACTGTAACCTTTTAATGGTCCCTCATATTCATTCAAAGCAAAGGAAGCCTCCATGTTGTCCATGAACAAGCACAAAAAGTGGCATTGTGCCTGCATGAAAAGGAAGAGAAGACAAGGAGACAAGGTTTATTCAAGCATGTTACAAAAGGGCAATCTATAATCAGAGTGCGAGTCTGACATCTTGACACTGTGGGCAGATCTGGTGGATAAATCAGAAAAATGAGGACAGTAGCCACATTTCATGCACTGATTTGTGAATTGTGAATATGATGTCAGAAGAAAATGTTGCGAAAGAACAACATTGAACTAATGAAGCTCTCTCAATAAATACTTGGCATTGGCTTTAATCTTGCACCACTGAGAAAGTGTCAACATTATTTTGATATTTTTGTCTATCTCCATGCAAGTCATCAAGAATTCCCAGTAAATTCTGTATATTCAGTAACATATTTGAGAAAAGAACTGGGACTGTATTTAAGACACAGTTTTTTGTTCACGATTAAAAGAAATAAGAGAACACTACTGTGATGGTCTTAAGCAATAGCAAGTAATGTTAAGCAGTTATTATTCATGCTAACTATGCTATCATTAATGAACTCACAGCAATCAGTACTGCAAAGGTGAAGACAGGATTGGAGCTTATAATATGCAATAAAACAGCGAATGAGTAAATCAGTCATTCATTGAGGCTAGGTGTTAGAAAATGCATGGGTTTCCAGCGTTGCTTTTAATAAAGCATATATTGAATAATATGGTTAAAACCTCACAATGATATCAAACTCAGTGCGAATGCTTTAGGCACTACAGAATTTTTTACAATTTCACAAAAATGAAGAAGAAAAGCGAAAAAAAAAGGGCCTCTTATGCTCAATGATTTTACAAATGTATGGTGACTATAGCATTGACATCTCTGTGCTGTCGTGGTTATCAATCCTGAAAAAAAAATGAAAAAACGTTTTAAAATCTGCTTTCAAGACAACTGCAGTGGTTTGTTCCTTTTCTGACCCTCTGAAACTGAGCTGATGTTTTAACCTTTGATGGGGAGTAGCCCCTAAATTCCACCTGAGCTGATCACGGCCATTCTAGACAATGCCTGTGACTCCACTGGCAGCGCTGTCGTCCATTTCAGTGTCCCAGAAGTGGCTTTCTGCTCTGCTCCTCGGAGAATACATGGCAAGATTATTTTTGATGCCACAGGCACACATCTCTTAATGGGCAATCATACCTAAGAACCGCCCTTTGTTAAAACAATGTGAGGGGCTGAAGGCTTATCAGAAGCTAAAACACTGCACCGCAGTTTATGTAACCCTGATTCCAGAAAAAAGTTGTGATGCTGTGTAAAACATAAATAAAAACAGAATGTAATGATTTGCAAATGAAATGTGTCTACTGACAGCTGTGTGGCATAATGTTCCTGAGCCCATGAAATATCCTTTATATGATCATTTGTTTCACAAAGTGGTGAACCTCACCACATCCTTGCTTGTGAATGACTGACCCTTTCGAGGATGCCCTTTTCATTCCCAATCATGATACTATCCCCTGTTACCAATGAACTTGTTTACCTGTAGAATATTCCAAAGAGTTCTGGAGATTGAGAAGGTGAGACTGCACAGCCTGGGCTCTGCATGTCCTTTTATGTCCAGGGCTCGCTCGGCTCACTGGTGGATGTTGGCAGACTGGTGCAAGCCCAGAGCGTCACTTCATGGCCAGGTCAGCCTTGAGGGTCCCACTTTTGAGCCTCTGGATCATGAGGACCTGGAGGTTCTGTCACTTAAAATGTCTCTCCTCTTTTCTCAGTCATCAGTCAGGACAGCGGGGGACCTGTGTGCCCCGTCTGTGCAGTCCTCTGGTATTTCTGTCAGTGACGACAGGTGGTCGGTGGGACTGCGTCCAAATCCATCCTTTCAGCCAAAAGTTGTTACCTCATTGATCGTGCAAATCATTTGCCTGAGAAGGTGACGGGCAAGGTGAGCTTTCTCAGGTTCTAAGGTGGAGCCTTGTAAAGGTAAACCAATAGCAGAGCCCATGGAGGGCCGCACTCGTACTCATAGAACTCAACTTATATCGAGGTAACCAATATTTTTTGGACCTGTCTCACTAGATTGGCTTTATTCGAATTAATGAGAGTCTTGTCTTTTTTTTTATGCAGGGCTAAAGTTGGTTTGAATGCAGGCTTAGAAGTGTGTGGAATTATGTTTAATGGAAAGACGTGATCAATAGATGTTTTTTTTTTGTTTCATTTTTTTACTCGATAGAAAAACAAGTGATGCATTTGTGATACTGTAACATTTACATTGGCTTACCGAACAATAGTAATATTTATTATAATACCATTTATTAAAATGATCAAATATCATGTAGAAACTACCACAATCAATATGAGAAAATCATCTTTTAATCCACTTAATGACCTGTGTTTGAGCCAATGATTGTGGATTAGTATACATGTCGAGTATAACAGTTGTCCCTATGAAAGAAAAGTCCTATAATGTGGAAGCACTGTGAGCACAAGCAAGACATAATTTGGATGGATACCAAGCATGATTTCCCCACCGTAGCATGAACATGACAAAAAGGATGTTCAAACCTCAGATTGTCACATCTCCAGCCAGACTCGTCGGCAGAGCAGGCAGAAATTCTCTGTTTTAATCTGAGACAAATGTGTGGAAAGGAGTGGGCAAAGAGGAAGAAAGAGCAGATATAATTATGTTATAAAGGAGGGGGTGGGGGGGCAGTGGGATAGAAAGGATGGTAGGAGAAGGTGTTCACATTTCAGTTTCAGCTCCAGTGAGGCTCAGGCAGGTTTGGCTGCCACACAGATAACTGCTTATCACCTTGTGTATGGAGAGCTCCACAGCTCTGTGTGCCTGAGGAAACAGGCTGGTACTGGGTATGGAGGGAAAGGATTGGCCGAAAGACCAGAAACATCATGCATTTTCACTATGTGAGGACTCACCACTTACAGAATGGCCATGCACAATTGTGATAGTATTCTCAGATTGATCTGATTTATAAAACTTGCAAACAGTGTGAAAGTGAATACATATGAAAAGCCTAGCCTCCACCCCCACAACTCCCACGGTAACCAGATGTCTTTTTTTTAGCATTTAATTTCTCATCTAATTTATATAAAACTCCACAATCACATCAGAAGTAATCCCATTCTGTTCAAATTAAATGTGAAAAGATCATTGCCTGTATCGATTTTCCACTCTGCTTTAAATTTTGTTTTGCCTCTTCACTGCCAACAGAAGTAATAGTGTGCAGTAATGGAAAAAGTGATTATAGTCCCCATTAAACACAATAATTAGCTGCATGATAGTCATATTAGAAAAACTGCAATGCATGTGCTGTTCAACATGATGGATTGCATTATTTAAGGCAGCAATATGTTTATGCATGCAAGCAGTTTTAATGAATGTTTCAAATAATGAGAGTCTCTGAGGTAAGACAGAACTGCAGAAGCTTCTCACGGTGACAAATGTATTGGCACGTTTTGATTCACATCAGTGCATGATTATAGGGTGAAAGTTTAAAAATATATACACATCTGTCATATGTTGTATTAAAGTACACCTGGCAGGGTACAGGGTTATGTGGCTTTGTAGAGACAAGCTTTCAATTTAAAAAACAGCAAGATATGTTTTCTTACTAAAAGGGTTATGTGAGGTAGATATGGCCCACAGAGATGCACATCGTGGTCTGACACTGCATTACTGTGATGGTCAGGGTGATGGATGAATGTGTGTGGGCATCAAATCTGGCAACCCATGTCCGAGGGTAAAAACATATATGTAGCTATCACAAAAAATGCTTTTAAGTAAATCTGTTCACTTATCTAATGTGACTAACAAAAGGGGCATATTCAATTTGTGATATTAACCACAGTGTCAGGGCCATTACTTTTCAAGTTTTACACATTTCTTGTTACCTTTATTAAAATCAGTGAATAGAATTTAGTCCTTGAGGCATGCAATTGGTGACACTGTTTCATTACTTATATGTTACATCACAAGTTGACTGTGGTCAGATTATTAAATTTACTGTTTTTTATTTTCCAGTTGAGCAAAGGCAGTCTAGCAAATAGCAACAGCTTGATTCTAACATAAATAAAGAAAAGTCTGTTTTCTTAAGGGGGGTTGCAAATGACAGAAAGCTTCAACAAATAAATAAATAAATGAATAAAATGAACCACCCATACCAACTCATCACAAAGTGCAGCAAATACACAAATCACTGAGGGGAAGGCAACACGGCACTTGGAAAAGTGACAGAAGGTGCCACATCCTTTCTCTGTGTGTAGGTGCTGTGATGAAAGAGGTCCTCATCCTGACAGCTCTCAGCATTCTGCCAGATGTTAGAGAGGTCAGAATATGCAAGAATCAGAGGAAGGTGGCAACCAGTCATTTTTCTGGCTAGTAATACAGTCCTCCCTAACTGTATCCTGTCGTGAACAGGTGTATCCGTATGTGCAACACAGTGTAAGTACAGTACATCACATTATGTACTGCGTGTATTTGCATAAAAAGGCAAGGGTACAATATTTTTTTCTCATCACCTTTCAACTGGATTTATTTATTTCTATATTTACATGACATGAAACACAAACAACTACTTAGCCCTTTTTAACAATCCCTCTTAAGAACAGACAAAGCAAGCCGAGGTCAGTTTTTTCTTTTTCAGAAATAGTATGGAAACGGTATCAACCTGCATGCTATGTCTTCTTATGCAATAAAATGATGCAAATAATGAAATGCAATGATGCGCACCGACATCTATGATGGATTAAAGCATCAACAGTAGGCCTGACAGCTAGGCTTATCTATTTATTGTTCATTAGTAGGTTGGTAAATGGCCTATATCAAACATTTCCAGTTAAAAGACACTCTTTAGTTGTAATGTGTGTCTCTACATGCCTTGCTATCGTGCATCTCGGGCGCAAGAGATGCCTGTTTTTATTCATGACCCGGATGTACAAGGTCTTATCTGTTTTGGATTTATCCATCTGTTTTTGTGGTGCATGGCACGGTAGAAGCTTGGGGTTCACAATCTGCTCTCTCAATTCAAACGCTCGTAGAGCAAATCTGTCCCACTAAGCAATAACAAACAAGAAAAACTATTAGTTCATCGCTCTTTTCCCTGATATAATGCCCTGGTGGTGCTCACCTGAAGGGAAAATATGACCTTGGAACTAAATCACAAATAATCCACACTACTATGCATCTCTATCCCTGCAATGATTAGACCTGGACACACCATTTGCTTTGGAAAAATATCAGTAGATTACAGAATTATACACTGTCTGTTTTAGGCAATAAGGACAGCAGGAAGAAAGAAATGACAACCACATTATAATGATCCTTCACTAAAATGCTTAGGAATTATCTGCCCACCATCTCTGAGCATTAACAAACCTATCAAAGGACAAACCTGCCACCAACAGCAAATCTGCAAGCAGTGAGTTGCATCAACACAGTGTCTTCTGGGTCATATTGCCTATCAACTTCAAGATAATTGAATGCAAACCAGTGCTGAATGGCATACTGCAAATTGTCAGTCCAACATGCATCGTTCCCTGTCCTGTTTCTAAAAACCAAAATTCAAATACAATCAATTTCAGAACCTGTGGTCTTGAAACGGTCTCGGAAATTGCACAATAATAGCAATGCCAATACAAAAAATCTGTCATTAAAGGCAGTTTCAGCAGAGAGAAAGTCACTTTTCAATTTTCAACAACAAAACAGCATGAAATTCTAAAATGCTGGTGAGGGGAGTGTCGAGGATGATCCTATCCTGACAGGAGGCATTTTGATTTTCACTGTCGATATCTTATCAATAGATCCAGTCATCTCCTGACCTGGTCAAGCTTTTGATGAGCCAAAGTGGCATCCAAGATGGCCATAAGAGACCCAAGCCAGCAACATATCTTCATTTTCCACCTCTACATAGACCACTCCTGACTAGATTCGGTAAGATAAGGAGGCATTTCTATCACCAGGAGTGTAAATGAGTCAGACCCAGTGGAGCATGATCACTCATGTTGGGGTATAACAGATTGTGTTATAAAGCTCTGTCAAGCAGAATCATCTTGTCTCCTTATCTTGACAATGACAACGGTGAGTAAAATGTTATCATAACTGATGGCCAGCAGTCTAAAGACGGGGATAAACAGATATTTTTTGTTTCCATCTTCTGACTCGTTGCCTTCACAAAGCTGGACGACGTCAGACTAAGACAAGTATTAAAAATAATTAAAAATATATTAGTATTCTCAGTTTTCTCCACACAAATGTGCAATATATTAATCTATATACCACACCTTTCATCCTGGCTAAAAAAAAAAAGCAGAAAAACAACAAAGGCATCATTTGATCTTCATCTAATTACACATGTCTACAATCTGATTTTTATTTCAGGTGTTAATTGAAGGGTGATATAAGGTTGATTTTCTTTTCACCACCTGGATCTGCACCATGTATTTTTTGTTGTTTTCCCAGAGCCGATGGCAGCCTTTCGACAAGGTTCACACATGCATGGACACAAACACATACATGTGACAGAGGCCTAGCAAAACAATTAGGCAGCAGATGGGCCTTTGCAAGATAGGTGTGACAAGGAGAGAGAATGAGATTAATTCTTATTAGATGGTTTCGAACTAAGCTTCCACTCAGCAGAAACGGTATCAGACAGCGAGAAAGCAAAAGAGCCATAAAAATGTCTCTATTGAATTTTCTTCAAAAATCGAAATTACAGTTCTACTTCCATTTAAATGACTGTTTACCTTTCCACTCGGTGCACATTTCGATTCAATGGGATTTGCCAGTGCTCTCTGTATTATTATAGATCCAACGCTTTTTACTGCCAATTGCATCAAAGCAAATTAAACCACAATCAGTTTTTTTTCACCTTACCAGTTTCCAAGAAGGCATTCTCTTTCAATAACACATAAAAATGGATATGTGTATTTCTATAATTGATTACCGCAGATCGGCAGTCTACCTCCTGGCTGCTCTAACCCTCACACTCGCTAATAACCGTACACATCAAACCAGAGAACACGTTTCACACAATCCCAGTTTAAGTCTCTTTTTTGGCTCACTGTAAAAGCCCTAACTAAACCTCTGACATAGAAAGCATTGCATGGCATCGCTCCATAGTGACTCACTGGTTTACTGTAAAAACCTCATCTTACATAAGTTGCCGAACAACACAACACACATCAGTTCCATCCAACTTTAAAGCTGCACAGGCGGATGCACGTAAAAATAAAAAATGTGTATGCACAGTCACACATACAATTATATGAGAGCCTAAAGGTTAAAGAGGAGGTTGCGCAGTACAATTCAGCAGCGGCAAATTCTTAGTAGAAACTTTTATCGGTAAATAAAGGTTAATAAGGGAGGCTGTCCTCATAGATTGTTATGGAATACAAGTAAATCCTCTTTGAGACCATGGCTTGTGGTTTTCACTCTCTGCCAGGTTCACATTACAAATCAATATGTTTTGACACTCAAGTGAAGCAATATAAGATCTGCCTTCATGCATTACTGAGATCCTCATCCTTTAGCCAACCAGCCATTGTGGGTGATACTGAGTTATTAGTTTAAGATAAACTGGAGAATCAGAAACTGCATTTCTGTGCTTTCACATAAACACTGTTAAAGATAAAAAAGAATCATGGCCAGACTTTCTTTTTAGCATCCATCATATGCTGCAATAAGCTCCATTTCCCACCAATATGTATAAGGAATATTGTAAACGCAATCATTCAACACAATCCATCAACAGAAGTTTTTGTCTCTTAATGTCAGTATGCTCTTCTCAGTGGACTAAATTTCAGCCACTCTGATGTGATTTTGTGGTTGTATATCATATGTAACGAAGGCTGTCATCAAGACTGTAGTCAGCTCCGCCATTTAAGAGGTGATAAATTAACACAGTCTAGACTCTGCTTGCTTCTTCCAAGGCAGTAAATTACTGTCTACTGACCTATTTTTAATCAGTAGATGAAACGGTGACATGCTCACCTCCAGGCCTTCTGCATTTCTAAAATGTTATCAGTTAAATAAAATAAATAGAATATAAAGTCTGCAAACAACAACTTTTTTTTCACATCTTAGACATTTAGCACTTTGTATTTGTTAATTAATTAATCCGTCATATCCCTGAAGTTAATCTTTTGTTTTAAATTTCTGTACATTTATCATTATTTACTCATATGTGAAGAAACTCAAAGGCATTCATTGGGAAAAAATTTCCTTTTGAAATATTATAGCAATACAGCATGCAATTTATGTTCCAGTATTTAGTTTGCTTTGTTTATTGCCAATATTTTGTGAAAGTGTTTGTTTTTGGGTGTGCATACCACAAAAAGTGCATGCGTGTCATTTCAAAAGCCATTTCCTTTTCATCTGGGGTTAGAGCTTTCTTATTTTCCTCATTACTTCCCAAGGAAATGTGGGGGGAAATTTGCATACTGGTGAAATTGAAAACAACATTGAGGAACCAATATGCCAGCTCACTCAGAGAGAGGCTTTGATCGCTCTCTGAACGAGGGTGGGATTGTCGGGCCCTTCATTGTGAGTGATTGTGTTCTGAGCAAAAAGGTGTAATCTGCTCATTGTTTTACTTTATAATGAAACCTAAACTGTTGCAGTTAGCAGCATTCTTCTTTGTATTCCTCCTCAGCTCGCTATCTGTATCTTGCATCCTTTATCTGTTTCCATAGAGACCGCCGCATCTGACTGCAGTTGTTATATGTATTATTCTAGGCAATGTAATGATGAATAGCTTTGCACAAAAACTCCACTGAAGACGCATTCAGTCAAATTTCATACTTCGAGCACATGATCAAGCATTTTTACTCAGCTTGGTGCACTCACTGGAGCAAAACACAGCTGATACTGACTCACGTTTGATATATACTGACCGTTTGTGCATTAAATCCTGATGTCAAAGTTTGTTCCATATTTGAGTGTTCGTGTCATCTGCAGTGGTGGAAGAATGATTCAAATCCTTTACTTAAGTAAAAGTAGGAATACTGATAAAAATGTTAATAAAAATAATCTCCAAGTAAAAGTCCTCTTCGAAAAACTTCCAAAAGCCAAAAAAATGTATTAAAAGTAAAAGTACTGCTCACGCAGAATGGCATCTTCCAGAGCTTTATGTGTTTGTATATTGAATATATTGTATTATTGTGTTGTATACTGTATGCATTGCTGTGTTAACAACTATTTCTCATACTTTATGAACTTAATCTAGAAAAATGCCCCAATATATATTGTACTAAATCAGTGGACTAAAATGACAAATATCTTCCCTCTGAAATATGCACTGTAGAAGTTTTAAGTATACAATGGAGATGCTCAAGCTCAAGTATGAATCCCTCCAAATTTAAGTACAGTAATAATAGTCATACAGTACATTCCAACCTTTGGTCAGTTGTTAGATATAAAAATATAGAATCTTTAAGTTATAATTTTGCAAAAGCCTGTATTACACCTATGGGGGGAACGAGTTTTCCAATTAGAATGGAATTGGTTAAAATATTGATTTTCAGTAATATCTCAGAATTTAACTAATAATTCTCGTCATTCTCTCATGCCATGTGTGTGTGTTTTTCTGTGTATATATATATGTATATGTATTATTTTACTTTATTTTTTTCCTCTCTTGTGCATTTCTATCTTATCTTGCTGATCAAGAGGAAAACAACAGAGTTGCCTTCAGGCTACTACTCTGCCCACAATGTGTCAGTGTGATTTATTGTTCAGAGTTTGATTCAGAGTGTGTCGCCTACCCAAACTTATGCTAATATACCTCACCCACCTGCTGAACTGATTCATTCATATTCACCATAATAACCACATGTAAGTTGATCTAATTGAAAAGGTTACACACAAGCGGTGAACATTGTGCAGGTCTGTCAGTATTTGGATACTCCCCAAACAGTGGGAGATATAACATATCTACTTCCTGAAATAATCACTTCTACATGCTCTGCTGCTCTGCCTCCTGGAGATTGTATCCGGCTGTTCTGTCTTCATCTGTCCTGCTGAAATAATTCTTGATGCTTTAGAAATAGAAAACCAAGGAGGGTCAGCACTCTGACACCAATGCAAACACCTGCTTAGAAAAGCGCAAATGTGTGATGCTGATTTCTTGTTGCAACATCATTGTCAATTGATTTCAACTGACAAATCCTGGTCACAGTTCCTCAAACCATACAGACACAGAGTTATCAGGCTGTAGAGAGTGCACAGCAAATCCATTCAAACAATACGGACAAATAGTCTTCACACATTAACTTTATGTTACTCCAGATGGGAGTCCTGGTCAACACGGGTGATGGAATAAGAAGCACACCAATAAGAACCATGTAACATCTGGATGATGTCTGGCCCAAAAATACCTTCACAGTAAGAATGTGTGAGTTAAATTGTTCAATGTACCAGACACAAAGCTAGAAAATCCTCATTTTACCTCCCCTTTGGAATACTTCAGCTTCACTGTGTCAACTTGGGGCATCCATGTTCCCAGTAGTTGCTGTCGGCCCCCTGGAACATGTTCTTGCAGGGTATTTTAGCTTTGAGTTTGGAGCAGATGAGGAAGGAGCCATCCCAATACATCCCAGAAATTAAAAATATTTTTTCATGGGATGACACATGACTAATGATCATGCCAGTAACAGTCTTTTTATCTTTTATTTTTATTGTTTTTTTATCATTATTTTTTACCATAATTTTTATCATGAACATATAGTGTCCCTATAGCTACATACACGAGGGGTACGTGATTTTAAAATAATTAGAACCAGTTTCATCAGTTTAAGATCCTTTTTTAAAATACTGGCTGTGGGAAAAGGGTGTGCAGTATTTCACTGTTCAGATGAAATACAGTACGTATTAGCTTTTGGCCAAATTGCTGATTTTTTTCCAGTTAATAAACCAGGAACGACACATTTCTCTTCACTAACTGGGTGCCACTGTCCACTGTCATTCCACAAGATTGATCGGTACTGTCGGCCAATCATGACTTTCGGTCATTAATAATAATATCAATATGTAAATTAACATCGGCACCTACAGTGACAGACTGAGCACACTGACATTTTAAGCCTTTGAAATAATAATTACTTTTATGCAGCCTACAGAAGAAATCACAATTTAATAAATGTAAGTGACTTGAAGAATGTAGGTTGAGTGCAGTGAGTCCGTCTACAGTGGGTGTGCCTATGTCAGTATTGCTACAATAGCAGTGAGACAAGATGAACTATAGCTTTTTGTGCTTTATACAGCAGAGACATAACTCAAGGCATTAACAAATGCTTTCTTTCTTAACATTTTCAGCTCACTGAAATGTGGGGCCATTTTCCTATTCTGCTTTTGGTAAAACCTACAAGCTTGTCAGTTAAAATGTACCTTGACAAGTACAAAACTCGATGGAATGGGTTGCAGCCAGCAGGCATCCATGCTATTGCAAATTATTTACTCAAAGAAGAATGGTCAAGAATTCAGTTTTTTTTTCTTAAAAAGTATCCAGCAGCAGCATACAGCTCTGCATCTAAAAAACTGATTTTTCAAAATAATTGGCCAGAAAATCAATCTACGCCCTGAAAGTGTGGGATGTGGATTTTCCAAGTAGCCCATGTGCACATACAACATTATTCAGATTCAATTCAATTAATAATAGTAGTAATACATGTGTATTAAGGTGAAAGTTGGGGTAAACTGAAATTAAAATTTAAATACTTGCCAGCGGCTGTCTGTGTGTGTGTGTGTGTGTGTGTGTGTGTGTGTGTGTGTGTGTGCGAGCTGCAACCATCATTAGCAGGTATCTGACCTGATGGTAGGATGAGCGGAAAAGTCACCAAAATCAGGATACATCGTCTGCGACATCTTGACATATTTCACAGGAAAGGTGAAAGCATTGACCAGCTGGGTGCACTAGAGGAAAATGTCTTGTCAATCCATCCATCTAAAGTCAAAAAATGCCAAACTCATGGCTTAAGTAAAAATTAAGGGATCACAAAAGTCATCAGGATTCATCCTCTGGGGAAAATGCACATACATATAATCAAAATCCAACAATGCATCAAGGAGTTGTTGATATATTTATTTTCTTTTTCTTTTCTTTTTGAAAAACGTGTGTGGTTTTGGGGAGTCAGTGTTTGGCAGAATATGAAATCAAAAAGACACACATACACAAACTACATTTAAAATGTAAAATGTTTTGTTTCAAGATATGGTTTGGTTTAGGCAAGTGCTTTGTCAAGGTAAGAAACGTATTGTGGGTCATGAGAACAGAAGTACAGTCAAGCTGTGGAAATTACATTTATACATTTCTAAAAGCAGCGTCGCCTCACAGCTAGAAGATCCCCGGTTCGATCCCGCCTGGGATCTTTCTGTGTGGAGTTTGCATGTTCTCCCTGTGCAGCGTGGGTTTTCACCGGGTTCTCCGGCTTCCTCCCACAGTCCAAAAACATGCTGAGGTTAATTGATAACTCTAAATTGTCCGTAGGTATGAATGAGTGGTGTGCGTGGTTGTCTGTCTATATGTGTAGCCCTGTGGTAGGCTGGCGACCTGCCCAGGGTGTCCCCTGCCTTCGCTCGAGAGACGGCTGGGATAGGCTCCAGCCCCCCCGTGACCCTGCAAAGGATTCAGCGGTGTATGGATAATGGATGGACATTTCTAAAAACTCAGTGCAGACTTCAGCTGCTAAACATATTGCAATGTGAACGGGGGCCTTGACATGCTTATTTTTTAATTGTCACAACTATCTGCATTGATGTAAAGGGGTATTGCATTAAGTTACATATCAGTGTATCCATTAAGAGACCAAATTACTGGATGTTCTTCAAATACACCACTGTGTTAAAGTTGAAGTTACAAGCAGGTAGCGTGATAGGCTATCGCTGTGTGTAAGCAGAGCAAGCAGCCAGTTCGGTGTGTTGTGGTTCATGTTTGTTTGAACTTGATTGATATTTGTGTACTGGGAGGTCTCGTAAACGCACCCAGCATGTTGAATGTGCAACCAGAACTGAATGAATCACACTTTAAAAATATTGTTGTTGCATTGAGTGTCTGGAAAAGGATGTCAAATGGAAGTACTTGACACATGGTTCAGAGGATTAAACTCAAGAGATAAGTGTTTTTTGTTGTTGTTGTTGTTGTTGTTTTTTCCTTTGGCTGTGACCAGCACAGTTGTAAATGCGTTCTACAATAGACACACTTGTCCACCCATCACCCCCATCCAATCCCCTTCCATTATTTTGCCGTTTACAGATTTGGACCCAGGGGAGCAGACAGTTACTTTAGGTTTCATCACTTTTTATTCATAATTCATGGGTTTCACAGCGATGAAAATAACCACATCAGCATTCAAGCTTTTTTCAGTGATTTCAAGTACGCAGACAAACATTACTTTGTGCTTTGTCAAGCGTTTGGAGTTTTCTACAAAAACAGGACGGGAGATTTAAGGAATGAGTTTCTCAAGCTCTCACTGGCTCTCGCACTCTCATATCAGAACCGCAGGTCATTTGTTGTTCAGGCAGTGGAAACTTTCTCTGTCCCTGCCGTTCTCACTCTTCTTTAATCATTGTTTACCAGAACTCTGCTCATTTCAGCGCATTTCTCTTATATTTCCTCTTGCTTGTGTCTTTGCATTGTGTGGGATGTTTTCAACAATAACACGACATTGTGCTGTAGATTAAACATTCTTTTGAAATGAGCTTCATTGGATATAGCAAAAGACGAAGTGTGTGAAATACAGCAGTGTGAGAAAACTACAACCAAAAGTACTGCCCAAATGATCGCGTTTAAAGCTCATGATGTATTCTTGGACTGCTTTCGTTTAAAAATGGCCTGCTTGCCTATACTCTTTTAATCTCGTGAGCAATGACTCTTTTCAAAGCAGTTAATTTGAAGTCCAAAACAAACTTTAAATAATGGATTACTGGTACTTTTCCTTCTTAACGCACATGGTGTAATAACCTGTCAAGATTTTCCCCAATTTATTTATTTACCCTCTTAGTGACATACTCTCTTAGAGCGTTCCAGCATTTGTTTGGGTCTCAAAGTGAGTGCAAATAATCTCTCAGAAGAAAATTAAGCAGACAACAACCAGCGATGCTGCTCTGCCGAGGGCCAAACATGTGGGCATATGCTGGATCTGACTAATACTTGTATTGCATTGCTTAGACAGCTCCTTTCTCTGCTTATTTGTAGATTTCAATGCACAAAGGCTTTGAAATATCTGTCTCAGACTAATCTTCTCTAGGTTCGCAATAGGCCATTATATTAACATGGTTTAAGTAAATAGCCTATCTTCTTTGGCGGTGGCAATATTTTTAATCTTCTGGGTTCATTTGTCGATAATAATACAATTTAAAGAGAGGATGCACTCACTGTGTGCACTGAGTGATCAAAACCCACAACAACATAGTGGAAGAAGGTTATATTGTTGTATAGGAGTCACATACCTGATAAAATGTTTTTGTTTGGAGACTGAGTTGCAGCTTTAATGGACTAATGTAGAAATCAATTATATACAGAGAAACTGTATATAACTGTATATACAGAGAAAACTGATTTACTTTATGAGGCCAAAACATAAAGAATTATATTAATTCAACCCTGAGTTTGTTTGTTTGTGCAATGAAATTTCATTAAAGTGAATTTTGTTTCCGCAGCAGAATATTTTTTCCTCGGATTTCCTCATATATTCAGCTTCATTTGTGTGCATTGGCCTTTGTTAATGTTAAGTGGACACTGCTGGTGACAAGTAACATTACTAGTATCGGAAATGAATTCTGCTCACATGCTGCTCTCAGACACTGTCCCAGTGAATAGTATGCTTCGGTCATTCTCTGTGACAGTCCATGTGTATACACAAACATGAGTGTGTCCTTGAGCAAAACACTGAAAAACTGCACACTCCCTCAATTTCTTTGTTTCGTCTCTTTTTTAACATGAGCATTATCAAAATGCATGTAGGGGGATGCTGCTAACAGTGCCATAGTTCAGAATAACAAATGTTTATTATGTCTTAGTAAACAACCTTTTTGGGATTAATTAATAATGAATTCAATAATACATTTAGAAGTCATGAGTTGCTCGTTATTATCAAAGGTGATGGACTAAATTACTTGGAACAGAATGGATATCTTTAGATTCCGCAGGTTTTTTGAATATTTGCATTACTGTACACATCTATTTTATATGTGTGTGTGTGAGTGTGAGACCTGAGTTCATGCAAAGTGTCTAAGGGCTCATTAAGATAAGCAGCAATAATAAGTTCATCACTAGCTCTTAATATGTAAAACAAAATGTTACAGGCCTAATTTCAAACCTGACAAGCAGATGACATTCACAGTGATGTGGCTTTGCACTTAAGACAAAGCTCTCAGTCTTACCGGCCGGTCTGCAGCATGTGTTATAACACTTACAGATTATGGATATGACAGCTGAAATGAATTCTCAGAGTGCTTGGATGCACCCTGAGCGTGAGGCTCTGAGCTCGGAGGTCACCTTAACCGCTGGTACCGACACGTTGAAAGCAGTCAGTTCAGGTCTTTCAGGCATCTGCTCAAAATGCCTCGTGGCCACCCCCCTGTAAAGTATTCCAGACACATCCAACAGAGCACGTTGGAGGATTGGCATATCCCACCTGACCTGGGAACACCTTGGAGTCCCCCACGAGGAGCTATATTTTGGTTTTGGATAGAGAAGCGGCTCTTTCCTTTTCATTTTGCAGTTTCTATGGAATTTTTGAGCCGGTAATCAGGTAATACCATTCACGAACAATTTCCCAACTTTCACAGTACGTTTGTTGCTATTAATGTAACACAAGTAAAACATTCCCACACATTCCACAGTGCATGAACTGAGGCACTGATCTGAACAGTCGAAGCTGTTGAACACAAATAGCTGTGACGATACAAGCCTATCGAGTCAATAAACAACAGTCCATACAATTTGTACTTGCACAATGTGGCAGTAAAAGGAACGAATATGAACAGCTTCACACTACAAGTAGGAAGAAGAAAGCAGGCCTGTCAGTACTGGGTCTGAACATCACAAAGGGATTGCTCCAGGGGACCATTGTGTTATATTTTTCCAGTCTGTATGATGCAATAAGAGCCAGGTGCTTCCTCAGCAAGTCTTCTATATATGTTTTTTTTCTTCGCTATCCAGAATGTCCCTTTTTGTGTCCTCTTCCATGCATTGCATGTCTGCTGTTTGGACATTTACATGAGACGCATACTTGTGTATACAGTTTGTTGTGTGGTGAACAGCAGTAGTCCAATCAGTGGACATTGAGGTGACTGTGCGATTAAAAATAACAATAGGACAACAAATTTGCTATTCCATGGTTAAGTGCCTAGCAGCACTGCAGGGATGCATCTAGAGCTGCTAAGCACTGTAGAGAAATTTAAAGCAGTCAGTGAAATGAATATGTAAGTACTATACATAAAATGCCTATAAAATGCAATGTGTATGTCATGTCTATGTCTGATCTGTAGTGCCTAGATCGCAGATTTATATCAATAAAACACAACATTCATAGCACATACAACTATTTACTGAGAAAAATCATGAAAAAGTCCACCTCTCTCATTCATCGCCATGGCATTGTTTTATATTCTAGGTCAGACAGCACAACTCTTTGCTATCCCAACAAGTACAGTAAAAAAATGAATGTGACTCTTTGCTTTCCCCACAGACTCCACAAAGCAGCTGAACTGAAAACCAATGTGTCCGGCTTCAATTAACATTTTAGTGTCAAATATGTCAAATTTGGTGACATCTATGAGTGGGTGAGGTGGCCCTATTATCATTACTAGATGGAAGCAGGGTAAATTCAAGGTTATCCAATAAATACCTCTAAAGCAAAATGCTTAAATCATAATTACTATAATAATACCTGTACAGTAGCCAGAATGTCGAAAACAATTTTAGACAGTTGGTTTATCAGTGGGAACATTATTTGTTTATAGCACATCTGTGATTTAATTATTTGAAGCATTCTGTCCCTTTTATTTGCACTGTTAGGCACTGTTAGTGAATTGTTGCAAGGTTTTTAGTCAATTTGGGCTCACTTGTCTAATCACTTGTTCCTTGCATTTGGATGAGGCTACTGAGTCGATAGGAACACTGCCCAGAAGTGTTGTTTTGTATTTGCTTTAGCTTTGCCAAGATTAGCTTGGCTGCAACCAAACTGTGAATGGTTCTGTGTGTGTTTCCAGAATATAGGACAGTTCTTTCTTTTCTTTTTTTTTTTTTATTTTATTTTACAAATTCAACAAAACATAACTAAACAACAACAATAGATTATTCTCTTAACACAGAAGACAAGCAGTACATTTCCAGTTGGGCGTTTGACATGAAAACGGCAGAATAAGTTTGTGTTGTATTTCATTTTTTTCAACAATTTTTGTTTGAATTTGTCAGCTGATTTAGCTCACCTGGGCCATTGGGGTATATATGCTGGCACTTGTGCTTCCTCCTGCCTCTTCCTACAAACAAGGCTGTCCTTAAGGCCATCAATTTAAGCAGAGATAGGTGAATTTTAATTGGAGCCAAAATACTCCCTGGCCACATGACTTTCAAAATTTATGATCTCACATAACTCACATAACTACGAGCTAATGTTGGAGTGAATTTCCTTGCCAGGACCCTCACACAAATTGGAGGGCAGGAAAAGAAAAGACATGAGAATAGAGAGGTGGCAAACGTTTCAGATCCGAATAGTAACGTGATGACCAACTTTCATCAGTCTACTCAGAAAGCTGCTCTCACCTGGTTGAAGAGGCAAACCACAGCCAGGAGGCTAACGTTACAGCAACCTTACCAGCCAAGAGGTAGCTGGCATCAGTGACGGAGCCATTACCACCTGTGAGAAAGAGGACAATGTTGATAATGGTGAAGAAATTCTGCATTTAACCCCGACACCAGCATTTGAACCCACTGCGACTTCCCTGAATAGCATTGATAATGATGCAGTTGAACCAAATTATGGAGCCAGAACCAAAAACAGGTCGCTGGAGATGAAAGGGAAGCCTGCGAGAGTGTCGCCGATCCCGTGAGCTACAACGGAAAGTGGCTAAAAAAAAAAAAAAAAGAAAAATCACAGATTTAGACAGAAAACATTGTTAGAACACTGGCAGTTGTTGACAACACTACTTTGTTAAAAGGTATGACAGCTAAAGATTCCGAAGGCAAGCCTTTCTCAGACTATTTGTCATACTCTAAAGCAGCAAATGGATGTGAGAAAGTGAAAAGAGACTGTTGTTTAGGGAATGTAACAAGTCATTGTCCTGCGTTCCATGCATTCTCTTTTCTGATGAATGGGAGGAGAAGTCGACAAGCACTCTTAATAGCTGAGAGGGGGTTTAGGGTGTCCACGATAAAGTGGCAGAAACTCTACAGTAAATTACCAGAGCTTGAAAAGCATGAAAAAAAGCAGCCCACATAAACACTGCCACTGGAAGTCAGGGAATCTACAACATTCCCTGATACATGTCACAGGTTTCTGTTGTTACAGATTTCAAACACAGGTGGGGAAAAACAGGGAATTGTTGGGGAAATTATTAGATCTAACAGTACCTTTGGCATCTAGAAATCTAGCTTTTAGCTGGGACATCAGTGAGTTAAGTGATGTTTAGAATGACTTTTATAAGGCTTCTCAAGTTGATTGTTAAATACATTCTGTCATGCAAAAGTATCTAGACAAAGTCAAAGAATATAGACAGAGAGACGAACGGCTACCAGCGCTTTAATGACACTCTCAGAATGAATTCACTGAACTGTGTGGAAATCTCGTTCTCTGCACCACTCTCGCCAAAAGACTCCAGTCAATCTATTACTCTATCATATGTGACGCCAGCTCAGACATATTACATGTTGAGCAGAACGTCCTGCTTCTGACGTGCGCGTCTAATGATGATACATATGGCAACGGATTCACGATAAACAAATTTTTCATTGTGTTTGTAGACTTCGCAAAAAATGACAGGCAAAGAAATCGCCAGCGTGGCAGAGGAATATATCTCCAAAGGCATAGGAATCGACCTCACTGACCGCCATGGACAAGGGTATGAATATGGAAGTATATATTGAGAAAGTAAAAGGTGTACAAGCTCAAATTGTTCAAGTTATATTCCCCACACATTCCCCTTATTTTGGATCTATTAATGGCCTCTACACACTCTTTAGTGTGAATCCAGACCGATGGTCTGTGTTTAGGGAAAAGAATGGATGCTCCCTCCACCACCTGAGTAATACACGGGAGAGTGCACATATTGACGTGGTAGGACCTGTTGCTCACCGCCACCCCAGCGTGATTGAAGCACTTGATTGCATAATATCATCCTGCAAATTATCCAACAATGCCCTATAAAATGCGCAAAGACTGAGAGAATACTTGATGCAACAACTGTTTGGGTAAAAACACATTTGCTCCCGCAGAATGGCAGCCTGTCTTTGCGTCAGGAAGCAGCAAACACTGAAGCTCTACAGCAGGAAATAAGTTCTTCGAGAAAGGAGTGGGATTCATTGCTTTCTGAAGCACAAAATATAGCCCAAGCAATGGGCATCCCACCTGAGTTCACCCGTAGCAGGCAGAGAAAGTGCCAGCTCGCTGAAGATAGGTTAGATGCACAGGAGGCTCCTGATGTAACATTCAGGAATTCTGTGTGTTATGTTGCAGTGGGCAGTATCAGTGCATAGCTTACCTTCAGATTAAAGTCAATCAGGGACAGAATGATTTCAAGGGAATACTCAAGTTCCAGCAGTTGGGTGAGGAGGCTCTTAAGCCAGTTTGTAGAAATTTGATAACAAAATATTCCAAGGATCTATCTGAAGATTTGGAAAAGCCAGTGCTCCATCTGAAAAGGATATACGGTGCCACACTCACAGGATCATAGAGTTTCTCAGCAGGACTTATGACATGAGGCTTGAGAGCATTTACGGTGACACTTGCATCACACTGAGAATATTTTGCACTCTGCTTTTAACTGTGGCAGGAGGAGAGAGTTCCCTCAGTCAAAAAAATAAAGAAATGAAACTAATAAAGAATAACTTGGGCTCCACAATGAGCCAGGAGGGGCTCAAACTTTGCAGTAGTTGCCATTGAGTGTGAACTGGCTAAACAAACAGACCTCAAAGACATTACACTGGACTTTGCATCAGGAAAGACAAGGACAAAGGCTGTATGACAGGCCTGCGCTTACGTAGCCCCCGTCACCGAGTAAGTCTCTCTCATTGTACATGTATGTGCTTATTTCGGAGAGAGAGCACGCACATGCTATTGATGTGAGCAAAGCAGTTTAGCTCATTCACTACACAATAACACGTTTTATCAGCGTTATTGTAATGATGTTTATACGGTTTTAGTGCTGCTGTGTGTGCTGAAGCTGCAAGCGTACCCCTGCCGGCCAAGAAATTAAGCTGTTCGGGACATTTGTCTCTGCCTCTTTGCACAGGCACGAATGAAAATAGTTAACAGTTCATTGGCCTTTTTAAAAATGGACAAAGCAGAATAATGTGCAAATGCATGTGTTATGTATTACATTTTTCTTTCACCTGTTACCAGGCCCATGCCCTTTAGACAATTAGAGACTTTGATATATATGCATGAAATACCATATTCTAATTGTATAGTTATGTATCAACAGCTTTATATAGCATGTAATCTGTCAGTACATTCTTTATCTTTTTTTCCTTTTTTTATAACCCATCTTGAATGGTCCATGCTGTTCCCTCATGCTTTGACCATGCTGGGGAAACATCAGTCACTAAGACATGCTGAGGTACCCGTCTTCTTTCTGCTGTGGTGGCCATGCAGAACGTTGGAGCATTTAACATTTCTAACAGCTTCCCATCAGCTGTCAATCTGAAAAGGGAGGACTCAATAAAGGTTGTGGGTAATATAGTATTTCAAAAGGAACTTGAGAATAAAACTCAATTTCCTAACAACAGAGGTGATATCTGACAAAATGGCTTCTATGAAAAGCTTCCTGCTATCTGATTGCTCCTGATAAGTGCACCTCAGGCTGTTCAAATGCTCTGCGTAATCATCAAATTCTGTATGAGAAAACTTAAGGCTCAGCCCTGTTCTTTTCTACTGTAAGTGCAATGCAAGTGCAATTTCCTTGTTTCCTTGCATGGGTTCCTTTGGGTGCTTTTATTTCCTTCCACAGTCTGAATGCCAGGAGAGTTGGAGAGTTTAAGTTGCCCGCACAGTAGATGCGATTGGAGCGCTGAATACATTCTGCTGTGTTCATCTACAATTTGTAATGTGTAATTCCCTGTGATAGACTTCAACCAATGCCTGCCCCTTGTGAGCGAGACCAGTGAGACTGTTCTGTCGACAGGAAAAAGTTTGACGTACTTGAAGTGCTACCAAAATGGATGGCTGTGGTCTCTCATGTCAAGGCTCTTCTCTGCACTGGCCCCTCAGTGGTTGAATGTATTCCCCATTGAAGTCAGGACTGCAGAGTCACTTCTGCCGCAGACTGAAAACCCACAATTTCAGACTAAACCTAGAAAAGCCATGCAAGGACTTGCTGATATATGCATGTGCTAAATAATTGTAAAATTAAATAATAGAGTTATTAGAGTTATAACCTTGACACTGAAGACCACGATTCATGTCCTTCCAAGTGGAAGGCAGTCATGATTTTCACATACCCTTAACCAACTTTTGATAATGACCATTTGCCTATTTTGTCACTCACTGAAGCTGGAAGAAATGAAGGTATGACTCAGAAACTTTCAAAAACGTCTTTACTTTATAACTTTAAGGGAGCTAACTTGATTCCTTGCACCAGCATGGAGATGTACATACTGTATGTGGTAATACTTAATGTATGTACAATATATCACAGTGCCATCAAAGGGGCTTTCAATAGGAATCTACAGGGACCGTTTGCTCAAGCAGTCCATATACAGTACAGAAAACAGACCTCTGTTTCTAATTGGAATGCCTCTATGTCTGTTTCTCCCTTTTTCCTCTGTGAGACTCTTCGACTACATCAGTGAAGAAGAGCGCTTTAACTTGTTCTGAGCCAATTAACCTGATATGTGGACAGGTGTACCAACTGGCAATGTCAGGAGAAAACCAATCCCCTTCTGCATCCAGCTGGTGCTCAAAGCATATCCACCCATCCAACAGTACTGTGGCTTGTGAACTACTCCCCAGAGCATACTGCAATATGGTTTCCATCAACATACTGAAGTGCCCTTCAACAAGGAACTGAACCCTAACTGCTCAAAGTGTGCTGTGCCGGTGATCCTGACCTTTGAAGGAATATGATGTATGTCTTGCTGCCATTTGTGTTTTTATCACGGAGGGATGAACATACTGAATTCTTTATCAGCGCGGTTTACAAATTTACCGCTATTAATGCAGCTTACGGATAATAATAGATATTTTACACACATCTCATCATACTGAACATGATGTTTCATTCATATGTAACAGAGGAAGTGCGAACACCTTTGAAAATACTGAATTATTCAGATGCCATGTGAGCTGAACTGCAATCATACGCATGAATGTCCCTTAATCAGTTAACTCAGTTGTGGTGTAAAAGAAAAATGTACCAACATTTAACCCCCCATGAACATTGAAACCCCTCTAAATTGTTTATGCACCGGTATAAAAGGAAATCCTTGTGCAGTGTCAGCAAGATGAAATCATGCTGCAAACCACTGCTGTGACTAGGTGTGTTTATTAGTTTACACGTTAGTACTACGTTAGTATTATTTAAAAAAAGAGAGAGCATCCACTTATTTCATGTTAGTTTGTATTATTTGTACTGTACACGTGTCTGTGTGGTATGCGAGGTAGATCTAAATATCAAAGAATGGAAGTCATATTTCATATTTCGAAATCAGTTTCAGTCCCTTTAACAATCAGTCTCCATAATATCTGAATGACAAACTGAAGTGAAGTAATGCACAACAACTGGGTTTCAACCTCTAGGTGCTTGGGCACAAGGATAGCGTTTAAAAACTATTTTTTAACACAAAGTGGAGTGGTAGAACGCTGTGCTGTTGAGAGTCACTCACCAACATTTTTATTCATACATTGATTTTACCGCTGTACTTAAAAAATGACTGAGGTAATTTTTTATGTGTGAATATACATGTAACAGGGTAGCAGGGTCAAGTTGGTTAATGCTCGTCAGAGTTCTATCATTCAGCAAGGACACACTGTACTGAGTTTTCTTCAAGAGCAACTGTTAGAGCCTTACAATACTGAAACAGGCTGTAACCCCCTAAACTTTGAAAATTACTTAAAGCACATTTTTGCCAATGTTCTCAGAGCATTTTCTCCATAATAGATTTTCCATTTTTCTATTGAATATTGAATTAAGGGTTTATTTCGACCAAAACGAAGTTGGTGATTGTTGGAAAAGTGGAAAGCCTAAGCCCAGATGGCTTTGTTGAGTTTTGTTTTGTTTCCGTCAAGTTTGAATGAAGCCGTGTTTTGCAGTGATCTGCAAGGTAACATTGCTGTTTTTGTCATTTTAGTCTAGTGGCTTTGAGGAGAGCCATCAGACAAAAGGTCTATCTGTGTAGGGACCCTTTACATAATATGGTCAGTCATTTGGAATAACAGTCTCAGCCCATGATCTGATCTTGCCGTTGTGTTTACACTTGGTGTTTTTAATGCATTCTCGTTTTCCTCATAGGGATCGGATCACTGTCCTCCACAGCGAAACCTGCATGTAAGTCATTTGACAGGCCCGGAGGCACCAGGTTTCAGGACTCAGAATGCAGACCACAGAAACTAAGCGAGGTTTCAAACTAAAGGAAATTTATTAACTCAAAGCGCTCAGGATGAATGACAAAGTACAAACTAAGAAATGTAACAAAGTGCAACAAAAAACGCTAAGGATAACTAGACTAGAAAACAATAGAACAAAACTTTCAAAAGCTCAAAGATGGCTCGATAACAAAGTAGCAAACAAAAGGGTACAAGGCTGGACTAATCACTAAAGCTAGATACAAAGTAGCAAACAAAAGACTCAAGGCTGGACTATAGACTTACAGGGACACAGAAGACAAGGATCATGGAACGCTAGATAGCAAGGCAAATACAGGACAAGGCACGAGACATCTGGCACAGGACAAAGGGACGCAGACTATATATACACGAGGTAACAATGAACAGGTGGAGACAATTAGGGCGGGGTAGACAATCAGACAGGCGGGAAACACACCGGGAAGTCAAGGGCCTGAAACGAGAGGAGAGTTAGGTTTCACAATAAAACAGGAAGTGCAAGACAAGACATGACGCTCGTGAACAAAACACGTTAACACATCTGACGAGACATGACATCTTTTGAGGTGCTGGCACATCAGCCGCAGGCTTCCTTAAAAGATGTAAAAGTTTTGTGAGTCGGTGAGTTAGGAGAAACTTTATAAAATGCCGTTTGAGAAAAATTCTTAATTTATTTGGCACCTGTAATACACTGAAAAAAATGGTCCCGGCATGTTGCAATACTGGTGCGTAGACTGCTCTGTGAATACATAAATTATATACCTTGTTCAAAGCAGATCAGCTGCACAGGTGAGTGCAAGGCACACCTTCACACACAGAGCTACTTCTCACTGTCCAGAATTCATTTCTCACCTGTATTGCTTTCATTTGTCACGTGGTTTTGTTGAATAAAGCTTTTGGCTGTTTCATGGCACCGAATAGACATATGATCAGCAATTCTAGGCGTGTCTTTCAGCCATCTTGCTTGCTGGCTCTCTGAATGCCAGTACATCCTACAGATTTAATTAACATCTCATTAAGATCCGAACACGATGCGAGCCAGACTACCTCCAGATGCGGTCAGGCCGATTCAATAACATTCCGATTGCAACGCATTTCCACCTTAACGTGAGTTTTTTCCTTGTCTGGATAGCGTGTTTTCATACGGATCGCCAGGTGTAAATGGGGTTTCTGAGCCTGTCAGTTGCAAAAACAAGCACTTTTAGTGGATGTACTTTGACAGTTGCCCCGTTTCATGGCTGCCGGGTGAAGTGATCTGCTGCACCAATTCCAAAAGATTTTGTAACCATTTATGTCACTCAGTCCGACATCACACATTTTGTTGCTTCGGTCTGCACCCGATGATAATTCCCCTCGGAAATTGAAAATTAACTGGGATGTTCCACACTAATTCACGTTGAGAGATTCCAGATTAATTGGCTATGTCAAGCTAGGTATAAATAAGTATTAGTACCAGATGAGGTAGTTACAAATAAAAAAGGGTTGGCGGTCATTCTCCCATTTAACGCTCCAGCCCTGCCCATGACTGAGGTGTCCCTGCTGGAATCGGGTTGGTAAGGCGGGGACCCTCTTGGGTGCCCCTATGGTAGATAAAACATGATGAAGTGCCTTTCCAGTAGATAAAATGTGAAGTCTGCAAGGGTGCCCTTCCAGTGGAGAAATCGTGATGAAGTGCCCCCTGGTGTGCCCTTTTTAGTTTTTTTTGCCCCCGTCATGTGCATTCATGCAATCTTGTAGCGATATTTATACTATTATAGGCTGATGTGCCATTTATCTTCAATTGGCATGGTCAGCAGTGGAAAATCTCTGTGTAACAAGTAAGTGGACCTTGAGATGAGATTGTTCTGTCGACTGCTGTTTCCTAGGTCAAGAACGAGCTGTCAAGCTCACCAGTAAGCTCAACATAGATGAGCCGTCAATTCGCAGATTCATGGACGGTTTGAACATTAGCATGCCCCTGGCAACTGAGCACACCCAACACGCTGCTGAGGATCATGTGACAGGGTGTGAAGCTCCAGATCTACATATATAGATACAGATTTGTCTCCTCTTTTTCTTCTTCTTTTCATTCCATAAAGTGAGACACAGCAGTCAGTCTCTAATAGCTGATTAGTGTAATTATCCACCAAATTTGATTGCTGCTGGATAAATGTCTGAAGTTTAGATTGTCTTAAGGCTGGGCAAGGAGAAGAGGATTTCTAACTAAAAAAAAAAAGGTCCCAGCAATGACCCTCCTCCATCACATCACTCCCTATAAAGCCTTGTTATGTGTGGCAATGTTATCGAGGTTAATGCCAATAGAAGCAGGGGAATGCTTGCTTTGATGGATGAGGGGAGCCGGCATTTAAACCATGAATGCTAAGACCGACAAGACAATCCTTTACTGAAAGAAGAGCATGCAATAGCTCCAAATGGGATGGCTGAGAATTAATGTCTATGTTTCCTTTCACTGTGTTATCTAGCTTGATGGTCAAGATACTATATTTTGCTTCTCCTCATCTGTCTTCTTTTTTTTGACTCCACAGAGTAATCCATTTCCCTCAATTTCAGGTCTTGAGGCTTGCTACGGAGGGCCACGGGATCAATATTTGCCAAGTTTAAACCACAGGATTATCCGTCTGTCAGGGCTCGCAACAGAAGCTCTCAACTGTGACATAAATCTTGGACTGTCCTCCGCCATTTGAGAAGGTCACACCTCCAAACAGCCTTTGTTATATTGTACACCTAAAGGACGGATTATGTAGTCGATAATGTCACTCCTACACATACACAGTACAATGCTACGCACAATAAGCCTTGAAAGTATTCTTATAAATTTACCATATATGATTTTGTCTCTCTTCCACACTCCTCTGTGTGCCGTGTTCTTTTAGTGCAGTCACATGAACCGGTCCTGCATACAGTCAGAGGACGCAGTTTTTCCCATTACTTTACTGGCCATATGTATTAGGCTACTGATTTTGAGTACATTGAAGAATTATGTGCATGTTTACCATTTAGCCTTAAATGCGCCATGGTTTGAAGTTCTCAAATAGTTGCAGCAGTGAGAATTATGGCTTAATGCGAATACAATGATTAGACCTTCACAAAAAAAGTATTAAAAAGGCCTTCAGAAATGTCTATAGAGAGACTAAAGGACAAGACTAGAACATGAAATTTAAGGATAAAGTTGATGATTTATATTTCAGCTATTATCGTCCAAACTCATGGAAATATCAAAACCAACAATGCACCAGTTCGACTTACTCCTGGCTCTCCATCTTAAGCCCATTGGGTCCAATTGAAGGTGTAAATCTTTAAAAACAGGCCACAAATAAACACTTCTGTTTGAAATAAAGATCAAACCATAACTAGACACTGCATTTTTTAGCAAATTTTACCCAAACAAGAGTCAATAAGGCATTTATTGAGGAATATTACAATCTGCAGATTTGGTGATCATACTTAAATGACTGCTTCTTATATAGTGAATGTAAACGATTATGTTTTCATTCAACAAGTGTGTTCATTAATTCTCATACTCATTTATGCCTGTATGTATCTGCTTGGTGAGAGATGTACACATATTCTTTTAAATTATGTCCTACACTGAAGCCAGTGATTTATGTCCTTGCAACATCCTTTTATAGAACTGTATTTGACAACACCGAGCTCATCTAATTTGTCTAATTAAGACATGCTTGCTTAATTATTAATATTATGGCGATCAAAGTATTGTTCTGCATTATTAGTCACTATTAATGCACTTGCTGTCAGTGCAACATGGATAGAACATGAATAAACGGCTATACACAAATGGATTTGTGAGCAGAAATACACAGAGGAATATCAGCAACGTCTCTAAAATTAGGCCCATCACACAGGGCAGTGTCCTTACTCAGCAGCGAAGGTCACCTGTAAACTCAACATTAATCTCCCAAAGTGCAGTGATGGCTCCACTTTGCCCTTGGAGAGTAGCGTGGCACATTTGGGCTCATTACTGTAAATCTTGGCCCTGTCTTGTATGATGCATTGTTAACATTCATTGCTTGCTATTCCACATTGGTTTAATACACATAACTTAAGTAATTAGATAAACATGGCGCCCCTGAGTCTGTCACACAGGCTGTCAGATTGTCCTCTTTACTGACTGGAATCATGCGCGACAGAATCATTTACTTTATTTACCATTTTTTATGTGACATTGCTAAATTGATAAATAGTCAGTGAATGTAGTTGCGTTCTATCAATTGATACACTTCTGCCAAAATATTCTAATGATGAATTGGTTATTTTAATATTTCAAGATGTGGAATAGGCCAGTCAAGAAGGCACACCGTTAATCAAACTAATCTCAGCTGATAGATTGTGTGCAAGGTCGTAACGCTGCCACATCCCTGCACCGTTAGAGGTGGTGGTGTGCTTTTAAAGCACATATTACCACTGATCCTCAACACTGTTATAAATAGAGATGGGGCATGCAGCATTCTATTGCCACTGGGTTTGACATGGTCAGGTCTTAAATCTGCTAATCTGGGACGTAGTGGTGGAGGTGAGGGTCAATGAGTTAACTAGTGGCAAAGCAAGACACCCAATCTCTGATATTATAAACATGCTAAATTCGCATAATTCAAGGATTCAGAGGTTTATTTGTCAAATACACAAGCCATGTTAGAAGTATCACATTACTGTACAAAAGTAACACATTTCAGTAATAGATAACTTTTTTTTTTGCAAACAGCTGCATCGATTGAGAGCGTGCCTGTTGCAGACGTGCAAGTTGGAAAGCTGTCTGATAAAACCAAAACCAATCATGAGGTAAACTAATGTTGCCATGCGGACCAGGCTATGCTGAGGCTATAGTAGCGATAATCGTAATACATAGCCAAATATCACACTAGCAGTGCTTCTGTGGTTATAAAGTAATAAAGTAGCATATTACTTTCTCACCAAAGCAGTGCATATGTGCATATTACCATGTATAATTTTAATGTAATGTCATATGAGTTCTCACCAAACTCATATGAAATATTACATTTTGAAAGTGTCACACACACTGGAACAAACCATCCCCCATGTGCTACCTTCTTCCACTGTTAGCTTGGGGAGGGTTAAGACTGCAGTGTGTCTCTTCCGATGCATGCCGAGTCACCAGCTGCTTATTTTTACCTGTCACAGAGCTTCACCTGGAAGGCGTAACACACACAGAGGTTAACAAAGCACACACCACAGTATACTGTGGGGAAAATCCACAGCAGCAAAGTATACGTGGGCTTCAACATGCGAAAACACTTAAGCTTTCCTTTAAAACCTCATTTTATAGGAAACGGTGCAACACTCAGTTTACTGTGCTCCTCACGCACACTCAAAGGATGTCACTGACAAAGCTGATTGATAAACGACCGTTTTGTCCAACCACCGGCTTCCTGTGCTGGATTTTAACTTAAATTGAATTTCAAGCTCCAATGAGATGTCAGTGTTAACAGACTGGAGGCCCTCTCAGGGAGAATGTTGCTGTCAATGCAGAAAGACATTTTGGCTTTTCCTCCTCCTTTCTTTGGCCATTTCCCAAACATCCTCATTCATCATTCATTCAAATACACTTTGAAGGAAGGGACGTTTTCCCCAACCGGCACATTCTAAAAGGATAATACTCAGCTCACAAAGAGATTCCTTACAGTATGTTGACATTATGTGGTGTTGCCTTCAGTGGAATTTCAGGTTGTGTGGGTAGATTAAATTGGGGGTTTTATGATGAATGTAATTTTACAATATTTAATCACGCTTATTTTTATCATAGGCATGGCTGCTTGAGGAGTAGTTGCAGATTCTCAGTATCTGACTGACAATGTGGCAGTGGATTTTCCATGTGTCTTATAATGTGTGTAAAGTGTGTGTGTGTGTGTGTGTGTCTGTGTGTGTGTGTATGTGTCTCTGTGTGTATCTTATATTTTCCAAGTTCCGACAACAATTTTCACCTCTGAACAATATTACGAGTTCAGTCTTATTTAAATCAAAATATTTAACTCAGCAAGAATATGGGGGATTAACATCCACTGATGACAGTAAGCGCATCAAAGATTTTGCAGAGCATATCATTTTACAAGTTTGCACTAAAGCCCTTTTGGCCCCCCACGTCTGTGCCCTCCCATGTAGGCTTGTGAACATTATTAATAAGTGTTATCAGCATTGAACAGTCCAAACATATATACGAATTCCAGTTTGTCCAACTCTGCATAATCAAAGGTATATAGTCTTTTATCTGATGCGAAGGCCATTTTCATTTTATTAATGGGGCTAAAATAGCTTCTCTACAATCCCAAAGAGCTAAAGTGGATGGGCAGTTTTAATGTTCTAAATGAGTAACAAGGATTCTCATGGATGAGTGCAATTATTCTTAGAGGTTAATGTTAGACTCCTGAAAAGCTCCACAGTAATTGATAAATGGGTGTATAGCCCAGAGATGTATTCAGGGTTACTGGGCTGCAATACGCCTGGAGCAGCTCTTACACTGAATTATTAAAGACTGCTCTTTTCCCCTTTCTTTGGTGCAGTAGCTTAAAAAATTGAACATTAAAGTAACCAAAATATCTATATATCTTTCTCTATATCTCTCTCTCTCTGTTTTTTTTATATATATACCGTGTATGTTTAATTGTTCAACAATTCTATTAATTTCTATTCAATACCGTGTCCACATATACTTTATTGTCGCTATCTTAGTAGTTAAGTGCACAGTTAAGTAACAGATAAATAATAAGCATAAACAAAGTGCAATACTCAAATCTAATTTTTTTTAGTATTTAAATTTTGGGACAACTATGGGATCGATGCTGCAAGAATCTTTACAGATGTTCACCACGCAGCATGCGCCAGGAAATATAGGCTGATGGAGAAACTGGATCCACTCAGAGCGCTGATGTGTGTGTCCACCTATTGTTTTTTTTTTTTTTTTTTTTTTTAGTGATCAACACCTAACAATGTTCCTGAAATCATTCATATTTTCCCCCAAAGAATCTATAGCCATCGTTTCCAACAATAGAGGCCTTGGCTGAATATTTGAGAGCATTCTTCTCAGTTGTCGGATACAAGAAATGTTCTCTGTTGTTGTTATGCTCGCTGTTACACAGTGGAGCAAAACCATAAGGCTCTCAAAAATATAATGATTTGTCTGAGCGTTTCAATACATATCAAACGGCCTGGATGCACTGCAGTGTTGCATTTTTCAAAAGCAAAAAAAGGGAACTTACCCTTTTAATATTTTGAAAAGAAAAATCTTACAGTTTATTTTAAAATGGCCAAAGAGAGACAATTCTTCAGCTTCACTTTACAGTTTACCAGGTTTGAGACCTGCCGGGGACCTTTGCATGCCATCACTCCTCATTTGCTGTTCGCTCTCTACTGCCTTCTGTCTAATAAAGGCAAAAATGACAAAGAATATTTGAAGATAGCACATACAGAAGGTGCTGGTTATAAACGTTCATGTGCTCAGTCCAGGAACCCTGAACACTTGGTGGCTGAGTGGGAGGAATGAAAGATTGACTTACGACAACCACTTCATCAGAGTCAAAACTGCAGTTAGACTAATTGTCAATACTCTGCCTGTAGTGTAGAGCATCTGTAAGGCAAAGCAGTACAACCAAACCTTTCCATTTAATCATTTTAGACTTGTATGCATACAGGGTCTGCAAACAAGCGCTCCCCCTGGGTTGCTGCTTTCCCCCACCCACTCATTGCTTCTGTGCCAGCCTAAATACACACTGCCATTGATTGAAACAGAAGCATTGCATGCTTTATTCAGTCTAGACGAACTCACTTTATGCATCTATACTGTTTGACCCGCTGTGACAAAGTGCAACTTACTCTCAGCGGTGTGGGCGGTGACAGGTTCTTGAGGATTCTCAAATGCGCTGTGCAGAGAAAAAACATGCAAAGCCCTCACACGGAAGCCCCAGGCTGGATCAGGGTTAAAATGAAGACTTTGCATTGCTAACCATTGAGCCAGTATGTCACCGGTTTAGAATTTACAGACTATAACATAATTATTATTAATTTTTAGGTTGAATATACCATTGAAGTTAATGCAAATAAGGGCAAAAATGCACTGATCATAAAGCATATTGGTAATTTTATCACACAGGAACATATCGGCTGAAACAATAGATGGAGTCAGTTGCCACCTAGCAACTGACTCGCCAGAGACCATTAGCTAATTTGAATTAGAAATACTAGCTGCAGGCTGGATTCAGCTGAACATGTTTGTTTGCTGTTGACCTCAGAACACGGTTGTACCAGAGCGAATTGGGCTGGGTCAGACCAGGAGAGAAATTCACACCCGTGGAGCGCTCTAAAGTAGAGGTTTGCTAATGGGTCAATCAGTCGTTTGATATGACTGACAATCAGCCGCAGCAGGTGGAGGTAATGGACAAAAGGGAACTTATAAAAACACAGATGGGAAAGTCAGGAAATTTAACATTTTCTCTGGCCTTGCAAGTGAGAGGAATTTCATGGGCTCAACACGTGAAATTTAGGTAAGACAGACAGCACTGAGGGCGGAGGGAGGAAGAATCAATCAACACAGCGAATGGTCCATTTAGGGTTTTATCAGCTGATGCAAGTTGGGCAACAATGTAGAGCGTTATTACAGTGGTGGAGGGTTGCAACCTATACACTGTTTACCTGTTGGTTTCAGTACACTATATGCAAGTGGTAAATATTGCTCTATTGTAATCATCTTAGAAAAGACCAGTTAGCAATTCATTTTCAGGTATGTGAATAGAGCTGATCCAAGCATTGTGTTGTTCAGCTGCACTTGCACTTAACTTGCACTTCAGCACCTTTACTAAACCTTGTTATAGACGCTCTAAAGCTTTGTTATTTTTACTTTTTGTGATGCATTTTTTTAATTAAGATTCAAACAGTGAGTGGCACCGCCCACATTTGCTCACACATCATCAAGCCAGAGCATCTATATTGCGCCCCTGCCTCCACCTCACATCATAGCCCCACTCTATATCTTAATGTCCAGTGTTTCCAAATCTTTTATTCTGCCCTGCTATTCATTATAGAAATCCAAAGGCACATCTCCATCCTATTAAACAGCGAAATTCAGCATCTCTTAGTTACAGTGTGAAACAGTTGCTTTGATGAGCATTGAACTGGTCTCCTGGCTGGAACGGATAACAAGCTCACACAGAGCTCACGGCCAGCTGCTGTCAGTCTCTGTTTTTGCTTTTTATCTGGGTCAGATTCAAAAAGCTTTCTGCTTGCTTTACTTTACGTCCCGAACATCGATGTTTATATTTTTTATTCCACTTTTACATTCGCATTTTAAATACTCACAGCATACCGGGAAAACTGTGAAGGCACATTTGTGTGCTGCACACCCTTTAAAATTTGCTTTTACAGACCAGAATGCTGACAGCATTGTTTTTGTTTTTTTTTTGTAAGTGCACTGGAATTTAACCTGGCTTACCTATTCCATAGTGCAGCCTGCCAGAAGTGGGCTTGAACTGAACATATCATACTGCTTTCACCTCAGAGGTAAAATCGATCTGAAGAGCACCTAGAGAGTGGCAGGGGAGTGGGAGGGGGGGGTATTAGGGTAAGTGTCCCTCTTGGCCCTTGACATCTTTCTGTGATGATGACCCAGGCACACTGAGACCCTCCATCCATGCATGCTGCTTCAGGAGAGGTCAAGATTTATGCCACAGCTGTGAACCTGAGGTCATGCTATCTCCCTCCAGCAGCTGCTTTCTGTCTCAACCTGCAAGCTTCACAAGTTTCAGTTCTCAGGAGGGAATAAAAATGGGGAGGACAAAACTGCGCTCTACGTATTGCATTTGTCTGTTGGAGAAATAACGACGAACTCTGCTTTGATCCTGCTGGAGGTTTTTTTGTGTGTGTCGTACAAAACAAATCTGATTATTGTTGCATTGCAACAATGGTCAAATACAGATTATCTTGTCATTGCACCTTCATGTTTCTGCGGAGCAGAAAACCCTCTGAACAAATAAATATGTTCAAGAAGAGATAGATATAAACTCAAACTGCAGTTCGTACAGGATTAATGTTAAAATATGGCAGGAGCATAAGCCACTTTGGTAACACTCGAATGACGTTAACTATGAATCATGAACTTTGTTTTAAGAGGTGATTCGACATTAACACATGCTGTAGGGCAGACCTGTGCTGCTGCACTGCTGTGTGTGTTCAACAATGGAAGCATTATGTTCCAACTCGTTGAAAGCAGTGCACAGCAGTTCATTGCTATTGATATTGTTTAATTACCATATAAATTTCCATTTAAAGTGTCAGGTCAACCAAAATTAATTTTTTTGTCTTCAAGAAGGTCTGATTTATCATTGAGTGTGCAGTATTTTCTACCTGGAGTGCTTTATATTAATACAGTGAATCTCGAATCTCAGTGGCATTTGATGTGCAGCACTTAAAGCGGCAAACTTTACCTTTGATCCACTCAACAGTTATGTCACTTTTGAAATCGTGAAGCCAGTTTGATGTTCTTTATACTCTCCAGGGAAGAGTCTGACTGGTAGCTATAGCTGCAGATGATATAATAACTTCAATAACTGTACATTAAAATGTAATCTGTCCTGCTCTAAAAAATGTGTGAATTTGAGTCTGAGGGATGAGAATTTTATCCTATAGGGTTGAACCAACACGCTGCATGTATTTACACAGCCTAGCCTTGTCATAAATACATCAAATAAGCAAAGATCCCTTTTATGAACATATATCCTGAAATGTCCCTTTAGGCTTCCTGCCAGTGTGGAGGCAGGCTCAGCACTTAATGAATATTCAGTGAGACATCTCCAAGTGTCAGCTCAGCAGGTGGGGAGAGGGCGATGTGGTGGATGTAAACCTGCTTTTCAGTAGCTCGAGCCTGCAGAGGAAGTCGCATGTTTCAGTGAATGCAGTGTTTCTCTGCGGAAGTTGCTTTGATGTAGCTGCTGTGTCATTATGCCCAACATTACACATCACTCTGCTGCAATTCTACTGACTACGCACAAGTGGGTCCTGATAATCTCACATACATTATTACCCAGTTATTATCGTATTACAGCTGGGTGTTGATAAAAACACGTTTTTTACAGCCCAAATTATACGTTACCTAAATTTCCTTTTTCACTCTAACTTCATTTATGCAAAATCGGCCCATTTGGCACATGGCGTTTAGCTCATCCTCGTTCTCGTACGGCTACAGCTGCGAACGAACGCTGCCACGCTCATCCATTGTTTTTGTTGTTTATTATGGGAAAACGAAGACAAGCACTCCAGTAACACAGCCAGTGATTCCTATGCATGAGATTTATCTGGCATGAATCTCAAAATTCTACAACTTGTTCACAACTTTCAATCTCTTTCGTAGTTTTCTATATGTCTTGTTGCATATGATGACTTTATTCAAAGTTGATGGCAAAAAAATCATGATTGACTGAATTCACGTTACCTCTTGATATCAGTGTCTCTGTCAAATGTGATATAAGCACATGGAAACTGAGTGAAAAAAAAATCAAAACAAAAAATGCAGCTAATAATGTGTAATTCATTAGCCCTACGATATTTAAATCAGCTTCACTGGTTTAGTTAGTGTGTAAGTAACAGAACTGTTCTATTGAATCCCATATGCCCAGTGGTTCTAATTTGCTGGATTGTTTGTGTAGTTGGCACAGAGTCAACTGCCCCAAAAATACATTGTTGATAGATTTTATATGGAAATGCACATTTTAAAATATACTTTTCAAACCTAAAATGTCTTTACAGTAAATCCTCATTTGAGATGTTAGACAGTGGAGGGGAGTCATTGTTTTGGAAACCATGTAACCATGTAATGTAATTTCCAGAAAGACTGTTATGATTATTTGGCCTTTGTTATCACTGTAATACTTAAATATGTGTTTTGCATTTACTCTTGTCATTAATATATGTAGTCGTCTGACAGTTCATTTTGTATGTGTTTAATAACTTTGCCCTCTGCCTGCTCCGACCTGAGCCTGTTTTTACATGACATATAAAGCAATAATCATGAAACAATGAAATGAAGGCTGTTTTTTTGCAGAACCCTTGCATGCATGTGAATATTAAGCACTAACGTAGCATCTGCACTACATTATATTAATGCGGTTGTCTTCATCAAAGCACATGCAGGTGCACTTTCACTGCATTTGGCCTGGCCCGCATCTGAGAAGATAAATTTGAGTCAAACTGCCCCTGTGCATTTTGGGATATCATTTGGAGAGTGTGATCATGTATTTCTTGTTTAAAATTTCAAAAGCACAGTCATTCATAAATAAACCTCACATTGCACATTATGCTAATGTTGTCTAATTTGTGTCCATCGCACATCCAAGATTGATGGAGATCCCACTCAGATCTGTTCTGAGTTTTTGGCTAAAAATAGACAGAGCCAAGCAGCAGGACTATTTCTTAGCACCAGTCCTGATTTCACAGGGGTTATAAAAACCTTTGCACTCTAATCTTATTTTTCACTGTGCTCAAACGTTTCCATGTTTGCCCTGTATTGATTTGGTGAGGAAGCTGGCTGCTTTTACATCCTTGTAAACTTGTGCTTCCAAATTTTCATATTTATAAATTTAGAAAGCTGAGCATAAAAAAATAATTTAACTTCTACTGCCTCATTTTCCATAACATATGAAACATCTGAACATTTCTGTACTGAATTAAATCAGAATGCAAGAAATACAGTATTTCTCTTCATCTTCTGCATTGACCACCATCCTTCTGTTTTGTGGTGTGTGTGTGCGGTAAAATGTAAGGTTATGAAAACTAGGTTATGAGACCTTGATGTCGTACTTGCAGTGTCATAGTGTGGCTGCTGTTCTTAATATGTTTACATAGTCTTTACAAACCACTTCCTCTAGTTGATATTTCCCTCTATCCATACGGGACTTTATGTACATCAAATATTAATGCAGTACCAACAGAAAATGGCCGCTCCAAAAAGAGATGACCTACTTCCCACATTTAGCCCCATAGGAACTGTCTTTGGAAAAACATGAGAGAGGGATGTTTAGCCAACAGGGCTGCTCTTTTAAGCCTCAGCTGAACATGGTTTTTAATCGCACCCTGGTTCTGTCTCCTCTGTTTCCTCCAACAGTGCTTTGTGTCACTACACATAACCAGGTGGAGGCATTTAGAATGGAGAAACTCAGAAAATACTGGCATTATTTTTAGTATTTCTAGTAAATAAATGCATTAGTAGATTGTAATCATCAAATCCTTGACCTGGTGGGACAAAATGTAAAGAGATATATTTAATAATCAACTGCCAACACAATGATCTGAAGAATCTTGAGAAAAGGGACACAACATGGTTTACACTAACAGGGTTTTTATTGTAGATGTTAAAGAAAGACAAAGCTGTAAGGTTTTGCAAGCCCCCAGGGAAAGAAATACAGGGAGAAAAGTCATTAAACTGGATGAATTTAATGTTGCACTCGGTGACGTCACATAAGGGAGTGGGAATCCCAGGCTGTTGTGCATCAACCTATATAGTGAGCGGGTCTGACATATACTCCAAACAACAATAAAGGGAAGGCGTAACATCTTTATTCCAAGGGAATGTCTGTGTGGTGTTCCAGCTGCGTTTTGTTCAGTCCTCAGCTCAGCTTCATGACTCACCGGGAGCATTTCAGAAGTGTATTTCCCAACCTTGTGCCATGGGCAAGTGGGCTGCATAGAAGTTGTTTCTTTTTTGAATGTTTTGATGTGATGTGATATGATGTGATGTACTACTGGGAGTCTGCACAGGGTGTTTTATTTTGAAAATTGACCGGTTGCTCTGTGCTGTTCCTGTGTTTGACTTCCTGCCCGACTCGATCTGCTTTGTGCACCTGACATTTCTGTGTTACACCGTTGGCTGGATTGCCGTCCCAAGTAAACTGATCAGAAAAAAAATGAAGATTTCCATTTGCTGATGAATATGATGTGATATGACAATTGTTGTTTCCAAGGTCAAGAATTAACTTTCCAGCAAGCGAGTAGCTTTTGGTCCGTATCGGATCCATTTGCGGTTCCAGGCCGTGTCGCAGCCATGCCCGCTGGAATCAAGCTGTAATTTTAAGCCTACAGTCGCAGCAGCGTTTAGTAGAAAATGAAGGGAACAGAGCAAAGGACTTCTCACAGCAGGGGTCCCCAAACATTTTCCCTTGGCGAACCAAAAGCAAACACCTATTGTGTTGTATTAGGATCCCAAGTTCGCTTAATTAACTGGCTTCCTGCGTCACTCTGCCTGCCATGCTCAGATTATGAAAAATAGTTAATAATTAGGGATCCTACATAATTCAGGAGCATTCTTACCACACAAAAAATAGCAGCAAAAGCAGTGGTTTATAATATAATTCCTTACTTGTTTGTTTGGTTTTGTGAAAAGGAAACAGCTGGAAATATCAACATGACTGTCCAGCTTTGGCCTGCGGGCCCCAGTTTGGGCAGCCCTGGCTAACAGCAATTGGCAGCGTACAAATATTTGAGTCAATTGGTAGATAAATGATTAATTTTTCAAAAAATGAGAACATATAACAATATTCTAATTTTCAAGCGTACAATATGACACCCATTTTCAAAGAAAGGGCACACAGGTGCAATAACAAACAAACAAAATGCAGCCATTTAAAAAGGCTTTAAATTCATAGCCATGCAGCATGAGTCATACCAATACCACTGAATGGCACACCTGAAGTGTAGTGATGACTACCTGCAAAGGTTATAGGCTGCTCTACAGTTGTTTACTCAACAGCGTATCCATGCAAACACTGAAGCAGGTTATTCATTTTCAGGCTGACAGAATCCACTGAGCCCTTATGTAAACACTGCATTCATTATAGTGATGAATTGTTCCAATAATCAAAATCAGAAATATTTTAAATAGCATTTATGGCTCTGCAAGTTTTTACAAATGAGCATAAACATCTCACAACACATAGCAGACTCTGAAGGATAACTAGTGGCTTTTAAAAAACAGGTGATCAATCATTCATAAATGTGCTGCTAAGCTGCCTGCAGTGAACATTGGGGGGAGTTTTCAAGCGCTGAACTACACTGTTTAAGCAGAACAAAAAGCTCAGCCTTTGCGTCTGCAGCTCCCCTCTTCTGCTCTTCCTCTATAAGCTGTCATGTGAACAACGATGAAATTCAACCTGAATTCCTGCAGGCTATGTTTCAGCCCTAAACTGCAGCCCTGTGCTCTTGTGCGTTTGGGCACTCAGCACTTCCTTCCCTGAGGCAACATGGTCATCGCTCTATTTTGCCAAAAGAACCACATCAGCCGCAAATCCTGCGCAAATTGCATTTGTTTCTCCCAGATCTTGCTCGTCCAGTGGCTGTCACAGATGCAGTTTATAAAAGGTCTTTGTCACCTTTGGCTAACTCCATCACTTTTGTTGTTGTTTTTTGCTGTTGCACAGAATACAAATATAGTGAATTTGCTGTGAAGATAAAAAAATATCAAGTTCGACAAACAGGAAACTTGGCTTGAGCTTAATGAATCCTCTGGACAGCGATGTTTATTTTATTGTCGATCCTCCCCCCTGTGCTTTACTGTTCTGTGGGAGTGTAACTATCACATTAATATGCAATAACTTGGCGATAATGAAGCTCGTAGGAAGAATAACTCCTCTGAAAAACCCCACTGGCTAAAAGCTGCGCTGCAGCTTGAGAATGGGTACAAGGTCTCATATGTTAGTGATTCCCCATGTGAGAAAAGAAGCTCAGATGCCAACTGAACACACAGACTCCAGTGTGTGAGCAGACACTCATAGGTGTGCACACACATAAAGAGGAGAAATAAACAAGAGATAATCACCATGCGCTCATAAAAACATTTTTAGCGTGCTATACATGACATTAAAAGAATTCATTTGTTTTGCCAGGATCTGTTGTGCATATTCATCCTGTTTTCTGATTCAATCATTGTCTTTGCTTATTCCCTCTCAGGGTCGCAGGGTCCTGCAGCCTCTCCAGTATCGCTTGGTTGGAAGCCCTTGAAAACCCCTAACAGGTTGCACATCACAGATCAACAATCATTCACACTCACATTCATACCTATGGGCAATTTTGAGTTTCCAGTCCCCCTGCCTTGCATGTGTCGGGAATGTGGGAACAAAACAAACACGCACACACAAGCGCTGGTAGAAAATGCAAACCGCAGAAAGGCCAGGGCCAGGAATCAAATACAAATTTTTTGTTGTGCTGAGAGGCAACGGTGCGAACACCGAGCCTCTGTGCTGTGCCACTGCCAGGAAATTCATGACTGATTTATGCCAACACATAGAAATTACAGACGTAGAGCACAGCTTCAATCTAACAGTCAAATTCTGTGCTGAAAGTGAGGAGACCAAAGTACGTTTTCATTAGAACGGCTAAAAAAAAATGTAACGGCTACACCAAACGAAAAAAACGAAACTGGTTCGAAAGACTTGCCAAACGTGGAAAAAGCTTCACAAGGTGAGTGATGACATGAAAAAATATGTTTAACACATATATAATGCATGAATACATCTGTGCACTAACACACATGCATAATTCTAAATGAACACACTAATTCACTCCAGCGTGTTTGCCTATGCTCCTCGCTGGAGGAAGGTGCAGCGGCTGCAGCCAAATTGAAAGCTAAGGCTGCTGGAGGGAAATATTAAGGCAACTGTGATGAATGAGCTGACTGCGGTTTACACCATGTAAACATGCACTGCCCACTTGCCATATCTCCAATCCATTAGCTATCATGCGACTCTGCGTTAAAGCTGTTTGTTTGTTTTGCTCCCCTCTCCCCCATTTTTGTGCCCCGGCTCGCCTGCAACCCTCCAAGAATCACTACCTTTTTCCGTTTTCCAATTTCAGCCGCTTCCTCTGGAGCGAGGTTTGATGAATGTCGCTCACATTAGGGTGACCTCCGAGATAACCCCTCCTTTCTTTCCCAAGAAAATTCATCAGGCAGAGTCGGCCAGCCCCAGGGATGTGTGATTCAGCACTCAAGGTGAGTGTTTGTCACACAGGCCTCAGATGGCCAGATATTGGTGTGGAGTGAGAAGGACAGAGATGTGCTGTTCCTGGAGCTCTTGTTGCAGCCTTACAGACTGAGCCGAGAAATACATGTCTTGTATATATACATCAACACCAACCTAACGAGCCGAGAGACTCGAATCTTAAAGCTGCCTTAAGCATATTTCATATTAACAATGGGGAAAAAAATCTGTGTCGTCTGTCGCCTGTAGAAACAAACCGTCGTCCAACTCTGCCGCACAACACCAGATGAATGCTAATATTGCCCAGCACCTGCCTGCAATAAGCAAAAAAATTGCTATCATGTTCATCAAGTGGCCAAATGAATCACTTAATGCAGGCTTAAATGAGCTGAAAGAGCAACATAACTGAGTAAACAAGTCAAATTTTCATTTCTATCTTTATAGTCAATCAACTTTGAGCGAACAAGCAGCTGCAGCGCTGACACTCGCGCTGGTGGATGGAGTATTTTATCAGAAACCATATTTATGACATTTATCTGCATCTTTGGGGAATGCATGGAGCAGTTTGTAAGGGTGTGAAAGTGGCTTGACTGCATGTAGAGAATCTTGATTATGCCATAGCCCGCTGCTAGCACTGTAGCTTTTGTATAATTAGTTTTGGTGTGTGTGTGTGTGGGAGGGTGTGTGTGTGAGCAGGTGTGAGTGCTGGCAACATTTTTTTAAGTTACATGAAGTTATTATTCTTGTGTGTTGCCATCAGATGTTCAGTCAAAGAACAACACTTCACATCCATAACTTCAGCTTCTACGTCGAGTCCACACCGACATTTGCCAGCACTGTGTGGTGTTACTGTGTTGGCAGATAAATAAACAAACCCGGTGAAGTGAACTACAGCTCTGAAACAGTACAAATAAATGCCACAAACATTTATTTACCTGCCCTGAGTCAAGGTCTTACATAAATCAGTGAAGTTTTGACACATGACATGATGGATACACGTATTTATTGTTTTCTGCACATCTCATAGGCCTGTCTTTCCATCTGCGCGCACTGTAGACATATTTCATCAGACAGAACAGATTTGAAACCTGAGGACCTCTCCAAAAAACCTCACATTCTACACCTTTTGTTTTCTGAATTTAATCCATCCTACACCTGCTCCCGAAAGCTAAATAATGCGATGTGAAATGCCAGTTGTTTGTCAGTGATGCAATCGAAAAAGTCCACATTTGGTGCATAGCACAGCGCAGTTCCTTCTCCAGCCATGACGAGTCTAAATCACTGCGATTTCACATCTCACCTCTAAGAGGGCTTCTTGGAACCGCAAAAACAACAGGCAGGAGCAGTGACAGCACTAACACAGCCATTGACCTGTGTGACACACCAGCAACACGATCAGCAACCACCTCATCACCTTACCAAGCAAATCCCCGCCAAAATCCACTGAATCCATTCTTGAACCCAGGGAGCAATCCAAGAACTCAGCTGCCTTTATGGTGAGCCCAAAGCCCAAGTGGCCAAATGAGTGTGGAAGGGAGTGTCCCCATAAAGCTGCCTTTATGGGGCAAAAAACACAGCTTTCTATGTAGCAGTTTGACATTCATTCGTGATGCGGTGAGAATATAAAAGCTGCCATTTCTGGTGATTCATCTCGTTTAGATAATGCTCTAATATCCAAATAAAATTATTATTCCAAGCAGGCGTTTACCAAGCCATAGACCGTGTGGAAACAAAGAGGGTGTTGAAAGACGAGTTTGATCCAAGAAAACAATCTTAATGTCACATCTTCTTTCCTTTGTTTAGGCTGGGTAATTTATGATCCTCCACATCTCCCTCTCATGGGCCCACATTAGAGCCTTAGGCGTCCCCTGTCTGATGGGGAATTGTGACGAATGCAGTACGACTTCATAGCTTTGCATTTATTCTGTCTCGATTTGTGCACTACATCCACGTGAATAGCACTGCAAAGACACAGCGTGTGCACAACACCGGTGCTGTGTGGCCAGCTGTAGCCACTGGATTCATGACCACAGTCATGATCCACGTTACGTTGGATGAACATTACTTTTTTCATTACGAAAACACACTGCAAAATTGCTGTCACAAAGTCAAAAGTACAAACTTTCTGGTTCATATAACCCAATAGACGCTCAATTGCTACTGAGGAATAAATGTTTTTTGGATACTAATCCACGCTGTTTGTGACTTTGTGTGTTACATCAGGTAATTGAAGAGTCGTGCCTTGAACAGTATGATGTCAATAACTAGAAGGCAGTTGGCAATGACCAAAAAATCTTTATGCATTAAATGGCTTTTTTAATTGAATATTGAATATCTTTATTGGTTGATGGCAAATTAATGTATCAGCTGCTGTGCTGTGAGAGCGCATGCAGCATATATAGGACACAACAAAATGCAGACTGTGATAGTCCAGCTGAAGCAGCATCTGTCGACTGAAATTATCCAGATGCGAGAGAGAAGTGTGAATTGTGTGTGTAAGTGTAAAGTTGCAAAATGCTTGTCTGTTGCTGGGTTGGAATGGGAATAATGTGTGGGAGGTTCAAGGTTGTCTTTTATTCCTTCCAGAGGAGTAATTATGCAGTTACTATATCCATTGTTTGAAGAGCTTAGCTTCATATTATATTTTTCCAGACCCCTTCACATTTACACCTGCTGTTTAGAAGCAGATTTCATGCAAAAATCAACCCACAGTAATTGTGTGAACCGAGCTGAAATTTAACTGAATACATAACCGACTCCACCAGTCCTTTGTGCAATCTTTCTTTAAACGCATCTATTAGAGAGAAATTGCACATCCTGGTGGCGTTAGGGTCTTAGGATGTCCAAAATAGTTGACAGTATTAGCTGCTGCACAGCAGTGAGTGAGGCGCCAGGCATTTTGAAGAGGAAGAAGAAGCAGGAGGAGGACGAGTGGGAACACAAATGAGAAATACAGGAGGGTCCGTTAGCGGAACTCTTTGGACTAACATTATCATTAAAGCTTGAAATCAGTTGTCTCATGACATGTGTACAGTAATCCCTCGCTATATCGCGCTTCACTTATCGCGGCTTCGCTGCTTCGCGGATTTTTTTTACAGTGTTTTTTTTTTACAGCGCTTTTTTTTTACAGCGCTTTTTTTTACAGTGCATTGTGCTCTGAATCCTATTTGGCTCAGTGGCTTCACTGTTTAGAAGTGAAAAGTTGATATTTTTATGACAGTTTTCGTTTCTGCACATTCTGCCAAATTTGTTTGCAATTTTTCTCCTTGACAAAACCCACAATGTCGAAGAAGTGTTCTGCGCCGACAAAGGGGCCTCCAGACGCACCGAAGAGGCCGAGGAAGATGCTCACTATTACAGAAAAAGTTAAACTTTTGGACATGCTGAAGGACGGTAAAAGCTATGCGGCTGTCGGGCGTCATTACGGAATAAGTGAATCTTCGGTTCGTTACATAAAGAAGGAGGAAAATAAAATCAGGGCGACAGCAGCAATAAACTTTAACACGGATGCAAAAAGAGCTGTGACAGTCTGCAACAAGGCCGTCGTAATAATAGTAAAAATGAAGATATATCTACTTCGCGGATTTCACTTATCGCGGGTTATTTTTGGAACGTAACCCCCGCGATAAACGAGGGATTACTGTATAACATGTTCATTCTGGAACAGCTGGGTCTTGAATCCACAATCTTTGCCATGAGTGGCAAATTCTGATCATGTTGAGCTACATGGAGAACATGTTGTCTGCTAAGTCAGATGCCCATGTGATGAGATTTGTGTTAGTAAAAGTACACACTCATTAAAACAATCTTAATCTATCTTAAAGCTGCACTAAACGTTAACTAGACAGATCGTAGAGGGTGACAGAAATGGCAACACATTTGTGCATTTATTGCTCCATGAAAGTGACAAACTGATGTTTGAAGTTGCTTTTCATCAATGATTTTCATTGACTCCAGTTGTCTACATGTGAATAGAATTCAAAATACTATCAACGGGTCTGTTTTTGATATCCAATTCTGTTCATTTAGCAAGAGTTTGCAGTATATGTTTACAGCAAAACGTTTTGGTGCACTATGGGCTCAGTTTCTGGCCCGATGGTTCGTAAAGACCGTCAGACAGGAGTTTTGTGTCAGTTGAGCAAAAAATGTGGCAGTGAAATAGGTTTAATTAGTTTTCCATTTTTTGACAAAAACCGAGTGATTCCCACAATGCCAGTTGAGAAAGTTTGGCATGGGACCTATGTGCAAAATGTTGTATGCTTGTGTAGGAAGACAGATTTCCTGGTAAGGGTAAGCTGAGGGTAACTCTAGTGCATTTATAAGGGATGTCACAGCCATACTTTGTTGCCCTCCACTTCAAATCATGCCATCGTCTTTTACACTCTGACCATGTGCATTGGATTACTGATAGACTCTGATATTAAATCCCAAATACGTTTGTTCTCTTTGCATCTCGTTGGTCAGGATTGTAGCTTGCAGTCTGAAAATTTTTCTCTGCCTTCTTTTTCCTTGGTGCACAGCCACCATGTGTGCTTTGCTACATGGATAATTGCAATCAGATAGAAAACAAGAGCAAATTACATTCAGCTGGAAAACATGGGTGTCTTTGCAGGGTAATCTAATCAGTGCAATTTTTTTTGTGAATCAGACCTTGAGGTGGGGCAGGTATAGTTGTTGCAAGTGATGTGCAATTCATGGTGATATCAGCGCCTGCAGTCCTAAGAGTCTCCAGCCATGCTAGTGACCGTGTACTACACAGCCTCGCAAATAGCAACATGCTTATATTTCAATGCTAGTAACATTATGTTGAGGTGTGATGTTCACTATGTTCAGTCTTGGTTTAGCATGCTAACAAGCTAAAATTTTTGAATTAGTAGTAAAAACAATGTTCCGCTGAGGGTGATGGCAATGTCATTAGGTTTGCAGATAATTGGCCATAAGCTAATGTCTTGGACAGATGTGTAGGAGGGTACATGAAGGTGTGCAACAAATTCCATTGCAATCCATCCAATAGTCATTGAGACATTTCACTCAAATGGTTTTTTATTGTATTTTATTATCAGGTGATCACCAAAATCTCGAGGATTCATCCTCTGGCTATGGATGTCTGTGTGAGATCACATGAAAATCCATCCTACTTAACTGTGGTGGACAGACTGACAGACCACCTGAGAATGACAAAATACCATCAGGATTTGTGGGAAAGAACTTTAATTCACCTCTACTGCACTAGGCAGCCTGAGTCCTGGGACTTGTATGGATTAATAATTTTGTGATTCTAAATATATATATTTCTTAGAATATTTCTGTCTTTAACTTACAGATGATATAGACAAACTTATTACAATTTCCACCTCGGAATCCAGTAATGTTTTTACTGAATCAAGAGCGTTTCATCCAGTGGTGAGAAATCTATTAACTTCATGTTTTCTTTGAAAGACCCTGGGTCAAGTCAAAATATGAATTAATGGTGGTCAGGTTTGAAATTAAGGGTGTCCTGGAGTCTCAGTGGTCTTCAACATCATATGAACATCATTCTCTCATGTGCCTCTTTGCTTTAATGTGCTGGAAATGTCAAAATGCTTGAGAAAGGTATGAGCTGAGGAAGTGACTGAACATACTTTCATTACTTTCTCATGACCTCCTACCAGCTGTAGGAGCTGTGTAATAGGCTAAAATGAATACCCCACAGCAAAATTGAATGGACTTATGTAAAATTGAATCTAAGTCTTCACATTAAACGAAATGCCAGTCCAATTCTATTTTTTGCCACCATTTACTGCCTTTGAAAAATCTAAACTCATTTTTGTATTTACCACAAGAAAGAGCTGCTACTCTTCGTTCTTATGCTGGTTTACCTTAGTCAGAGATGCTGGCTTTAAAAATTCCAACTAAAATGTCCCTCTTGCCCACACACATGCACAAACTGTATGTGCACAGATTGTTCACTCAAAAGGAACAAGCCACCTCACTGCACTCTCAGCTGCTCATATCTGGCCGCAGGATGAGCTTTTCCCGTGTGTGTGGCCAATAGTTACTGTAAATCTTTTGTCCCCGCAGCTACTGAGTTGTTAAATATTTTTTTTTTACATGAATTTCTGAGCTGCCCACACTGGTCGATGATACTGCAGTAGATTGAAGTGTGAAGACGCTCATGCAAATGAGAGCTGGGGACAAAATTTTCAATTATTCTAAATCCAAAATCAGGTATATTTTTTCTCAGTTCTGTACCTCAGTGCAATAGTGTTGGTAGCCACTCTGTTTCTGTGATAAAGTAATGAATTATATCAGCCCCATCGTTTATGAAGAAGGCAAGTGTTTGGATGCATTCCAGTTTTTATCATCTCCCATGTAAAGAGGAGTTTGACATGACCTCAAGTATTTCTCAGGGGTCACATTTTCATGCTCTTCCAGCATGCAGGAAGGATTCAGAACATTACTGGCAGTTGAACTTACTGGTCCCGATGAAGGTCACAGCCTGACCGAAGCTTTCACACGTAAGCCAGAGAGAAGTGTGTAGGAGCATTTTTTTAAAGTTAAGGTAACTGTAAACACTTCAGACTTGCTACTGGCAGTCTTCTGGAATAATGCAGCTTTTAAGAATAGGATCACAAGTCAGATAGAGTTCACCGCCTTGGTAGTAGTGAATCAGGTGCTTAGTTCAGAAATAATTCTGTCACTGCTACACCTTTCCTCATCAGGTTGGTTTTCTGATTTATCAATTTACCTTTTTCTTGTTTCGCCTCGCCGAGTTAGGAATCTACATTCAAACCTCTGGCTACAGCCATTGTCTTGGACATCATATTGCCCCAGCGCCTTCCAGTTCGTTGTGTGCCACCTTTATGTTTGAAACTTCTATGTTAATTGACATAGCAGGGGATGGAGAGATTCTATGCTCCACACACTGTCACGCTTTGAGCCAGAATGTCAGAAGCTAAATAGCAGCGAATGGCTGGAAATAGGTTTTCAATGCTTTTGCCTTTGTTCGCTCTCATCCGTCAGCCTGCAGTTGGAGACCATCAGGGCACCAAGCAAGCTGGGTAAATGCACCGCAACCAGACGCAGCGCCTCTAGGCATGCGCTGCAGGGCGGATCTGACAGAGGGCGTGGGGAGTATCCCTTGATCTGATGTAGAGTGTCCCATCGTTTGGTGTTTGAGCTGAATAGTGTGTAGAACTGATTTATAAAACCAAAAAAAAAGAAAAAGAAAAACAGCTCCGTGTGAACTCCAACCAGGTTTGGACACCACCTGCACCCCTTTTTTCCTACTTTTCCTGACATATCAGAGCCATTATCACACCCCTGACCACAGCACTCTGTAATATCAATGTCATGACTTTTCAGTGTGACAACCTCAGCTCCTGTCTTCTCCTCCAAGTCTTTAAATTTGAGAAATCCCTCTCAAATTCCCAACTCTTCATCTTGTTTGTGAACACATCGTAGCGTAATCACATTCTGCTCCCTATTAAGTATGTCAGGCGTTGTGTCATGTATTATAGAATATGTTGCCCCCTCCTCTAATTAAAAATGGCTACAAAGAGGCTACGTGTCTTTTTCTCCTGTTCTTGGTGCTTTCTCCCTTTTTTAAGATGCTCATTTAATATGATGTCATACCCAGTAGCTCTAGTGTGCCAAGGAAATGACCGTTTGGGTCACCCACTCGGTTCCTCTAAAAGCCATGTTTCTGCAGGCCAAATGAAGTGTTACATCCAGCAGTCTGGCTAATAATGCCCTCTTTTTCTCTGTTTCAGTTTCTTCTTCTTCTGTCTATCTCAGTTGCTCTTAAAACTGCATTCTGAAGGTTTTTCCATTTCCAGTAGCAATGCTTGTGTGCAAGACCCCTCTTGTGCTCTGCAAAACCATCTGTACAGTTTGCGCCACCTTATCTCTGACACTTTTATTCCTTCCTTGGAATTAAGACCGTTGCATGACTTGTTTTCAAGCTTGAAAGAAAAAAAAAACACATTGAATGCGAGACAGTGCCTTTTTACTGTCACTGTAGGCCAGTCTCGCTCACTTTTTTCTTGCTTATTTGCTCATTTGGAGTGCAGCAGATAATTTGGAAATGTCTCTGTGTTTGTGCCTTTTATGCCATGATAGCCTCACCAAAGGGGACTCTTCCATGCCTAGGTGGAGAACAATTTCCTCCCTGTCAGCATCCTTCATATTTTCTGCCCATAGTCCAGGGTCATCAGATAGGCCTGACACCTGATCCTTACATCCTGCCCAAACGGTACTGTGCATGTGTGGAGGTCAGATCCTAACGCCTAGCTGATGGGTGTTTATATATATTATATAGTATATATATAATCATAACCGTTCTACAACCAAGGCCTACTTGTTTATTTTCCTGTTGCTTCATCTTTTTCGCATCTCTCACTCTGAGTCTGCAGAAGGAGCTGTAAGAGTGGACTGCCTAGCTCCACACCTTTGCCACGTTCAGCTTCACCTGTCACACTTGGTGCTTCTTCAGACTTTGTTTTGCCTGTTGAAATTGGGGCATTGCCTCTCTTTCTTGTTCTCCCAGAACTCTGGTTTTTCTTTTGTGAGCCCCTGATTCTTGGTGAGGCATGTTGCTTTAAATTAGCGGCACGTGTGTTCTGCACAACTGAGTTTTGGTGTCAGATGACAAGTTGAAATGTATTGTAATGATAACAATAAATGTATTTATCATGCGGATACTGTCAGTATTGGTCATAGGTACCCTTTGGCATGACAACATTGCTGGACTCTTACACAAATATGTGGACAACAATTTCCATCTGTGGAATGGCTAATATACCACAGCAGCATTTTTCTTTTTTTTTTTGCTTGGAATAACATCAAGGATTTTACCTGCAACACCTTTATCCTTGAGAAACCTACATACAGCACAAAACTGCTGAAATGAACCCTCTAAGAACTATTGCCTCTCTCAGGCCTTATTAATCTATAACATTCATTTCCATTAACAGTGGTGCAGGCAACTGGCCCTAAGAATGCCTCTATGTCAGAGGTCTGAACTATGTTTTTCTGGTTCACTAGGATGTTGCTGTTTCTCTAAATAGCTGCATGAAAATAGATGAATTTAAATATATGATAAGACGTGAATGTGTTTATTTTATTATTTTGAGGCAAAATACAGTAGCGACTAGTCCCGAAGGTAATGTAAGGGTCTCTGCTCTTATTCAATCTCCCACTCAGATTTTCACCTAATGCCCAGTGAATGTTACTTTCAAAGTGTTTCTAATCGTACAGATTTGATCCCGTGGTGCAAGATCAAGTCAGCTGTTATGCATGTGATCATGCGTTTGAATAAAAAGGAAGTCACCCACTCACCATCAGCCAGTAGACATTGGGTCAGTCAAACTGAACATGAAAATGAATTGTCCAAGAGGAATAACTGCATGGAAATTTTATTATAGAAGAACAGCATATGCTTTCACATTCAGGGCGGCTGCATAACTGTGATAACTGGACTGAAGTATGCGCACATATGAATAATGCAGCTTAATAGAAAGCTGCTGATTATTGAGGAAGAAAGTGCATTATGCCCTAATCTCTGGATGTTTAAATTTTACCTTGCATGTGATCTCACTTTGCCTATGAGGGAGAAAAAACTTTATGTCTCCTCTTTATTTCTATTTTTACTCCTTCTCCCCCATCTCTGAAGTTCAGGTTAAAATATATTGTTTTCCAACCCAGCTCTTCTTTGCATCATGGTATTCTTCACCTCCTCCTCGTCCATCATTTTCATATATCAGTCTAGTTATTGCAGCCTGTTGCACGTGGAGAAAATCAGATATGAGACTTTTGGGAAATCACAATGTATATGGAACCTGTTTGTTACCTATATCTGAATTGTTGGCCTGCAGGGTCTTTATTTATTTCATTTATCTACTTAACTGAATATGCACAGAACACTCTGTGTCTTTGAAAGACAGTTAAATAATGTATCACAGTGTATTGCCATATGTACATCATTCAAACACTTAGGCTCTGCTAGTTTAGTGAGCTTTGGAAATGGAATAATTAATACCTATTACTGCTGGCTGGACTGTACTGTCTAGTAGGTGCTATGATGGGGTATTTCATTTGAATAATAATGGGCCTTTGTGTACTTTCTTCCTCAGTGACTACGATTCTGAAAATCGTAGTCACTGTGAGTATTATCGATATAATTGCATAACAATTGCATGATTGAAAACCTTTAAATAAAAGATAACCTTACTGACCCACCACACATACCACACACACATATCAAGCAAACCCTTTTTAAGAAACACATTTGAAAGTTTACCCTCATAAACCAACTTATAGCCTTTTAAATGCTGCTATCACACATTCTGGGATATTTGCACTTACTTAATGTCTGTGCTCTTACTTGCTCCTGGATTATCCCATGTCAAGGGAGGTTTAAAAAAGTGTGTATCAATTTCAGTAAGCTGTTGAAACAGTATTGTGTGCGTCTGACTTCCTGTCAGCAGTGTTTTTTGTCAGTGCAGTGCAGTCAGGAAAAGCTTGCTGTGCTGGGAAAGTGTGAAGTTAGCCCTGTTAGAGAATGTTACTGCTAACGACACTGAGAGGAAAGTCTTGGTACTTTAAATATATATATATATATATATATATATATATACATATATATATATATATATATATATATATATATATATATATATATATATATATATATATATGCCAATACATACACAGTATTATTTAGAAGTTTTGCTGATAAAAATACACAATAAATACACAAGACAAAGGAGATAAGGCTGATAATTCAATGGTGCAAGATGCATAAACAGCTCTTCTGCTATATCACTAATAAGGATGTGTTGTATTCATGCAGGCAGAGGTGGTCTCCTCATTAATGCTTTCTAGTCAAAAAAGCAAGTGCTGGAAGCAGCCAGTTAAAAAAAAACAACAAAAAAAACAAAACACTGTTGAACAGTTTGTAATACCAAACAGTAATGTGCTAAACTGTCTAAAAGCATGAACACCATACAGCTTCACATCTCTCATTCAAGCATTTAGTTTAATATTTAGAAAAGGTACAACAGTTGCATGAGTCTGGCAGGATTACCGCTGAGATTGTTGAGTGAAGAAAGATGAAGATTACTTCTACCAGAATGCATACTGCATGAAACAGGTTTTCCTCTCGATGTCTGCTAATTATGTGTTGCTTTGCCGCAGCACAATTAAATTGCTATGCAGGAAATGTTCTCAACAAATGACTAGTAAACCAGAATGTGTTCATGCAGTATTTATTATGAGGCGTATGTGTTACTTGTAACGACAGTTATTTATATATCTATATATTTATACACTTAAATGGGCAAGCACATATAGAAAATTTGGAAAAATAATAAATTGCTATTTTCTAATGTTTCTAGGCTAAAATAACACAACTTCATGATTTTTTTCAAAATATGACCATTATTTTTCATTTTACAGTTTGTATCTCCCAGGATACATTGTCCGTTTAGGATATAAATTAACCATTTTCCAATTTTTCAGAAATTTCATTTGTAAACTTTTAAAACATACTGTGAGCAATTAATTGGTTACTCTCTTTCATGTCTTGTATACAAACAAACTGAACACAAGTTATTGGAAACAATTCTAGCTTTGAATCAAGAACGAGCTACTAACATTACACAAAACATTTATATTATTCTTTTTTATTTATTCCTGTTCTTGTGCACACATCTCCCCTGTAAAGCTACTACACTAGAAATAGCCTATTTGCAGTGGAAGCTTTCTAAACAGTTGCAAGGGTTTTGGCCAGTGACAATGCAAAACCTCACTTTGCACTTCTGACATACGATGGAGGTCCGTCCATCTTGGCACATCCTGCATCGCCCTTTCACTGACACAGTAGGGCAGTGGTGAATCCCATTATATCTCATATCATCCACAGGCCAGGGGACTTTTGGCTGTTTGGTTACTCTTGGTGGTGTGTTGTCTTCATTTCGACTCCTTTTTTGAGTCCTTTAGCAACATCCAACCTGAAGTCATTTAGGCAATGATTTTTCTGACCCAGAGGGGCTGCATCACGACGATGGAGAAGCCAGGCATTGTTGACAGCAATGTCAACCATCTGCCAAAATATGGCCAGGTACCATCGATAGGACTGGAGTGCGATACAGGGCAATCATCATATCAGCCAAATCTAGTCCTCCCATGAGAGTGTTAAATACAACAACTCAGATACAATCTTCGGGCATGGCACACTTATCTTCTTATTTTCCTCTTTGGAGTAGCATCTCACTTGGCCAACAGGGTTGACAGAAGTGCAGGAGCTCACCAAGGTGACAGTTTTGTTGTCTGCCCATTTGAGCTGTCCTATCTAGTCTGGTACGCATGAACTGATGAAGCCTGCTCGGATGAGAGGCGAAACGTCTTCTAAGACAAACTGATGAGGTCCAGTTGCAAACGATTGAATGCCCTAAAGCTTACAATGACCTGGATGAATGAGAATATTCACAGGCATGACCACAGCAAGCTTTGCATCGTTGTCTACATGAAAGTCAAAGCTGCCTCTTCCTCTTCGTAGGAGGTCCTGATCTTCTTCCAGTGTACAACCCTGGTGCAACCTGGAGTAGCACCATCAAATGTAGACTTCCCTGTGTAAACCATGAAGTCATACACAATGCCAGACACACCAGCTCGCACAAAGATCTTGAAACCCCATTTCTTGGGTTTGCTGGGATAATTGGTTTCAAAACACAAGTATATCTGAGAGTGATTATGCCTGTTTTTATACCCCTATCTGGACAATGTATCCCCCAGGATACAGACATTCAATGCCTGTTTATCAAAGCTGTGTAAATGTAATTCATTATTTTTCAACAAAAACACATAAAATTATCCTTAAAGAACAATATTTTCAAAATTAGATCCCCCCAAAACATAATTAACAAGAAAAATAACAACACTTACCTCATGGACAGTGTCTCTGTCCACGTAGGCTGCCATTTTGGATTTTGACATAAATGTATCAATTTAGTTTAGAATGCTGCAACCAAGTCACATGACCTGGGTAATTGACCCAACCCCCCTTAAGACTTTCTCATGATATTGAGTGCAGATACTTAATGCCCCTCCCCCCTACAGCCTGTCAAATGTCTGTATCCCCCAGGATACGGAAACCGTTTAAAGCCAGTGACAGAAGGGCAGTCTTATTTGACTGAAGGACGGCTACTCTTTAAATTGCTAGTTTGTGAAACATTTCAGAGAAATCACAATTTTTTAAAGTGCAAATGTGCCTTACTGAGAATGGCATTCCCACTAAACTGAAATGAATAGTAAATTAATCAGCTTGTCGATCCAACAAAAGATTAATCAGCCAAACATTTGCTGTAGCTTCTGAAATGTGAGCATTTGATATCTGTCTTTGATTTTAAACTGAGCACCTTTTGGTTCGGACTGAGATAAAACGAGCCATTTGATGATTTTATCTTGGGCTCTGGAACATGGGAGTGGCCACTTTTTCTATTTTCTGACATTTTATAGCCAAAACGAATAACAGTTCATCAAGGAAATGGTCAGAAGATTAATTAATTATGAAAATAATTGTTGCAGCCCTTCTTCATATTTCAGGAACTTTTGATTTCCAACCACAAGTCTAATTAATTTCAAAATGCATCAAGATGTTAAAGCTACAAGTGTTTTTTGAACAATATGGGCAGGCATACTGAAAAATAAGCATAAAGACAACACTAATATATCACTGGCTTCTGAAAAATCAACAAAAGTGCAGCAGAAAAGCTAGTTTTTGCTGACCCCCACATGTCACCTTGCTGCCGTGATACAGATGTGCACTCTAAGGTGTGTCAGTATGCTTTTACATTACTGTTGGCTGTGGATTAAAATGCAACAGTAGACACCTGACCACACCCAACCTCACCCGTCTGTGAAGCCGGGTGTGGTTCTTACTAACAAAACACTGTCTGATAGTATAGTATAATTAGTGTTGTAGTATTAATGCATATTTTATTCTTTGCAAAAGCATCCTAAAAAATCATGTTTTAAGGGATATAACAATGTGCATTGAATGTAAAAATATGCATTGAAAACAAATTTGCTTTCTTTAATGTCTTGAGAGAGTGCACCCGAAATAACTTTTCATAATGTATTTATAGTCCTAAGTTTAATTACCAATCGAAATCTGTAATCCATTGCTTTGGTATTGACATGTGTTTTCATTGCTCTGGCCTTCCGGATTTTACCTGTATGGGGTGTGTGCTACTCGCTCGCTCACTACACTTTGGACTTGAGGCATCGTGTCCGCTTCATTTATTTGTATTCCTCTCCTCACAGGCGAAAACTCACGGCCGTAACGTGTTTAACTGTGTACAACATGTTTTCTATGTACACGCTGGAGCACACTGATGGTAAAATATCAGTGTGAGAGGTCATTTTAGCGAGTGAGTTGAGATAAACATGATAGTGTCTGCCCAGCAGCAGCGTGCTTGCTAGCTGGGGTCACGCAGAGAGAGTGTGACAAAGATTTTCCCGGCGCCTTTCAGTGAGAAAGTGGGTTTTGTCTGTATTCGTCTTGTATTGTTATGGCATCAATGTCGATGTGTCACAGTTTAAGGAATACAGCGTGTGTGTATAGCCGCTATGCGTGGCAAAGCTAGTGCAAAAGTGACGAGTATTCAAGGTTAAAAATGAAAAGCAGCAGTGTGGACAGTATTGGACAATGAGCACCTATTATGTGTGGTGCATTATCCCTCCAACTGTGGAGTTTTTTAAGGGGACAATACAAATTTCTTTGTAATTAATTTCAGGGAATATACTGTATGTGTGTATATTTTCTAGAACGTTAACTGTTAAAGGCATGGTGTGTGTATGTAACTGTAACTTTGTTTGTCGTGCAGCTTGGTGAACATCTTGTGTCCAGATTTTCTTTGCACTTGAGGCCAGCGACATCGCGTCTGCTCCATTTCTTTCTATTCCTTCTCAGTCACTTTGGCGCCGTCAGCAACATTTCAGGGTGTCATTTGGGTGGGGTCAGTCGTAACAGGAAAATGTTCCTTGATGGAGCTTTAAATGCACTTGGCTAATGATGCCTTTGCTGTGTTGTGCAGCAGAACAACACTAGTCATGATTAAGAAGATTAGCTAGTGCAAATTTTGCAGAAGAAATTACCTTCGTCACAGTGGCTGTTGTATATGTCTGCAGAACCCTTGTAGGCCAATCAGTGCCAAGCTTACAAATGTTAATAGCACCCCGTTAAGGCATCTAGGGGATAGACCGCATGATGACTGATCCATAGCCCTTTCCTTGTGATTATAATGTGGAGAAACAATATGGCTGTGGTGACTGACATGGCATCAAGCAAACGTTGTGGATAAATATCACGGGTCCTAGCAGACAGCTTAAGCTAGCGAAGCTGTTGTGCATGTCTGTTTGTCTCTATGTGTTGCGAGGTTTGTGGGTGGGCGCGCACATGCAGGGAAGTCACGTTTTCATCTGTCGATGTGGGTACATGCTAGTGTGAAGACATACAGTGTATTGTCTCCATCTGTGTATTGCTCCTGAAAAAAAACACTCATTAGGTCTCCATCTGGTGGATCCAATAAATGCTACAACCCAAGCTGCTGCAAGGCCAATTGAGCAGTAAAATTATGGAAGCTTTTGGGGAATTCATTATTAGCAGATTCTTTCAAAATCAGCCCCTCATCCTCGTTTCTGTTTATTCTGTTGCCTTATTCCCGTCATTTCCTTTTAGACATAATGCAAACAGATACAGAATGCAAGAATACACAAAGTATACACATAGAATCTGCATAACACGGTTTCAATGGGGTGCCAGCTTGTTCTTGTGAAAATAGAATCCCTTTCATTCGGAACACCTTCTTTTTTTCTTTTGTGGGACAGTGGGCAGTCCACTTATCTGCAGCGTTTTTAATATACCCTGAGTGTTGTGAAGCAGAGAAGAAGGCAGAGCAGACATAGAAGGAGGCTCCCTCTCACAGGTAGCCACTACACTCTCATCTCGTGTTACAGATTGCCATCCACAGGATATGGTGGAACTTGAAAAGGTACAGCATTCAGAACTGTTCCATCATACAGTGCTTAAAATAAAACACGATACAAGATAGTGCAACGAAAATACATCAGGGGGCATGGGACATAGGCTGTGAATGAGCCTGGGCATTGCGAACAGTGATACACACAGTTTCTCATTACAAGGCATGAGTAAAAGACCAGATGGGAGGGCAGCAGTGTAATCCATGGTTAATACTAAACAAAGGCGGGCTGTCTGGGGGACATTTTTGTAGTTGAGTGGAAGCTTAGATGCAAATGTAATGCTAATTTAAACAAGGCTTCATTATAGTATTATTAGTTGTTAAGTTTGGGATATGAAGGACAAAGAGGCACAAACGGTACATACTGCGGATAAGGAAAAGCCTATGAACTGGTATCACAGCCATTTAAATCAAGTTGCATTGAACCGAGTTTGCTTAAGTCCAGCTCCTGCTTTCATTTCTTACCCTTCTAATCTGACAGAAGCATGTGCCAACTCCACACGGAGTGCTATCAGGGCGAATTATAATGATAAATAAATAAATAATTATAATAATAAATACAATACATTGTATGTTAAATACATAAATACATATTACTACAAAATGAGTCCCTTTCAGAGGAAAACAGACTTCCGATATATATTGCAGGATGTTAGTGTATGAAATGTTAACCACTGTATAGTCCACAATGGCCATAAAGAATAGGAAAGCTGGGTCTGGGTCTGCTTGGGATCCCCTCCCAGGCTTGCCCTGACATCCAGGAAACATCCTTAAATGTACAAACCACCTGGACTGGCTCCTCACATCGTGAAGAGGCAACAGTCCAAACTACTGGATGCCTGTTCTCCTCAGCCTTTCTCGCAGGTTAAGCCTAATTTCAGCTCCCACCATCGACAATGTCATTCTCTCGGTTGCGAACCAAAGCTCACCATCAATTTGTTCCATCATGACTCCGATGGTTCCATAACCATAACCAGGTGTTCATTATTTCAACCATGATGACCTTCTAACCCAAACCAAATCTTAACTATAGCATTGTTGTATCATAAAATGTATTTCTTTTTCAACGGTGACTTGCAGTTTGGGAAGGCTCAGGGAAATGCTGTATTCCTGCTGATAGGGACATCAGATCAGATCTTGTGAGACCTTCAAGAGAGCATCGACAAACTGAATTCGGAAGACTCAAATCAACAGTCTGGCAGTACACCGGCACTACTCTTGGTGCTGCATGAATCCGCCTGTCGATCTTGTATTCCATCTTACCCCCGCTCTTGAATTCTTGAAGATTCTTGAACTTGAACGCCAAGTGAGTAACCCACCATTTCCCGGCAGAGTAGCGTGGCCTCAGACTAAAAGGTTAACAAGCTGTAGCCATTTGTGTGATATCATCCTTCGCTCTCAAATACATTGGAACTTGCTTACATATCTATTGTCTAATATATACAGTAGGGGGTTCAGGCAGCAGTTCCCAGTTATGGTGAGATATATCTCAAGTGTGTCTTCGTAGGACAATTAAATTGACCTTGTCAAACAGGATTAGGTTGCATCCTGTTCAGAGGATTAATACCAGTGAGGACCACAGCCCCACCAAGCAACACAACAGAAACACAGGTATTAGATCTCTGTATCCTGTGATTTATTATGACCACTGAGGTTTTTGAAGGTGCGGAAACAGAACAGTGACTGCTAAGTGTTTTAGAGATGAAAAGCACAAAGGTGATAATGTGGTTTATTTGAGCTGTTAATATACCTGTAGATTAGCCTCATTATCTCTTTAGAAGCTTCCATTTGTCTTCATATTGTGAAAAATTAAAGTAACATGCATCTGACAGTTTCTCAGGGTAGACTGCTCCTTCTTGTATTTCCGCCTTAGTTGTATTTTGTGAAGAATAGCTCCTGCACAGCATGTTAGTACTCGAGACCTAGGGGGGACAAACATTATCTGCTGTACTAAACAGATGCTCAGAGGACGTGGATTCTTAATTCACTCCCAGCTGTGTATCAGCGGAGCAGAGGAGCAGAACTGCTGGGATTAAAAAAAAGAAAGTGATAAATTGGCCCTAGGAATGCTAAATTAGTGATCAAAATAATTAGTCAATTCCCTTTTGAAGCAAAATGCATGTCTCTCTGTGTATTGCTGCCCACTGTGTGACAGGCAATAACAACAGTAGTGGGCTGACTGAAAAACACAAATAAAAGGCCAGTCAAATTACTTTCAGTTGAATATGTTTAACTTAAGACTGTGAACATATGAAAACATCTGAATAATACTATAAAAATAGATGTCATTTTAGAGGAATAATTATTTAAAACACATAATTTAGGCTTTGCTGAATCTGATTTTGGGATCCTTCTCATCCCAAAGGCTGGTTTTCATGTTGTTTTGCCACATGTTTTGGTGCCATCAGTTTGTGACCTTCCAGTGGATCAGTTTGGATTTTCTGACACGACAAGAGCACGAAAAGGCCTCATTGTATGGTTCAAAGCTGGCTGAGAGTTGAAGACAGTTGAAGACTCAGTTTGCTTTGAAATCGCTCCTTGTCTAGTGATGACAGAGACAGAGTATTCATGGTTTTTAATATGTGTCCATCCCTTGATCTCACTCATTATTTACCTTTCCTTGTCATTTTTACCTTGCAGTTCAGTCTATCAGTCTAACAGCTTTTTGTACTGACATTAGCAGTGTGTTCATCAATGTCTGTTTTGCGCATTTGGACCATTGCATTAGTAAAGGTTGGTGGAAATGGCACAATTTGAAAAAAAAAATTTGCACATTTTTTTCATGCTTGCTTGCTTTTCTTCTTCTTCTGCTAGGTTTATTGGCTGTTGAGTTATTGCAGCATTGGAAAAGTAGCCTATACCATTTGCTTGCAGTTAGATGCAAACATGGATTTCGATGATGTCTTTGTGACCATATCACCATATGTCTGTGTTGTATATACATGGACAATGAGGATATTTTCCCAATTTCACTAGCTGTTCCTCACAGCTAGCTGTGTGCACAACAAGCAAAATGTCGTCTTGAAGGCACATCCACCAGAGCGATTAAAGCCCAACTTGCACATTAGCAAAGATGAACTTAGCTAAGAACAGATTTGTTGCTATTTCCGTTTGCTGCATGGTGGACTAAAATAAACTAGTCATCAAAAGCCCGTAGAGGGAAACAAGGTTTTAACAGCAGCCCCTTTTTACTGTGTTACTGAGGGTTAAAACATCACTTGTTGAGCTTTTAAGAAATACTGTGCCTCTGGTAAATGATTAATGGTGAAACCACACTGTCCAAAAAGATGCATGGAAGTTATCCTTGCAACTGTATGTTTACCTGCTGTTGCAAATCCCAGCATGGTCTTCTACTGCTTTTATCTTTGCGTGGGTGGCAGTGCATACTGAGAAGTTAATAGAGCCTTCTTATCCAGCCCCAGGAATTGCGCACCTTTTGATTGCCCTTCCAGCACTGTTGTGAAAGCATAAAACAGCTCTTTTGGAACAAAAAAAAAAAAAAAAAAAAAGAGAATTCTGAGAAACTCCTGCTTTTTATTATATTGAGAGTATCTCTTTAGCAGACTTGAAAGACAGGTGAGTATGTGATTTGGCCTCGTTGATCCAAAGGATTTGAAGCCTAAGGTGACCAAAACCCATCTTATTTAAGATCTTTGTTAAAGAAAAGCACCAAAATGAACTATGCTTGTAGAAAATACTGTATATTAAAACGACCTCATGATCACTTAAAGGGAGCTACTGCACTCTGTGTCAGAACATAAATGATGAAGGTTGAGGCTCTGAAAAGATGATTGTTTTGCATTGTTTCTTTTGAGGAAAATGTTGCCTAAGCCTCTTACCACCACTTAAAGCTACAGTTGCCTTGCTAACACAGCTGTCGCTTCCATACAGTTTCAATCTTTCAAGTAAAAATAAAGCTGTCCTTCGTGATGTGTGATTCTGTCTTTCACTGTCACAATGGCTTAGTTTGGAAAGTCTATTGTTGTATTGAGTGTGCAAGCTGCTCCGATGTGAAAGCTAAGTGTTGTTATTTGTCTGGAGCATTCTTGCATCTTTCATCTTAAAACCACCACCTGACCTCCTGTAGTCTCTCATGCTCTTGTTCATTTCCTTTTAAAATGTTGCTCTAATAATGACTGACAAAGCTTATGGTGAATTACTGTAAAGTGCATGATGATGGTGATTAGAAGTGCACTGTAAAAACAATAAATGAATAAATGAACAACATTAGAAGACTGTCTTCAGTAAAATTGTCGACTGGCCACAAATTTGTCCCCCCGATATGCTTCTTGGCTGAATTACATCTGCCAATCTGCCACCATCGTTCTCCTCCTCCACATCTTCCTCCTCTCACATGGGTGCCACTGCCTCGTCAGCAGTGATGCAGAGCATAGCCATCACAGTGATGAGTGCACAGCACTTTGATGGAAAGAAGTGAAGGCCTTAACTGGGCTTTCATGTCAGTGTCATCCCGTACTTTCATTTTAACCTTATCTGTCAGCGTGCCCTTGAATCGAGTAAACAAGATCATTTTTTGCCTCTACTTTCTATAATATAATGCCAATCTAATCTTGCCAAAATGCCCCTTGTCTTTATTTTTCCTTTCAGTTCCCTTGGTTTTGTGCTACTGTGGTGTGCATATTTAGTTATTTTTCTTCTTTTTTCTTCCCTCTTCTTCTTTGATAATATCCAATTGCAATAGAGGTCTTGTACTGGAATGTTAATTTGCTTCGTTTCTATTCTCGGAGCCTATATTAGAGCCATAACTGCAGGCCTGGAGAGGAGCTTTAAATTTGTCCTTAGAGGCCACATTGCCCCACTAGCTAAACTGTGATTTAGGACTTCAGTGAGAGCAGCTTTACTATCTGATTGCGTCATCAAACAGATGGTGATACTGATGTTTGCAATGTTTCAGTGCGGTAAAGAAAAAGCTATTAAATATGTTTATGATGTATTGTTGAAAAAATATTGTTTTTGCAGGGTTTTAGTTGGTTTAATGTGGCGTATTCCACAACTGGGCTTCTGCAATATTACCACTATTTCTAATTAGAGTCCTGAAGATACATGGCAGCATTTTTTTTTAACTTTATAACTGACCCCTTATTGTTTTATCAAGAGCTAACAGCAGCAGCTCATTGTTCAATAAAAAATGTTCAAAAGATAAAAAGAAACGATTTAACGGTGTGTAAAAGTTTCTCATTGTGGGCAGTTTCATCTGTTGCCTGGTGACAAGGCTATTACATTCACTTCTCTTGTCTTGTGCACCCACAGAAGATTACAGTTCCATACCATCACAATACCAAATTATATCCGCAAATTACTTCACACGTTCCCTTAAAGCAATAGTTTGAAATCGCTGCAGCTGTACTGTAGAAACTAAGGGCAGAGGTTGTTGTGGCTACTTCAGGAGACACACAAGCCGGCAGCTATGTTCAACTTAACGGTGCCCTCAAATGACTTTAAGGACAGGTTCACAATTTTGAAAGTCTGTCATAAAGCAACAGGTAGGTGCCTGTATGAAAAAAGGAACCAGGTTTTGCTTGCTGTAATCATTCCTCCTTTTGATCAGAAAATCCATTCAAAAGAGATCCGCTCCCGAATCAATTTCAGCGTAAGTGATGGGGGACAAAAATCCACCGTGTTTGGTCTGTGTAAAAAAAAGGCTTATCTGCAGCTAAAATGAGGCTTCCGCAGTCTGTGTTAGACACGTCTAGTGGATATCTTTCAAAGTTTCGGTTTCTCGAGTGCAAAGTTTTCTCTTTCGTCCGTGCGCTGCAGCTCAGCCGGGCAACACAAGGAGGGAGATATGTGCTAGAAAGACCGAAACTTTGGAAGATATCCACTGGAATTGTTTAATTCAGACTGCTGCAGCCCTAAATAACCTTCAGATAAACTGAGGATTTCATTTTTGCGCAGAGGGTGGATCCCCCATCCCTTCCATTTAAATTCCTTATTAACAAACAAATTAATAAAGTATAATTTTATGAACAGGACGAATGATTACTGCAAGCGAATCCTGCTGCAAATGGGCACCTGACTCCTGTTTGACATACCTTTTAATTCCTTGAAATTAATAGCATCACAACCTTCATTCTGCTCATCCTTGTTCCCTCTGCACTCGTTTTCTCATTCAGCTTTCTTGCTACATTCAATGCTATGCTTTGTGCTCGCATGCATCTCTGATCCCTAGTTATGTCTGAAATGAGCTGATGTATTGAGAACAGGGGGTAGGCTAGGTTCGGGGTCATTCATTGTGGATTGTAGACCCACTGTATTAAGATGTAGAGTGAACTATTCACAAAAAGCATTTGTAATGTAGCTTTAAAACTCCAGTTCCTGATTTGTTCACAGTTTTGGGTCTATGCAGACCATGGTCACCATAGCTGTGTACGAGCACTTTAACAGCGCCGATGTTGGATTAGGCTTTAAAATGATGAAAATTGACTCCATCTTTCATGGGGAATGTTGGCTGTTTTGTTTTATTGAGCTCAGCAAAAGTTCAATTAGGGACACTCTACTTCATTAACTCTCCGTCTGAGACACACCTCTTGGTTCCATCCATTAAAATGTATTCCTGCTTTCCTCTATTATCCTATCATTTTGAAGTAAAAGAGGCAACTCTTTCCTGGTTTAATTCATCCAATCAATTAAGCCTAAAACTTTCACTCCGCACTTACCCGCGTGGGAGCCAATTGTGGCTTTGGAGTTATCAGGTTGCATTTTCCATTTTTCAGAAATTAGTCATTTATGCAACACTCTTTCAACTTATTTATCATTCTGTGTGTGGTTGTTTTTCAGTCGTATGCATTAATATCCTATAATTAAAAAGGTTCTATCTCAAAAGCCATTCCTTAACTTCTATAAGGTTGCATTTGTGATCCATTCAGTACTATATATTTAATAGTTTTGTTTACACAAAATCAGCAATGCTTTCTATTCATACTCTTTCGCCATCAGCTTCACAGTAATGTATTTTGACACGCTGTATAAAAAACAGGAGTGGTGCAGTGCAAGTAGGTCACTTTCAGGTTTTTCAGACTTGCGGGGCAGTAGATGATTAATTTTTCCTTTTCATTGTAAACTAAGATTGAAAGAGGCTGGCGTGGTCCACCTTGTGAATCTGCTCAGTGTTAATTCTCTTCTGGAAACTTCGGCTGACCCCTCTGTGACCTTTGATTTTGCAATTATTTTTGTGCTCAATTCTGCCGTGCACGCACCTGCTAATGTACATGAGATGACCTTGGAACCTCAGGGAGAATGACTTTCAATATGGCTCCCTAATGATACTGCTCTCTGTATAACCATAAAATTGTAATCATCCTTAATGTATTCTTGAAGGCTAAATTATTTCATTGCTGTTCATTTAAACAATATAATGAAGCAAATGTGTCCTTCCTGCATCTAACTTCATGTCTGCATGCGCTGTCTGACCTGACACCATTTTCTTATACAGTCGCTGATGTAGACTATCGTTCACATATCAGAGTCACTTGGGGAAACATTAATATCAAGCCGCTTGTAGATTGCAGTCACTGGACAATGACAGCAGTAGCCGTAGTCCACAAATTAGGGTCCTCCTTCCAATAAAGGCTTCTGGATCAATGTGTTCCATGTCACTTTATAAATAGCGTTCACATTTTGCTACTCAAACTTGCACATCTCATCCTCAAGTTGACAGCAGCTAATCTTGAAGCTTTGTTTTTCAGAGTGATCCACTGCTTATTCGAGGCGGGTGTGTATTGAATCTATCAACCTTTAAAAGTTAACAAGTTGTCTGGGGAAATGCCATTTGTACCAGTTCAATAGGAAATGTCAGACTCTGATAAAATGGTGAAGCCGTATACGTACTTGAGGATCTGATTCTGCAGAGGAGTAAGAGTGAATTGGAAGGCTTTGTGCCTTTGTGACAGAGATATTTAGAACTGCTCTTCTGTGTTTGCTGGGCTTTCAGCACCAAAACTAGAGAGGAAAAATAACAATTTGAAGTGGAAGAAAAAAAAAAACACACTGGAAATAATCTCATGAAGCTCCTAATGTGTCATCCTAATGCTAATTTAAAGCTTTCCTGTTCCTGACAAGACTGACTGACTCTTTGTCCCAAACGTTCAGGCTGCTTTGATGCTGCCTGCAGTGATACTATCACTGCTAATGAGAAAGGCATTGTTGTGACTGTAGTATTTTCTTTCTGATTGGTCTTGTCATTCAGTGATTCACGGCCCCTGATCCCATTTGTCATCTGAAGGGAAAGTCGGTGGCAACAAGAGCAACACAGCTCCGCCGTGAACAATGCAGGGAACACAGACAAGCAGACACACATAAGCGAGTCGAGCCTTATTTTGCAGAGATCTTGGCCAGAATTGCTGCGTGTGAAGGAACGGCGTACAAAAACCTGGCCACGGTGTACTGCTTCTCAATTGGAATCAGATATCTCTTGCAGTTAAGAGCACTACGTATCACCACAGTCTGCTCCACACATCATAGAATATTATGTGCAAATTTAATTTCAAACAAGCTCATTTGCACCTTGAAACACTGTAACAGCGCCTTTTTGCATCCTTAATTGGGCAAAATGGTGCTAAGAGCGACAGTGCAATAGCGTCCCATGTCATAGGAAGTCACTGAAATATCCCATGAAGTGTTAAGTTGACAGAGCTGACACGAGGTTCTGATCTTCAGCTCCTCTTTTTGCTGTGTGTGTGTGAGAGAGACATGACAGACAATAGACACAGATGTTCTCGATCCAGGGCGGCACATGATAATATGCGTTACTTGTGGATGCTTGGTTAAATAGTGACAGTATTTGCAATAAGATCTCAGAGATGCCTTATTCAGGCACAATGAGGAAACAGAGAGAAACGTCATGCTTATGAGCACCTCTTGTAGTAGATTTGCAAAAACAAGCAACGGTTTGAAGTAAATGACATGAGAATGAATGACAGAACTGCATTAAAGTCAAAACTAGTCACCCACTACTATGTGACATTTGTAAGCCCATTGTATTGTGATTCATGAGCGAGTCAATTATTGCAAACAGCGCATGCATGCACTCAGTTTTGAGTTCATACAAGATGACATATTTAGCACGGTTAAACCATAAAGCTCATGGCACAGTAACAAATTCTCCACCGCCATGCACCTGTTTCATCCAGAGTGCGTAAAGATGAAAAGTAGTTAAAATAGTGATCATAAAAACAACGGGAATGACCTTCCACGCTCGGTCTCTCACTCACAAACAGACGCACACACACACCAAGATACCAACCTCCTCCTCTCCCTCGACCTTGATCCATTGACTCTGCAGGTCACCTACCACGCAGGTCGCCATGACAGAGTCCCCGTTGAGCAGATTTGTTACCATTCTGCGGTCGGATCACTGCTGTCCAATGGGATCTGGTTTGGAAGTTGATATGCACCTGGGAGTATTCAGGATCTCTGGCTCTGAGCCATGTCCCTGAGTTTCCTCTTCTATTCACACACATAAGGCTTTTGTTTTCCTATCTTCTCTAACAAAGTTTTTTTTTTTCTTATTTCACTTTATTGCCCCACCAAAGACACTGAGATGTTTTATTCTTCACTGTGCAAAAAAAGTGAATAAAAACAAAAATCAACACTGAAGCTCAGTTTTTGCTCTCCACTATAGAATCTTCTTAACGGAAACCCAAAGAATTTATTAACAAAATTTCAGTGCTTTTTTTTTTTTTCTGCTGCTATTCAACATTACAGATAAGCTCCACAACTTTAGAGAATATTTGAAACCTGAAAAAATTTTAATGTGATTTATAAAGGCGGAATCCTTTAGCCTATAATACGTCCATAAACCAAGAACGACTAACACAAACGAAGAATGTCAGTCTCTATCCTCTGCAGGAGAGACATGTTCATTTACATAAGTTCATAAGAGGCTTAGTTTGTGGGCTCTGAAAACTTTATTCACTAACTTAATTACGCCCCTGTTGTTCACTTTTCATTGAGATATGCCTATCTTGATCACTTTACTAAAGTTGTGTAATAGTTCTATCACGCCAGCTTCTTGATCATTTATTCTGCTGGGTAAATATTTTTTAAGCTATGACAAACAGCTAATATAAATCACGGTTGGTGTGCCATCTGCCTCTGACATCTGATATCTGCCTCTGACAGTCGGTCACAAAAACTATAAGATTTTACTCTGCACATGTCACTGCAAGACACAGCTTTAAGAAATATCATAAGCCTCACTGGCATTGAGCTCTGGTGTGTAGAGACGGCGTTGCCAAACCTGAGATCCTTTGTTCTAATGCCAATAAGTCGCTTAAGCGTTGCATTTTTTCCGTGCACACATGCGGTCTCAGTTCATAAGAAGATACCAAATTGGTGTCTGTCGTGAAGAAAGTGCTAGATGGCGGGTCACGCAGTAATTTGAACCAGATAATTTCATATTTAGGATTGTGTCATGTTGTTTTAGGCGCCACCGTACAACCTACCGTATCTCCTGCATAAAGAAGCGGCTGCTCTGCTGCGTCTCATTAATCACTTGCAGCTTAACTTAATTGTGTAACCATATTTGGTCACTGAGATGAATGTTTAAATGACAATTTTCTTGCCTTTTTAATTTTTTATGAGAACATTATATCTCGTGTTTAACTGCAAAGTACCATTTGATTGAATTTATCATAAAGAACTATATTTGAATCAGAGGAAGACAGCGCTGCCTTGGAAAATAAATTATCCTTAATTGACGAATTACATTGCCTCAATTAGTCTGCTCCTGAATTTGTCTCTATAATGTGTAGCTTTCTACATATAAATGTTCTCGCCCCTGCTATTTTCAGCCCTATTTCAGCTCTGTCTTAGAATATGAACATTTTAATATTCATGTGTTAATAGGAGGCATTACAACTCAAATGAATCACAACAGGTCAAAATCACTCAGATCAAAGTAGATCAGACACTGTGCTGTCAAAGAACTTAAGCCTGAGTGCTTTGCATTTCTCAAGTCCATTTATTTGCCAAGATGTTATTCCGATTTGACATTTTCCTATATTTTGTTCTATAAATCATTAGAAAAATGCATGTAATGATTTTTTTCTGCGCATGTCCTTGTTGTCCTTGTCCTTTCCCTGTTGGAAAACATCCAAACATTCAGATATTTAAAAATTCTCTTAGAAAAATGGCACGACCCCACCATCTAATAACCGATAGCCTGCTTGTGGAGAGCAAACCAATCACGCTCCTCGCTCTGCATCGTGGGTGAGGCTACTCTACATGTCACACTGTGAGCCTGGTGCTGAAATGACCAGATGAATAATGGGTGGAAAAGAAAACCTCTTCATTTTGATCAAACACTTCCAGATCTTTTTAATTCAAACAAAAATCCTCACCGAGAGATTTTTGTCTCACTAAACGATGAGATTATGTTAACTTTCAAACAGCAACAGTTTCTTTGGAAACATGACGCAGCGACCTGGAACCAGTAAATAAGCGTAACAGGCGACACACTTCTGAGAAACTCCTTTTCATTATTCCAGCAGTCTTGTCACAAGTAACAGCTCACTTGGACTGAAGCCTAGTCGAGTCCTAATTAATAGATCAAACAGATAATGTCTGATCCCCCCACATCAGCCATAGCTCGAGGTCCACGCATGGATGCTGCACAGTCTCCCCCTTTAGCATTTATAGGCACTATATAGTTAACAGATTGTTTCTAATAATGTGGTTGTAATCAAATGAAAAGTCATTTTTTAATTGTTTGCCATTGTATATTAGTATTTGTAGTATTTTTCTCCTTTTCATTATAACAGCTCACTGTATTATCACTCATAATCCATTTATACACCAGCACAGGAGGAGAAATAGTTGTGGGTAAATACATTAACAAACACTGATATCTGCTTGCAAACCATAATGAACCATTGATTTCATTTGGCCGCAGCTATATGCAGAACTACATTTTTATTCTTAGTTCCATGATTGACTAATTTCATTACGCACATTGGTTGCAAACACTGCAGTTGGACTTAAAAGACTAGTGATGTTCATGTAAAATATGAGCTTCTCTGAATATGACTATGGTTATGTTAACAGTAATATGAGTACATGCTTACTGTCTGCAGAAAAATATAATTTGACTGTCTGTGTAAATAGAGGTAGTTATTCCAACGTTGGTTACATTTTCTCACTTTATGCAACAGCTACAAGCAAGAATTGAAGCCATATGGCTCAACTGCTGCAATGACCAATGCGAGCATGCATTATTTTATATCACAAACATGGAGAGTAGTGGTTCTTACTCAGACTCCCACCTGTTTCCTACAGGAGACGTAATAGGCTCTTAAAAATCATGGCCCCCACATCTGTAATGTCAACTCTCTCTGAAGAGACGTCCCCCGGTGTCCTCCATTCATTCATCGTCTCGTTAATTGTTAGAGGTAGAAAATACAAATTTGGATAACACGGCGGAGCCTGTGTAACGCTGCAGTGAGGTGAGCAAAGCAGTGACCACTACCGCTGAGTGCCAAGGCCTGAGAGAGTTGTCAATCATGGCAAATAGCCCCCAAACATGCTCTTCTCTAAGCCATAATATTCTCTTAATGGAATAGTCATTTTCAAAATTGCCACCCTGACATACATTAGCGGAAATAAAATTGGCTTTGAGACTTACAATGAAAAAAATATATTGACTTTCAATTTCAAGAGAGAAATTCCCGCTGACCTCTGCATAGTCTTTGTTCTAGACGGCATCTCACGTTTAAATCTTTGTTTCAGATTTTACTGACCTGTCACATTTTTGTGATGGCAGTTATTAAATATGCGCGATACATTTTGTGAAAGCAAAACAATGCAGTCTTTTCTGAGCTTGTAACGATCTCGCTCGAGCTGCATCAGAGAGATGTCATTCGAGCCAGTGTAAGGTTCCTTTGTGGATAGTTTAATGATCTGAGGGTAACTGGACCAACAGCTGCTCATTATGCAAGTGAGAAGTCCAGGTACAGTGTGTATACACCATGAACAACTCACTCATAACCATTTCCAGTTCATTATCAGGTATGAGATCATTCAGTGTTTTTGTACATTACAATATGTTGAACAGTAAGTGTACATAGTATTTTATCTTTAACTACAATTAGAGGCCACACCTGTACAGAGATATTGATATAAAACATATATTTAGAATCTTTAAGTTATCCTACACTGCTAATCCTGTGTGCTGATTGCTAAATACCATCTCTCACAGCATTCACAGGAATGTATGCAACAAAACTATGTGTAAACACACAGGAATTGATGTGACGATGAGAATATGTCCTCGTACAGCTACCACTTCAGTTTTGTTTTTAATCTGATGATTGTGAATTCTAATTATTCACGCTTTGATATAATCTCTTTTGGACCATATGGACTCCAAGGACTAACTGAGGAGATGTTTACCCTTTACATTATAATTTAATGTTTGAAAAAGTCATAGCTCTTAAGACTAAGGGGGTCAGAGGGTAATGAATGGAGAAGCGTAGCTGGATAAGAACTCTTTGACAACATCCACAATGTAACAATTGGCGAAATGTTTGTTTCTAGCCAATTAATAATAAGAATTACAAAAAAAAGATTGGAGCTTACAATAAACTAAAGCTAGCTAATGAGCTGTTCATGAAAAAAAAAGGAAACAGCTTTGTTCTGCTGGCAAAGTAGTCGCTGTCACTGTGGAGCAGCAAGATCAGTACTATCTTATTCCTGTATGCTAACTATTGTACAGAGAGCCAGGAGGTTATTAGCTTAGCTTAGCATAGAGGGGCGGGGGGGGGGGGGGGGGGCTCCCTCCAAAATTCCAAACTCTGCATATCAGTATCTCTAAAGCTAAAGCAAAAAGTACTATGAAAAAGAGGAGTTTTGTGCTGCAAGAAAAGACTTGTAAAGGTCCTAGCCTCAAATTCAGCTTCATATTATTTATCGTCTCATCTAACTCTTGGCAAGAAATCAAACAAGTGTATTCCCTGTAGGCGTTCACAAAGAGGCACATTTTGTGATGTTAATTTAGAATAATTTGTATTAGATATGTAAACACCAAAAAAAAGGTATCACTCCAATTAACCCGAAACATGAAATCTATAAATGTATGCAAGCTGTAAACAAGTTCATAAAAACATTTCTAACACCTTTACTGAACTACACAAATAGCCTCCACACAGGTCAGCGGTAATGTGGGCCGGTTTAAGTCCTACTTTGCAGCATTGCTCTGCACACCTTGATGAACGCAGTGTGTTAAACAAACCACTGTTCGCAGTACCGCAAATGTGGGACAATTTTCTCTTCTCAGCGCTGGGTCCCTTTTCTTATTTCTCACAGTAATGCAACAATCCCCTGAAACAAAAATGGAGCAATTGAAAACGAACATCCACAAATTATTTGTTGGGAGGCATTGATGTCAAAAATTGATGAACTCAAAATGAATGTATCAAAGAAACAGAAAGACAGGACATAGCATGCTGTAAATATTGCTCAAAGGGTTATTGTTGTGGTATTTATTTCTGCTTTAAATAGCGTGCACCTGCACAGCACGCATACACATGCAGAATAAATACGAGCCTGCTCCTTCACCGGCTAAAACACATATATGTGAAAGTACACAAGCAGTTTGTTCTGCATGTTCAGATTCACGCTAGTGTGAAGAGCGAATATCCACCAACTTCTTCCCTTTCTGCTGGCACAATAGATCTAAATGAGATCTGTCATCATAGCTTATTGTTATAACATTCATAATGATACTAGGACACAATGTGCAGGGCAAACATCTCATGTTTGGTATCTGTTTGAATGTTAAACTTAAATCAACCCATTAAGTCAAAGTTCACATTGTACAATGACTCTTCCAGTTATTTGACAAGCTGTTGTTGGTATGCTGATGAGGTTTAATATACCAGTGAATGAATATTCCTCTGGCCTTTTCTAGCAGGCTGTTGCTTGTTCTAATTAAATGTCGACATTTCTTTAAAAGGAATCATAGCAGATCATTTTTCTACCTGATTGTGCGATTGTTTCTAACAATCGCGCAATTAAAGTTTTAGCATTCAGGAAGCAACTGCTAGAGCGTTTGTGTCTTTTCTGGAATGTGTGCGATGCACTGTACCTTCTTTTCAGAATAGAATGATCAACACTGAAGCTTGCGACTCGGCTGACAGCTGTTATACACTATTCAAGCATTTTCATAACACTCTATTCATAAAACTGGCATGCCTTCAGATGGAGAGCAAGGTCCTGCATGGTTCAAATTACAAACACAGCGCACCAAAAAAGGGGTGAATCGGAGAACTGTTCGAAGTCATGCACAGGAAAAAGGTGATGTAGAGGGCACAGAAAACTGCAGAAAATGTGTAAAATGTTCATAGTTGGAATAAACCAACACGTTCTCATCCAAGGTCGTCAAATACTGGGAATGAGACCGGGCTGTAAATGCCCCTCCTGCACCGCAGGAATTTATTGTCATTTTCAAGTGGGAGCCTGTTTGTTCACATTTAACTGATATTGGCTGAATGTCATGAAGTGGTTGCAGGGAAAACCCGAGCCGAAACCCCCCAGCCAAAGTGATAAGCGTGACTGTTTGAAAGGTCTTGTTTCGGCAGTGGCACATGATGGAGGGCTCACAGCTTGTTGCAGATCAGCGGGTTTGTGTTTAACTTCAGCTGAATGATTACAGGATCCTCCGTGTGGTGAGAAAGTTCCACCTCCCTCTCGCTCATGACACGTCTTTCATCTTCCAAAGTTAAATGAAGTTGGTATTTTTGAGATACTTTCATCCAAAAGTACACAATAATAAAAGCATTCTTGTGGAAGAAATTAGACACTGTGCATTCAGTCGGCCATGAAAGTCTTTCAGGCTGCACATTGGCTCTTAATATTATCGTGGTTTTGCAATGGCTTCTGCGGATTCGGAGAGTAAATTCATTCTTGTGCACTGTACAAACATGTTAGTAGCTGTTTATCAAGGGACACTCTCATATCAAAGGGCCCTCTGTGGGATCTTGACCCCAGGGGTAGGAAAGCTTGAGCTAGGGATTTAGATGAGAAATAAGATGGTAAAGGGAAAACTAAGCAGTCCTCGTAGATATGAGTGCATACGCTGTCCTCTGAATGTGAAAGAGCACAGCTGAGATTCCAAGATGGTACACTTGCCCGCAGCAAGTAGCTGGATCAACTCCCCCTTCAAAAGTTGAAAGGCCTGCTGGTCCTCTCTCATGTCTCCTGTCATCACTGTGGTCCACCCTGGCAGGGGGTCCCCTTTACATCCATGTCATTAGCTCAGCCCTCAGCACGATACTTTTGGACTCTCCACTCTCATCGTTTCTCTCTGACCGGCAGAAAGACAGACGAGGGGGGCTGAAAGATAGTGGCTACTTCCACATCGTTCTTTGTTTAACTTTGAAAGGTCAGAAACATTGTCAAAGCTTTGTTAAACTACAAGAAGAGGCCTTTAATTGAAAGAAATAATAGCTTTTTATTGTGCTATCAGTGAGCCTAATTGAAACTATTCTCAGTTGTTCTGGCTAGGAATTTTCCCTCTTATACTGACCAACTCAAGAAACTAATGGCAGACTGTGTGTGTTCATAGAGTAGCCCCTCTATAGCACCACTGAGTGACACATTTCATTTTAGTGGGTTGATTATACTGAGGAATAAAGTTCAAATTCCAGATACAGTATAACATTGAATGTCGCTCATTTTCAGCGGTCAAGTTTTATCCAAATCTGCTGTGAAAATGTGTGTTATTACTGCACAACATGTATACACACTATTTTTGCGCTGAAAAAAGATAAGAATTGCACTTTGACGTGCATTATAGCTCCCTTTTACAGTCTCACGCATCATCAGTTAACATGGCCATCATAGAAATCCCTTTAATCATGAAGCATAATTAGAAACTATGTTCGTGGAAAATTGGAAGATTTTGCTTTGTAATCCTCTCATACAGTATGCATTGCATTATAGGTCTGAATACCATGCCGCAAACAAGTTTTCAATATCATTGTTGAATTTGATTTTTTTCCAACCTTTTAGGCAGCCATTGGTCCACAATTACAGTACAAACTTGCTGTTAAATAGTAGAAAGTTGAGCCTTGCCAGACATGGATGGCAATTAAGTTCAGTGAGCAATTTCAGTGTTTTATTATGGTCAATTTGCACGCACAGTAACAAGCTGCACACAAATACAATACAATATATAACTGATGGAAATAACAAACATGATTTTCAAAAGCCATTAAGCTTTTAGAAGAATTTATGTGTGATTTGTAACATTGTATGGTCCAAGAAAATGCACTGACAAGGTATGCTTTCCAAATTTCTGATTTGTAGTAGTGTAGTATGTACAGTATATTGTTAGTATGCTTGTATAGTTTGGAGCGTGTGCAAGCAGCCCGATGAAGAAAACCAAGCTCACACCTCTAAATTTACCACTAATCACTTAGTTCTAAATGGAAGAATTATTCTTTTCAAGAGTTACAGTTGATGAAAATGATTTCCGAACATTAATGACCTATACTAAAATTACACTTTTAATTAAACCTGCACTTAAAATAGAGAGCACTCTACATTCAGTGTAATGATTATAATTTTTAGACAACTCGGACTAATTGGACATTATAGGAGAAAGCGACGGGAGATCAAATTTAATTTAAAGCAAGCTATGCTTGAGATGGATGTGAATTAAAATGTCATACAAATCAGCGAAAAGCAATAGCCTTTGAGCTTCAGAGTCTGCACTTATGCTCAAGGTGTCCACTTTACCTTCAAGGTTGCTGTATTACAATAATTCCATGTACTGTTCACCCACTGACGGCATTACTAGAGAATATCCATAACGTCACTGATTTCACAATCAGGGTAAACAGCTGTAATAGTGGCAAACATTTCCTCATATAAACTTTGTATTTTCTATTCACAATCCCCTTTGAGGAAAGAGATGCAAGCATCTTAGTGCCTTTTTTCCGATCTCAATCCCATTTTCTTCATACTTCTGTCAATGCTTTTACGAGACAATCATGGAGAAAGTCAAAGAGGTAAGGACAGTTATGTAATGTGGCACTGCACAAGGATTTGTCTCAGCTGACTGAGGACGAGACTTGCTGTTCCTTCTTTCAACATTAGCATAATCTCCTGAGATCCATCTGACCCAATGCAGTGCCCTCTCATCTATAGAACAGTTCTGAGAAATGACTGTGTGCTTTGACGGCTCAGATTATTGAGCATGTCAATTGGTTTTTTTCTCGCTCTAATGTATGGTAGATGGTGCTTAAAGTAAATTTGCTTTAAACCTGACAATAATGGAGACATTCACACCAGGCCCACTTATCTACCCTACAATTCCCCCCTGCTCTCTCCCTCTGTGTGATTGTGAAACAAGAATGTCAAAATTTTGATAATGTTTGACCTCATTTACATATGGTGTACCTTGATACTAGACACAGACTGTCTTTCCAGCATTTAAATTTCTTAAGTGTACTGGGTGGCACCAGACCTCTGCAAGCTGCTTTGTCTTTCCCACCATATGGCATCTTGACAGTGTTTTCCTCACTAATTAGTCTTTAACACATATGCCAAGTCCAAATGACTGTAATGTCAAGGCTGCACTGAGGATCCTTGTTGCATCAGAAATTAGTTGTCACATATTAACAAAGGAAAACATTAGCTTTAGTTGCAGGTACTGCGCAAATATTGACTAATTTCAATTTACATTTGAATCCGTATTCTACAGGCAGTAACTCTAATTGAATCCCAGGAATCAGTGAAAGCTGTTTGGGATGGATACATGCCAGAGCTTTCAAAGGCCTGTGCAGCAAGTGCCAAAGATCCTTTAAGAAAGATGGTCTCCTTTTGGCAGGCTACACAACTCAGCCTCTCTGCAGAGTACACAGCACACACTTGAGTTAATTCACTTATGGAATAAACTGCAGTAATATATTGTTACAACCAACAATGTAGGTAAAAGCAACAAGTACTTCAAACAAAATATTTTGTTTCTGATTTGATGCCTCTGGGGGTGGGCACCTTGCAGGGCAGCATGTGCCCCGCGTTCAGAAATGGACGAATGGGAGGCAAATTGCAAAGCACCTTGTCCACTGGGGTAAAAAGGGGAGTTGATGTAGCGGCAGGACGACACTGTTTGATACTGCACTCCAAATGCGCCTCAAATTACAGTTTCAAAAATGATACAGCCCAGTAAACAGTATGTAGTTTGTTTGCTTATTCATCTGCCCAAACTACTCACCTACCTGGTTTTGTGGTGCTAATAATCACTATATGAAAGATTGAGTTGTCCTTTGATTCCAGCAAAAGGGCAGGCTTTGCAGGTTGTATTATAATATACTCTTTATCAAAATCTAACCTTCATATAGTTAATGATGCTGTAAGGAAACAGCCTCTGACAGAGCCATGTATTGCTTTAATGATAACTGCTTGAAATATGTTGTACATGCTACATTTGTGTGAATCAATGTTCAGTGTGCAGGTGAACTGTTCTCCTGGGGTTTGCGTGGTCTGTGTGGTCCGTGTTATTTCCTTTCACTTTGTGGGCGTACGAATAGCTGAGCATCAGAGAGACACAGTGACAAGGTTGGAATTTAAAAGAGGGTGGAAAAAAAGGAATGATTGGAGACTGTCATTGAAACACGGTGCTAATGAGAGTTAAAAGCAAGGGAACTTACTAACAAATCCATCTTTTTCCTCAAAAGATATGCACAAAGCAGTTCTTGGATTGCTTCTCATTTTGAGTCTCATTTTCTCTGCACCACATTGTGCAGCTTTGTCTCATTGTTCTCCATGTTGCGCTCTCCAGTACTTGGAAAATTGTCGGAGCACTCACATGCTCAGCAACAAATTGCTGAAATGGAGTTCTCCTTCCTGTCAAAAGCAGTCTTTTACACCAAATCCTTTAGAATAAAATTAACATAATGGTCATGTTAGGGAAGAGCACAGGCTTACCAGACTCATGTCACAGTCACACAATAGCTGGTGTTGACTGATTGGTTGTTAAGGGTGTCTGTAGTTTTCTCAGCCTGAGATAAGTGGAGAGAAGCTGCATGCTGACTGACCTGGATAAGGCAGCTTTCAATACGGATATCTTACTCTTGACACTAGCAAAATCACACATCCAAGATAGTAACTTTAACCTCTAGCAAACGTTATTTTAAATCCAAGCTTATCATACTGGCTCTTAGATCATCTGTTATGCTAAGAGATCTGTCAGATATAACGAGGAGGTTTATCTAAATTAATGAAGAAAAAAAAAACCAAGAACATAACATAAGCAGAGTGTTCACACAATATTTACTATGGGTGCAAAGAAAGGCTTTTCAGCATTTCAGGATATGAAGCTTTCAAACAAGTTGCATTATTACTGATCAAAACTGATCAAAAATCAGTTGGAATAAGGTCATTAACATGTCTAATGGCTATAGGTTGGCTGTTTACACCACACATGATCCAGATGTTAGCCATACCCGCACTGTAACCCCCAGAACTGATGTATAAACTCCTCATATAACATATAATAATAATAATAATATGCATAAAATCAGTTTAGTGGCACATTGTAGTCCCTTCTTATAGAGGTATCTTGTTTGTAATTTAACAAAATGTGTGTAAAATGTAACCACATTTTTTCATTTTTTTGTTTTCCTAAAGCAAGATATGAAACAATAAACTTCTGAATGAAAATAGTGACTGTGTTCTTCACGCTTTCATTCAGAAAGATGTGAACCTGTGAAGGGACGCTATTAAGTAAGACACATTCAATGCACATGCATGCTCATATGACATTCAGTGGTGATTAGATTTACATGGTTTAAGTTAATTACTGTTTTAAGGTAGGTTAAGTATTCCAAGGCTCTTTTTACCTGTTATTCACTGACTTTAAGATTTTATTTCTTGACTCATGACCAAGTCAGCCAGTTATATGTTTGGTTGTTTTCAAACCTTGGCTGCTTAGAAACATGATGTCATATGTTAATTATGTGCAAGCACATATTTACCATATGAGCACAATAAATGAATAGATAAATAAATAGATATCAGTCTTTTCAAGTGTGCCCACTCAACACCAGTGTCCAGGACTTGAATCAGCACTGGGAAGTCCATTGTCTTATCCACAATAAACAATACAACAACACAACAATAAAATCTTCTCAACCTGCAATCACCTGTATGTAAAACATTTCACATGCAGCTGATTGTATTATAAATAAACTGCTAAACTCTGTCCCATCTGAGAATTTGTTGTCTTGACTGCTGCTGTGTTTCGGCCCACTGAAAAATCTGATTACGATGAGCGTTTAGGATGTATAAATATCTGACAGAGAGGTTATTTAAGAGTAGCAGTAGATTGAAAGAAACAGATTTGGTAAATGATTTGGAAGTAGCAATAGGTGTGAAGAGAGCATTCCTGGATGATCTTGAGCTTCATTATTGTTGGCCACTGAGCAGATAAATGAGAAAAAGCACATAGTGTTAACGAACATAGTGTATGTTTAACACGTCAGTCAGGAACAACAGACTTGGCTAGTTTAATCTTTTTTTTTTTTTTTTGAAAGCAGCACAGTCTCATCTTCGATTTGCCTGGACATCAGGCAGCTGTGAGTGAACTGAACACGAAAAGGAAGCGAGTGCACGTTTCCTTTTTTGTTTGGCCAACCACACCATCACCTAGAACAGAAGGAGGAGGTAAGAAAGTGCACGATTCGAACAGTGGATCACCCAGCTGCTGTTGTTTTTGACCATAACACATGCAGACAGTGATGCCAGCATACTGTGCAGTGATCAGACTCACTTTGAAGAAGTCAGGTGGAAGAGTCAGAATGAAGAGCGAGGGTAGACATGACAACCATGCAGAAAGGACCAGGAGAGTCCAAGGAGGAAACAGTTTACTGAGCTTCAGTTTAACTGTACGTAAAGGGCCACTAAGTGAACGTTTTAAACAACAGAAAAACACACACCGCTTAGTAATAGAAATTCAATTTCCCTTCACGGATTGTGTTTGTGTGTAGAGACCACAGATGCTCAGTCATCCTGTCTACTCTCTGCACTTTGACTTCACAGCCTTGTATAAAACACAGGTTATGCATCTATGTGTATGAGACTAATATCTAATGACATAATGCCTCAAAACTGATAAAGTCTAAAATATATTCTGGAGCCAAATTGCGTGACCTTTCTTATAAGAAAGTTTAGCTGTTAATATGTTCTATAGCTAAAATTGGAATTTATTAACCTTTTCAGAAATGCTAAATTTACTTATATGCCAATCAAATACACGGCGTGTCATATAAACCCTGTAGCAACGAGAAAAACAATGGAAGAAATGTTAAGAGTGACCAACTAACGAGGACCCCTTCCAAAACAGTGTGACCCTCTGCTGATCGAAATTATGTAATATCAACAGTAAGGACCAATTAAGTGGCATGCTATCACACGGTTGAGCACGAAGGTACACAATTTCACCAAGGCCTTGCTCATGTGGTTCATGAGTCAAATTAGCCCATTAAAACTAAGAGGATTTTTTGGTCGCGTCACGACTTTTATTCCCATCCGGGAACAAGTCATCATTGCCACAGTGATCTCTGGCGAGGTAAGAGGGAGATGATCAGGCACATGTTTAAGACAGACGATTTAAGTTAAATCACATGCAGAATTGCAGCATGCAGTTATAATGGGTAAGAAATTTACCATTTGCTTCCAAATATGTTTGGCTTACCAGGGCGTGTTTTTTCTTTCCCTTTTTCGTTCAGTCCCAGATGTCAGCACTTTGGTCAGTGAGTATGGTATTTCAATGGCAGGGCTATAAAAACAAAATACAGGAAGAAATACGTAAAAAGCAGCATAATGCCTTCTGGTCTTAGTCAGATACCATCGTGCTTCAACATCCTCATCTTACTGACTAACTCTCTGTCGCGTCACGTTTGCGTCTGCGTCTCCATTGTGAAACCATCTAATATAGGCAAAATGCAGAAAATAATATCAGAATAACACAGGTTGACTTCACACACACCACTTACTAATAAACAAACCTCCTACAGGTTACAAAACCATCTCTCTCATCGCACTTGTGCAAAACATATGATGATATCAGAAACAAAGTTTTGAATCCAGTGGTTCACTATGTATATTAAAGACAAAAAACACGTGAGCGTTACAACACACTTGAGCTTAACCTTTAGGATATGGCCATCTTGAATCAGTAATTTGTCCCCTAACACTTCTGGCAAGGTTGCATCCATGTGGTCAGGTGCGCAGGGGCTTGACCGGTCGATGTTGAGCCTCCTTGCACACTAAGGAGTCTGGCACTCGGGTCAGTGGTAATGGCCGCAGCCAGATGGTACCTATCCACTGGGGACGAAGGACACAGACATGCTGGTCGCAGTTTCACTTTGGAGGTTGCATATTCGAGCATTATTTAATGCTTGATTACATGCATCATTTATCACAATTATGTCTTGATAAAAGTTTGATGCAAAACACAGCAGAGGCATGCTGAATATTCAAACTTTGCCCTCTCCTGTCTAATCAACCCCAAAGAGAAGCGCGAGGAAAGAGAGAGGAAAGATAAAGACAGACAGAGGGAATTTAGCAGAAGGGAAAAACACTTTTGATGAAGTAATAACCTTTTGTTTTTCAAAGCAGAGCGAGATTAAGTACAGGCTGAAAATGAGACAAGTCGTGAGGTTAAGAGAACAAAGATTTAAAGACGATGACTATCTCAACAAACCTCACTGATGCTGCGTCTCCTACAAATAGATTTTTTTTGTTATTTGTGTTTCAGTTGGATGGCAACGGCAAGTAGGACAAGATTGTTTTACATTAAATTATTAGTTGCTTTAAACAGGATGATACTGAACATGACTGTAGGCAAAACAGTGAGAAAACTGCCTTACCTTCTGCTAAAATAATATTTTTATTACAAATTTTATGTTCGATTTCACTGCAAAATATGCTATCAAGAACGAGATTTATTATTTGTGTGGCCTTTTGTCTTTATCGGACAGATTTGACACAGTGACGGGAAACAGAGACGGGGGGAGGTGACATGTGACAGAGGTTTCTAGCTGCGCTCAAACAGGAAGCGTTTTAATGGTATGCAGCTGACGTTGTTGGTTCACCAGGAATCCCAGCGATAGGTTCCAGACTGACAGTGAATTAAAGATCTTGACATAAAAGTGACAACTTAGGAGAAGTAATACATAAAAGGTTGACACTGAGGGTCAGGTTTACTAAGCCGTCTGCGCCTCATTTCAGCTCGAGATATGCATGTTATTTATCAAACAGACACGCCAGTCTGGGAGATCACTTTGCCCCTCCAGTGTAATGCACTGTGTGTATAATCAGCAAAGTGCTCGTCAGATTTATGGGGAAATTTCTTTCTTTTTAAAGAGCAAGTTATCACTGCCGTATTAAAAGGTGGTTGAAACAGTCGGAAGAGAAAATGGATCTGAATTTTTAGAGAAGTCTCGTTGCCGCACTGAGAGTGTGCAGGGAAGCCTCAGTGAATTACCTCAAAACAATACAGCATCTAATAAAGAAAAAGGGTGATGTATCCAAAAACTAAATGGTCAAAATATCTGAGCGTTTAAAACATCAGACAAAGAGGGGACGTTTAATGAACTGCTAATGCACCATGTTGATTGTTTTCTTTTGACAAAACGTATACACCTGTGCATTAGGATGTTATTATCTTGGGGTTTTAGTCAGCTGTATTGCTGCCAGCTACATCCTCTGCGGTACCTGCTCTGTTATGAGCATCTGCTAGATTGCTTTCTCTCTCTGGGTGACGCTCCTGCCATTCACCATCAGTCTCAGTTTGCGTTTGAATGTGGCCATGCCACCTCATTTTTACCAGGGGTTTGTTTGGTTGTTGATCCCTCAGATTTATTTTATGAAAAAATATCTCTTCCTTTTCTACTTAGTTGGACTTGCATTGCATCAACGTGTGCTGGTACCTCATTCATCAGTACCTCAATTTTAGAAACACGGTATTTAATTTTCACTGTAATTCGTGAGCTTGTTTGTGGCTCCAAGTTGCAAAGATTCTGAAAGTGAACTTTCTGAGGCTCTCCTTTGCAATGTGTGATCAGTAAGCAGTGCCAGTGCCAGTCACTGGCAGTTAAAGTAGCTTGGGATGTTCATTTATATAGTGAGTCTATCGCAAACTGCATGAAGCATGTAGTGCCAGCTGCACGGCACCTGCCATGTACTGCAAGGTAAATATGGCCATGGTTTCCTGAGGGTGAAGCCTACTTAAAGGTCCAGTGTGTAGGATTTAGTGGCATCTAGAGGTGAGGTTTGCAGAGTGCAGCCAACTGAACACCCCTTATTTCACCTTCCCCTACGAGGGCCACAAAAAAGCAAAAAACATGAGAAGTGCTTCTGGAGCCAGTGTTTAGTTTGTCCACTCTGGGCTACTGTAGAAACATAGCAGTGTACAGTGGCGGACTCTGGAAGAAGACCCA